>NC_091069.1:214010623-214326873 GCF_032405125.1 Capricornis sumatraensis
CCTTGGACTGCAAGGAGATCCAACCTGTCCATCCTAAAGGAAATCAGTCCTGTATATTCATTGGTAGGACTGATGCTGAAGCTGAAACTCCAATACTTTGGTCACGTGATGCAAAGAACTGACTCATTTGAAAAGACCCTGATGCTGGGAAAGACTGAAGGTGGGAGGAGAAGGGGATGACAGAGGATGAGATGGTTGGATGGCATCACCGACTCAATGGACATGAGTTTGAGTAAGCTCTGGATGTTGGTGATGGACAGAGAAGCCTGGCATGGCATGCTGCAGTCCATGGGGTCGCAAAGAGTTGGACGTTACTGAGCGACTGAACTGAACTGATTTACGTAAGTATAATTGTATTGGGCTTTCCTTGTGAATATTTCACACCATAATTGTATGGTGTGAAAGTGAAAGTGTTTGTTGCTCAGTTTTGTTCAACTCTTTGCGGCTCCATGGACTGCAGCCCCCCAGGCTCCTTTGTCCATGGACTTCTCCAGGCAAGAATACTGGAGTGGGTAGTCATGCCCTCCTCCAGGGCATCTTCTTGCCCCAGGGTTCAAACCTGGGTCCCCTGCCTTGCAGGCAGATTCTTTACTGTCTGAGCCATTCTCCAGGGGATCTTCCCGACCCAGGAATCGAACCCGGGTCTCCTGCATTGCAGGCAGATGCTTTACCGTCTGAGCCACCAGGGAAGCCCCGAGCCAACAGGGAAGCCCCCAGTTGTATGGTGGGGGTGATGTTAATTTCTAATGGTTTCCTGGCCTGGCCCAGATTTCTTTAGCTGCTATATTAAGCTTTGGCTTAACCTTTAATGTGGGGCACATACTAGTCTTTTTGCATGATGTCTGTCAGGGCATCATTTCCTCTTGATGTAGTTCTTCTAATAATAAGCCTGCTTCTATAGGTTTAATTATTTAAAGTTCACCTAAGTATAGAATTGGATTCAATTGATTTTGTTAAATTTTTCTGCTTGATAATATGGTCAACAAAATGTTCTATTTTTTTTCCATCTCCCGCCCCCCCCACCCTGCCCCTTCTAATCAAGTCAGAGTTTTTCACTGCAAATGGGGTCATTACCTTTCTGCTTTGGGCCTGTATGTGACCCATTTAGGCACCTCCACACTATGCCTATTCTGAAAAGACGAGAGGGTGATTTTACAGTTACTAGTAGTTGGTTCCAAGCTGAGACTGACTACACAATGAAGGAAAGATGGATTCCATTATATTTCCCTCCTTGTAACAGCCATTTCTGGAGAAGGCAATGGCACCCCACTCCAGTAATCTTGCCTGGAAAATCCCATGGATGGAGGAGCCTGGTGGGCTGCAGGCCATGGGGTCGCTAAGAGTCGGACACGGCTGAGTGCCTTCACTTTCACTTTTTACTTCCATGCATTGGAGAAGGAAATGGCAACCCATTCCAGTGTTCTTGCGTGGAGAATCCCAGGGACGGGGGAGTCTGGTGGGCTGCAGTCTATGGGGTCGCACAGAGTTGGGCAGGACTGAAGTGACTTAGCAGCAGCAGCAGCAGCAGCAACAGCCATTTCTCTGCTAAAACCATATGGACTTTTCAGCTCACTTGAGTTAGAAAATCTTAAGCTATGTGAGAGATGGAACCCTCTTGTGCATTACTGCAGCCACAATTCCTGGAGGAATATTTGTCACATGTTAATAACCAAAATACATCTGCTGAAGTTATTTAAAAAATAAAGGTCATTGCTTTAACTTTTTACTGGTTGTATTTACACAAATTTTGTCAAAATTCAGAGAAAGATTAGCATTTAATTCTTTAATACAAATCAAAGTATAATTTTTAGTTTTTGATTTGGTTAAGCCTGATAAAATCTTAAGGTTTAAAAAACATTTTTAAATTAAAATATGTTGGAAACTTCTGGTAGACTGACTTGCAAAAGTTGAGCCCTACCAGTGTGATAAAGTAGAAAATTGAAGGAAAAATAAAGATTGAAAAATTGATTTGAAAAAAAGAATTTGAGAGGCTGTGATCCAAGAGAGAAAGAAAGATTAGAGAGATGAGTGTGATGTTTGGCAAAGCATTTGGGAATTTTAATGTGCCAGCCGAGAGGTGGAGAAGGCAAGCAGAATTTTGGAAGGCTAATGAGACTGAGGGCACAGAAATTTGCAGTTCAGGGCTAACCAAGAATGAGGAACCCTGCTAAACACTCCAGACAACCAGCTGGACGCTTGAAGGGGCTATCCCCCATGATTAAGGGTGAAATGGAAATTGATCAAAGGATGGAGCTCAGTTTTAAATAGGCTCAGTCCTTGTTTGAAAAGTAAATGACTCCTCTGCAAATAACTCCCAAAAGAAAAGTAAATCCTTATTGAAGGACAATAAATTATCACTAAAATTTTTCATACACAACACTCTGTAATTAATCATATACAGACATTTACAGAAGTACTACCTAGCAGTATATAAAACATAATCTTGTCAGCATACAATATTAGGCACATTGAATATCTATATGAGAAAAATGTCTCTGTCATCTACAAATATCAATTCCAGATGGATTACTAGTTTGAATATGGAAGTAAAATGTTAAAGCTTTATATAACATAAAAACATATTATCAAGCATTTATAATATAAACATATTATCAAGCAGGATAATAACACAGGAGGATATCTTTATGATCTTGAGGAGGCAAAGATTTCTTAAAAAGGACACCAAAAACACTATATGTGAAAAAATGACCTTGTTAAAATTAATAATATTTTTTCATCAGAGACACATTTAAAAAGTTAAATAGCAAACTACATAATAAGAAAAGGTATTTGTAGTACATATAAATAAGGACACACATGTAGAATATATTTAGTATAATGAATTCCCATATGTCAGTAAGAAAAAGACAATGCAATTTTTAAAACTGGTCAGAAAATTAAAGAGGGATTACATAAGAGAGAATATTCAAATTGCCGGTAAACACAAAAAATGATACTCAACTTCATCAATCATCAGTAGATTAAGTCAATGAGCAGTGTTACACACCTGCCTATCAGAATAGCTAAAACTTAAGCAAATGGATCATACAATGATGTTGAGTAATAGGTATTCATATACTGATGGTGGAACTGTGCACTGCTGCACACATGGGAAAATGGTATAGTGTTATCTACTAAAGCTGAGTGTGTGCATATTCCATCACTGAGCCCTTCTACTCCTAGCAATTCCAGTATATGTAAGAGTGCTCTTGAAGCATTGTTCATAATACCTTAATACTAAGGCCAGCCCAAATATCCTTAAACATTAGAATAGATGGATTATAATATATTCATTCGATGGGAACTTTACAGCAATGAAAATAAAAGCTATTACCTGGAGGAATCTCTTGAACATAACATGGAGTCAAAGAGTTCAGATACACGTACATACAAAATACAATGCATGATGGCAGTAATATAAAACTCAAAACCAAAACTAATCTATTGTGATATAAGTCAGAGTAATGGATACCTTTAGTGTTCTCTTTCTAGATGTAACTCGTGGTTTCTTGGATGTGTTCAGTTTATTCATCAATTTGTTCACTTATGCTTCTTCTGTATGTATGTGAGCTATATATATTCCTACAGAGGAATACACACACACACGCATACACACATATATAATACTCAGGATTCATTTTTATTCAAGGCAATTCTTTTAGCATTCTAGTTCCTAGTGCTCAGAATAATAGTCTTTCAACTTCATTCAGACCAACAGAATTTGGAAATGATCCAAACACCTGGGTCAGTTGCTTTTATTAATTTTGTTACAGAAACAGCTACACTTGTAATCTAACTATTTGTATTCATTTCTTTATTTTCACCTTGGCACTGAAAGACTCAACAGATCACTCAGTGGGAGGCAGAGCTTCATTTTCTCAATTACAGGAATCATAGCTCAAAGGGATGGCTCTCAAATGGCAGGTTCAGAAATTCCTTTGTGGGAGGATATAACTTATCATTAAGCATGCCATCATGCCTCATGCCGAATGGTCCTGTGGGTGGCACGATTCCTGTTATCACCAACTCAATTCCTGGATTCCTTTCACAGAGGGCCCAGCATTATCTGGCACAAACTAAATAGCACTTTGAAAGGCTGGATAAACGACCTTTGGATATTGCCCAACAGAGGATTTCTGCATTTCATTGTGGAGCTCTGAGTTTCGATTCACTAATACAATGTTAAAGGAACTTTGATGCACTTTGTTTTCATTTATAGAGGAAAAGAGGAGGACAGAACTAAAGAAGAAGAGAAGTGAAATCCCAAATATTCCACTGCCAGTACCACTTTCATGCTGTAACATCTTAGAGCTCTGAACTTTATCCATAAATTGTAGCTGGGCAAAGCTTCAGCCTTGAAATGAATGCTTTACATATTTCAAAGCAATTTTACAGCTCCTTTTAACTTTATTATTTCTGATTTTCTTTCTCCCTGAATAAACTCCGAGTTTTTCAGTTTGGGTAAAAGGGAATGCTTTCCCTCATAGAAAGCAAGCTGTATGGAATATTTCAGCATTTTAAGAGATTTCAGTTCTACTTTACTTAGAAGACATTTGCAATCCAAAATTCATTATAATTGCCTACAAAACAGGAAAGCCAATGTGTCTCAATTAATTTGGTTCCATGAAAGAACAGCACGTTTCACTTGTGCATTTATCTCCATCCACTTCCCTTCTCCACCTCCCCCTTACCCCAGTTTTCCAGGCTGAGATTTGATATGTAGAAATATCCATAAATCTATCAACCACAGGGGAAATGTGCCAACTTTTCACAAGGTTTGCTACGGTGGATCTATGAAAGCCCACTTAAGTAATTTCTCTCTGGGAGGTAAATTAATCAGACAAGAAAAGCAAAGAACTAGTTATAACTCCTCCACTTTCAATCCATTCCAAGATCCAACTGCATATCTTCCATAAAAAGATCCTTAAAAAAACCCGCCACAGTTTAGAACATTTATGCCCCTCTAGCCATCTGCTCCAACTTTCTTCGTAACATAGTACTTTACGATCTCCAAAACACACATTACCCGTTTTCTGAATGGGCTTGTGCATACTCATCGCTGTCAATTTCATCTAGCTCCCAAGTCCTCTCTATTTGTAATTCACAAGGGCACCCGATGTGCCCATCATTTGAAACCCCATCAGCGGTTCAATTCTTAGGCTTAACCTTCTGCTGAGTGTCTTTATTGCTCAGCTCCTCAAGAATATGGCTGAGGAGTGGGTACGCTGGTTCATCCGCAGTCTGTTACACTAATGAGTTTCCAGGCAGTATTTTATCAAAGCAATGTGTCAGAGCCTTTCTGTTATTGCTTCTTTTTTTGATGGGTTAGTGTTCGTTATTAAAGGAGAACACACATTTTTTTCCCTCTCCTTGACAGGCAAGTTGAGGGCTTTCAGTAATAGGTGCCAGAAAAGGAACATCTGGTGTACACTTAACGATGCATTGTTGCATTGTTAACTTAAAGCTGTTACACGCCTTGATAAACACATAATGGGCCTCAAGAAATTAAGAGAAAATTAAAATGTAAATGTTTACCCAGACCATATTTCCCTTTTCTTTTCATCAAATCATCTACACCTGCACCTTATATGTAAGTAAAAGAAAAGGTTAACGCAAAAATTCTCTTCTAACTCTCTATGGGTCATGTTGCCAGAAACTAAAAGAATTTTATTTCCCCCCTATCCAGACTGGTGCAGAAGGCAATGGCACTCCGCTCCAGTACTCTTGCCTGGAAAATCCCATGGATGGAGGAGGCTGGTGGGCTGTAGTCCATGGGGTCGCTAAGAGTTGGACATGACTGAGCAACTTCACTTTCACTTTTCACTTTCATGCATTGGAGAAGGAAATGGCTACCCACTCTAGTGTTCTTGCCTGGAGAATCCCAGGGACGGGGGAGCCTGATGGGCTGCCGTCTATGGGGTCGCACAGAGTTGGACACGACTGAAGTGACTTAGCAGCAGCTCTCCAGACTGGAGATATTGCTGAGGCCAAAATGGCGTCATGGTGGTCATGCTAAGTCACTTGGGTGCTGTCTGTGTTTTCTGAAAATAAGGTAGGCCATTTAGAAAATCTGCTTCTCCTGGACCCATATGGGGTTAAGTATACTGTAAATATGTCAAAAATATTTTCATCAGGTCACCAGTCTTCAGCTCCAAATTTTGTTCATTTATACAGGTGCTGGTTAAAAAGGCACTGGCATCTTTTAGGTACCTTACTGGAAAAGTGCACTATGTAACAACTGTTCCTACAGTGAAAATGCATAGGCCTGAGGGGAGAAAGTACATCTTGAGGCCATCACCAATGATTGGGTCTTTTTCTTAAAACATT
The DNA here is from genome assembly GCF_032405125.1 of Capricornis sumatraensis. NCBI lineage: Eukaryota > Metazoa > Chordata > Mammalia > Artiodactyla > Bovidae > Capricornis > Capricornis sumatraensis. The sequence goes on from NC_091069.1 coordinate 214,016,951, forward strand.
AAGCCTGTGTACTGTTCAAAAGTGGACCTCTTCCCCTCTCTGAAGAAAGGTTGGGATGGAATCCTGCAAATGCATTGGAATAGTCAGAGATGTAAAAAGTGGAAGGGATGCAAGGAAAGAGGAAGGAAGGGAGATGGAAAGAAGGAGACAAAGAAAAAGAAAAGCAAGGACAAAAAATTTTTAAATGCTACAATTAACAGCATTTTTTACAAAACGAAACACTACTACCTTGTCTTAATAAAACCTATAACAAGAAGATTTGAGCAGTTTTTGAATGAAAACTGTATCCTCTCTGATATGGTTACAATATGTTGTATGAACTGAACTTTGACTCACAGCTATTTAATCTGATGTAAACTACCTTATATGGCTATTTTCATATTTCCAGTTTTTTAAGATATTTTGGGTCTATAAAATAGTTTGGTTTTTTTCCCCCTCACTTTTCAATTATCTTTTTAAAGTTTTTTATTATCTAAGAATGCATTTTGAAGAAGCTCGTAGTTGGACTGCCTTTTTGTGATGTTATGTCATGCAAAGCAAACAGGAAAGTTTAGAAAGGATTTTAAGGTTTTGTTTTTGTTTTTTTAAGTAACCAAACCAAGATAAAACAACAAAACCAGTTTGCAGACACAGACACAGCTAGAGTCACTGGCAGGGCTATGGAAAGCTTTTTTTCAGGAACTAAGAACAAATAAAATGGTTTCTCTAGTTTGAGCTTTGAGAATCTGTTCAGCTAACACCAGAAAATGGCTAAAACAGCTTAATGAGTTTCTTTATTGTGCTTCCATCTATCCTGAAAGATGCTCATACATCTTCTGGCCACTCACTATACTATAAACAAACAAAACTGGATGCTCAGGCTATTTACATCCAGGCAACGAACAAAAACCATTTTATATTCTAGGCCTTCCTCCCCTATTATTTCATTGAAAAGTAGCTCACTTTTAAAGCTCTTCTTGGTAAAGATAATACGGTGTTTTTTTTTTTCCTCATAAAAGTTTCTGAAAATAGGACTCTGACCAGTTCCCCTGAATGTAATTTTAAAAATGGCCCAAGATTTCAGGGACTTCATTGAAATGAACTCAAGATAGCCCCCTGAAGGGGGCAAAAGGAAAGAGGGACTAGATCTGGTGACTGAGTGTGAAACCAATTTTCAAAGAATTTAAAAATCCTTCAACGTGCTCCTAGGAGAACCTAACCCTTAATTACCTTATTTCAGGTAGCAGGTAGGGAAATTCCTGTGGGTAAAAAGACTTCTCATGCATTCCTAAGATGATGGAAAGAAAAATGGCCAAGGAAGTGACAATTCTTGGAGAGAAATGCATTATTTTGTACTCTTTTGAAAAATCCCATATTTTATAGCACAGACACCATTAAAATTCAAGAAATGGAAAAGCTAGAGGTGACATTAAGAAAGCTAGTGAATATGCTGCTGTCAAGAATTCTTTCTTTGAAATAGTATTTGATTTTTATACTTCAGAAGTCCTGATGGGGAAAGGAGAAAAAGAAAACAAAAATATATGTACATATGTATATAAACACTTATGTATTTATTTATACGTAAAATATAAACTTATAGGAGAGAGTTCCTTTTGAACTTAAAGGGGAGAGAGTAGAAAGCTACATGTCTTTCCTAATATTAAGAAAATGCTTATCTCTTTAGAGTGATATGAAATGGCAGGGTGTTCTAGAGAGGAACTATTTCTTCAGTGGTTTCACTGTAAGATTTACAGCAAATTTTTTTGGTTTGTTTTCTATCTGGTGTAATGTATGTGCTGTGATAATAGTGGATTTTTTCCTCTTCAGGGGTCCCCAACCTCCAGGAGCTAATGCCTGATGATCTGAGGTGAAGCTGATGTAATAATCATAGAAATAAAATGCACGATAAATGTAACACACTTGAATCATCCCGAAACCATCCCTGCCCCCAAGTCCATGCAAAAATTGTCTTCCATGAAACCAGTCCCTGGTGCCAAAGAGGCTGGGGATTGCTGATTCTAGTTCACATAATAATGATTAGGTAAAATGGGCAGAAACCATCCAGAGGAGAAAAGAAACAAAAGGAAACAGAAACAGCCAGAATGGAAAGTGGAATCATGTTGCATCACTACTGAGTCACTCTTACATGGTCCTAGGGCACAGTATAGACATTCTGCAGATATCTAAGGACTGACTATATATCTAGCCTTGAGGATCTGCCATTGTAGACAAGATTTATGAAGGGGGAAGGAACAGAAAAATCGAAGACCAAACATACTCACCACATTCTGCACAAACACACAGTGACTCATTCACCCATTGCTTCCCTGACCCTTCTTACCTTAAAGCCATCTCAAGTCTATTCCAGATTATTAAACTCTGATGCACTAAATTGATTATGACATATGTACTATTTTCTTATTCTTGTTTTCCCCTTTATTTATTAACTTACTTTGTGTGCTAGTCACTCAGTTGTGTCTGACTCTTTGAGACCCCGTGGACTGTAGCCCACCAGGTTCCTCTGTCCATGGAATTCTCCAGGCAAGAACACTGGAGTGGGTTGCCATTTCCTTCTTCAGTGGATCTGCCTGACCCAGGGATCATACCCAGGTCTCCTGCATTGCAGGCAGATTCTTTACCATCTGAGCCATAGGGAAGTCTCCCAACAAGAAGTCTTAGCTTTAACTTTACCTTTGTTCTAATAGGACTTCCCTGGTGGCTCAGATGGTAAAGTGTCTGTCTACAATGCGGGAGACCCGGGTTCGAGCCCTGGGTTGGGAAGATCCCCTGGAGAAGAAAATGGCAATCCACTCCAGTACTATTGCCTGGAAAATCTCATGGACAGAGGAGCCTGGTAGGCTACAGTCTGGGTATCGCAAAGAATAGACACGACTGAGTGACTTCACTTTGTTCTAATATCATTATTGCTGTCTACACATCTTTGTATGCTTTCGAAATCCCCTTTGAAACAAAGAATGTTATAAATAAAAAACAATTACACTAAGTTAATTGCTGATCTTTGAAAAATTGATTAGTGCTACAGACTGTGAGAAAAAGGGAGGAAAAAAAGTTTCTTTTAGCGTGTAGATAGACTCACATAAATCTTAATATCTTAATTTTCAATGGGCACTGCCTTTTCTCATTTATTATCTTTATGGATCGATATTAAATTATATCTTGAAGCTTAAACTCAAGATTATTCTTAGTTTCAGATATTTGTAAGAATGTACACAGTTTGGAGGGAGTGGACATGCACATGTATAACCATCCATGGAAGAGGCGGAGTGTTATCAACATACCAGACTGAAGGCAGATGGGGGTCCTGTCCGTGAAGTTACTTTGGCTAAAGCACATTCTTATAGAGGCATAGATAGCATATGTGCAAGGGATTATTTTAAAATGAGGACAAAAATACTACAAAGCATGAAATATCTGTTCTTTGGATGGTGCTCCAAGTTAGGCAAAGGGAACCCAACAAGAATAAAAATAATATTGACTTTTTATTTAATAATATGCTAGACACACTGTAGGCAGCTGTACATCATGACTGTTATCAGTGTTATGGCTCCAATCAATATTGAAAGGCAGCAGCATCACTTGGCAGGTACAGATACACAAAACCAATGCTTCCTAAAAGTTAAATACTTAAGGCTACTGCAATACCCCTTTTATCTTTTTATGACTGTGCTTTCACTATGTCAAGGCTGAAGCTATGACATATTTCTTTAGCTTGTTGGCTAATGCAAGGTGTTATATACAGTAAATTATTGCTACTGTCACACAACAGCAAGTGTTAAGTGTTTAGAATCAAGAAGTGTACCTTAAAAAGTTCCCAAGTCCTAGTTCCATAGAAATTCTAATATAAATAATTTGAAAGACTGCATAAAAATATCTTTTCATTTAGCTAATTTGTTATTTTATAAACAGTTTATAAGTAAGGAAAATAAGAGGAATAAAAGTCAATTTTTTGGATCATACAATGGGGAAAAATAATAAAACTTTAGTCCAATATTATTTTCTTATCAATAAGCTGTTAATGCAATTGCTTAATTGTTTTCTGTACTTGAATTATTTACAGCTGTTTTCCTAAAATTTTCCTCCCTTTTCTCAACTTGGGATATTTATTTAAAATAGTGACTTCTTATATTACATGATTTTCCTTGTTAGTCCAAGGGCTTCTCATTGTAACCATTATAATTACATGTGAGTGATGTGCTCCGCTTTGGTGGTTTCCTTCAGAACAAGAACATCTAATTCCTCACTCTAGCCACGTGGCTAATCTCCCTTGATCCATGACAGTGTACAGATCAGGTCACAAGAAAGAGATGATGCTTAATAATTTGTGTCAAGAGCTAAGTGAGTTTGTTCCTGTTGGCTTCTGTATTATGCATCTCTTTAATTTAATCTTTTGTGAATTGCCTTTAATACAATACATATATTCATTTCCGCTGTTTATGCTAAGACTAAGTTGTTTAAAACTTATAACAGTTAATTTCTTCTAAGCCCCTTGAAAATGTCATTCTATTTTCATAAAAATACTTTCTTCAAACTTAAATGTAACCACGAAAGTTAATCTTTTGGTAAGCTGCCATTAAAGGTTTTTTGTTTTATTTTGTTTTTGTTTTGAGGCCAACCTTCCTTTGCCTTCCATAAAAACTTTGTTTATAATTTGGTAGCTGCAATGGAAAGAGATTAGGAAAGGGCCTCAAGAGGACTATCCAAAACAGTAAAGGTTAGGGTCAGTCTCTCAGGCTGTCAGGACCTGAGTGCAGCAAGGCAAAGTTCCCACTGGCCTAGGGATGTGCTTGTTCACTTCATTTGTGTCCAGTCCTTGCCACCCTATGTACTGTAGCCTGCTAGGCTCCTCTGTCCATGGAATTTTCCAGGCAAGAATACTGGAGTGGGTTGCCATTTCCTACTCTAGGGGATCTTCCCAACCCAGGGATGGAATCCACGTCTCCTGAGTCTTCTGCAAGGCAGGCGATTTCTTTACTGCTGAACCACCTGGAAAGATCAGGATAGAAATAGCAAGAATTTATTATCAGAAAAAAAATCTGAGATTAAACCAGGGATGAAGTAGTAGAGGAAAGCAACCATTGTAGCTGTGCCAGAAACAGGATCCACAACCTGTGCTAAGTAACGATGGGGGAGCATGTCAAGGCAAGTCAAAATGGCAAGTAATTGGCAGAGACCCCAAAAGCCAGGTGTTTGGCTGTAAGGAGGCCCAGTGATAGATCTCCTCCTTGAAAAGCACTGAAGCAGACTGGTTCAGGTGTAGGGGAAGTTCTGACTGGGGAGGAGGGGGATGCTCCTTCGGAAGTGGCCTGAATATTCATTGGAAGGACTGATGCTGAAGTTGAAGCTCCAATACTTTGGCCACCTGATGTGAAGAACTGACTCATTGGAAAAGGCTCTGATGCTGGGAAGGATTGAAGGCAGGAGGAGAAGGGGATGACAGAAGATAAGATGGTTGGATGGCATCACCAACTCAATGGACAAGAGTTTGAGCGAGTTCTGGAAGTTGGCGATGGACAGGGAAGCCTGGCATCCACGGGGTTTCAAAGAATTGGACACAACTGAGTTACTGAACTGAACTAGTCAGAATGCAGCTTCAGGAGTAGAGGTCCATAGTTAGCAGAAACTTCATACTTCTTTGGGTCTGATTCCTTTCTCTTGCTCTTCCTTGATAGTGTCTTACATCTCTAATAGTCCACATTATTTTTTAATTTTTATTTTTTGGCTCGTGCAGGAGCATGTTGGTCTGCAGGATGTTTAACAATTGGCTTTCCAGGTTAAAAACAAACGAACAAACAACTAATTGTATTTGCCTTCTTCTGTGGTATAAATTCCTACTATGAAAAATTTCAAACTACCAGCATGACATCACTAGACACAGAATTGAGGGAAAAGGTACAGAAACAAAGTATTATATAATATTTCTATCAAACATGTGCAATAGGCACAAATAACCTCAAGAACACGTGAAAGTGAAAATCACTCAGTTTGTCCAACTCTTTGTGAGTACATGGACTATACAGTCCACGGAATTCTCCAGGTAGAATACTGGAGTGGGTAGCCTTTCCCTTCTCCAGGGGATCTTCCCAACCAGGGATTGAACCCAGATCTCCCACACTGCAGGTGGATTCTTTACCAGCTGAGCCTCAAGGGAAGCCCAAGAATACTGGAGTGGGTAGCCTATCCTTTCTCCAAGGGGTCTTCCCGACCCAGGAATCAAAGTGATGTCTCCTTCATTGCAGGTGGATTCTTTACCAACTGAGCTATGAGGGAAAGCCCCTTTAGAGCATCAATGATAGTAAAAATGTAGCCAAATAATTAGAAAGGAATGAGTTTATGCATTTATTACTTTGTTTTTAATGTAATTTTCTTAATTGTAAGTTTATGCAATTTATTTTTAAAAAGGAGCTATGTTTAACAATAGGCTTGCAAAATTCCTAACAACTCAACTGTGGGCTCTCTCATGCCAGTAGGAGCTGGCTCTGGCTTCCCATAAACTGCCTTCCCTAATTTTTCTGCCTTCTCTTCCCCCTTGACCCTAGGTGATGCCTTTAGGAGGGATAATGTCTTCTCTTATAGACTGCTCTCCCTGTTTCCATTCTTTTCTGTGATTGGAGTAAAAATAGACAGTCAGAGCTAGGATTCCTCACTGTTCATCTATTTGCTGTGGGGGGATCCAGGGCATCTTGGTGTTTGCCCTTTAGGTTGATGGTAAAGTTGGGAAGAGCATGGATAGCATCAAGAAATACAAAACTCTGAATGAGAAGGGAGGTTTCAAAGGTTGACCGGCTAATTTTTATGAAAATCCCAAATCATTACAAAACAAAGAACTTGTGGTGAAAGTCGAGTTTTCCAGCTTGCTGGTTCACTTCTCCAAATAACAGCCCCTACTGCTTATGAGGGAATCATGTAGAGTCTACATTGTAGACTACTATGATGATGGGGGTGAGTTAACTAGGGGGGAAATGGAACAGATGTGTAGAGGGAATTCGTCTAAAGAAAACACTCTAAATAACTTACTAGTTTGCACCAGGCTCTAGACCAGTGCTGGCCCACTTGCGTTCTCTGTGATGATGGAAGTGCTCTGTGTCTTCGTTATCCAATATGGTAGCCAAAGAATGAAGATGACCAAACTATTTTCAGTCATAGAGAGCATCAGGGTTGGCTTCTGGGCATGAAGCTAAGTTTGAACTATCCTAGGTTTACCACTATTGCTAATTGCAGGGTTTTGTTTCAAGGTATTCCAATTTATTTTCTCTGGTCATTTCTCTTTTTTTCAGCTTTATTGGGGGTATAATTAACAAATGAGATATTTAAAATACATATTTGATGCACATCATGGTGATTTGATATGCATATATCACTGGTCAATCCTTGACTTATACAAGGTCCTAAACACTAAAATTACCTCCTAGACAACTCCAGAATTAGGGATACACTTTAATTGGCCTTGACAGCCCTGAGTGTTCTTTGGAAGGAATGATGCTAAAGCTGAAACTCCAGTACTTTGGCCACCTCATGCAAACAGTTGACTCATTGGAAAAGACTCTGATGCTGGGAGGGATTGGGGGCAGGAGGGGAAGGGGACAACCGAGGATGAGATGGCTGGATGGCATCACGGACTCGATGGACGTGAGTCTGAGTGAACTCTGGGAGATGGTGATGGACAGGGAGGCCTGGCGTGCTGCGATTCACGGGGTTGCAAAGAGTCAGACACGACTGAGCAACTGAACTGAACTGAGCTGAACTGATGCCCACTGTACCCTTCATGGATCACAGGTTTGTTGTGGCAGAGGGGCTTGCATAACTCAATATCAGGAAACTCAGATATGCAGATGATACCACTCTAATGACAGAAAGTGAAGAGGAACTAAAGAGTCTCTTGATGAGGGTGAAAGAGGAGAGTGAAAATGCTGGCTTAAAACTCAACATTCAAAACCAAACATCATGGCATCTAGTCTCATCACTTAATCGCAAATAGATGGGGAAACAATGAAAGCAGTGACAGATTTTGCTTTCTTGGGCTCCAAAGTCACTGTGGATGGTGACTGCAACCATGAAATTAAAAAAGTTTGCACCTTGGGAGGAAAGTTATGACCAACCTAGACAGCATATTAAAAAGCAGACACATTACTTTGTCAACAAAGGTCCATCTAGTCAAGGCTACAGTTTCTCCAGTAGTCATGTATGGATATAAGAGTTAGACCATAAAGAAGGCTTAGTGTTGAAGAATTGATGCTTTTGAAATGTGGTGTTGGAGAAGACTCTTGAGAGTCCCTTGGACAGCAAGGAGATCAAACCAGTCAATCCTAAAGGAAATCACTGGAAGGACTGATGCTGAAGCTGAAGCTCCAATACTTTGACCACCTGATATGAAGATTCAACTCTTCGGAAAAGTCTGTGATGCTAAGAAAGACTGAAGGCAAAAGGAGAAGAGGGTGGCAGAGGATGAGATGGTTAGATAACATCACTGACTTAATTGACATGAATCTGAGCAAACTCAGGGAGATAGTGAAGGACAGGGAAGCCTGGTGTGCTGCAGTCCATGGGGTCAGAAAGATTGGACATGACTTAGTGACTAAACAACAACAACAATGCCCACTGAAAACCATAAAATTAAAACTGCAGCATTAACAGTCCATCACTGATCTGAGGGATACTCTTTAATATTTCCTTGGAGCCATGATCAAATAGTTCCACAGACTACTTCAGTATTCAGGGCCAGAGTACAAATGTGGGCCAACAGATCAATAAAAAGGCTCTGGAGTCAGGCTGGCTATGGCATGAATTATTCCTCTGCCACTTATTACTTGTGAACCTTGGGCAGGTTACACACTCTGTTTCCTCAATACTCATATTGGAAAAATGTCTGCCTCCTTGGTTGCTGTGAGAAGAAAACAAAATGATGTATCCAAGTGCCCAATGTAATGCCCAATCTTTAGTGAGTCAATATTTAATCATTTAAATATTTAAGTGCCTGAGATTTAATTACTTAAATATTAATAATCTTTATGAAAAGTAAGGTAATAAAATATATGGTTATTATGGAGCAAATTATATGAATTCTACAAAGTTGATTTTACAATTGATTTATGAAATCTTCCCCGTTAAAAATCAAGGGTAAAACCCAGGAACAGTGTCAACCCTACAAGGCTTGGGATGGTCTTCTCCTTTTCTTTATCCCTTACCTTGGCCCCTCTCTCTCTCACTCTCCAGGGGTGACTCAAACTCCTCTGACCCTCCAGTCCTGGTCAGCTCCTTTGACCACAGGCTCTCACTGATCTCTGCTCTTTCTCTTTTGCATCAGTTTCTCAGTGTATGTTTTATGCATTTATTTGTGTCATTATTTAGATATGTCCATTTTGCTCACCAGATTATGAATCCATGGGACAGACACAGAAGCATTTTAGTTACTATACTAACTAATGAAGCAATTCATTTGTGGCTTATTTTTTTCATGGTGTAACACTGCCTTTTTTTTTTTTTTTTGGTCAAATGAACTTCATAACTGTTGGCCATAAAATAAATGATTATAAGTACATTTTGTGATCTGGAGTTTGTTTTGGGACTGAGAACTCACTCAATACACAAGCCTGCTTCATCTTCGCTTGAAACGTAACCATGTGGCAGCTGCTTAGAAGACCACTAAGCAATAGTTTCAGCAACGTGACAGAGTCCAGTGGCCACCCCAAACCACAGGAGGCATTTCCTGCAGGCAGTGTAGACTGAAGTAATTACCCTAGCTGGAATTGGGTCATGACATTGAAACAACACATCTCACCCTAAGAAAGTCCAGAGAATTATTTTTCCAGTGCAGCCATTGGCTTGATTTTTAGATACCTTTTCTTTATGAAACCCCATTATATTTGCTTTGCTTCAATATTTCTTCCTATGGTTGAACAAAGAAAAATTAAGGGCAGCAATAAAAGCAAATTCTCAAATACTAAATATGTTTATAGCATAGAAAATCATGACAAAGCTCAGATAATTCACTGCTTTGCATTTGCAATGTGCACATGAGTGAGCCAAATGATGTTTAGATTTTTCTTGGTTCTTTCTCAATAATGGGCCAGATAAATCACTGTCTGATTGCCTATTACATTCTTGAGATTGCATTGGGAATGACTGGCAGTAAAAGCCCCCAATTCAGACTCACTTGTGTGCAAATAATAAACATTGCTTACCATTTTTATATTTATGCCAATGATTATAAAATAGTCAATGGCTAAAAGGTACTTAGAAAAAAGCAGCATCTTTCCTACAGAAAGAAATATTTGACCAAAAATTTTCTCCGTTACCACTTGATTATGCTACTCCACAGCAAGGCAATAATGGGAGATATGTAACAATCCCCAGGCCACTTACAGCTTTGCTATCAATTATAAAATAAAGCTAGGGAATATAAACATGCTGAATATTAAAGAAAAACAATATCTCTGTTTGGTTCAAATACTATATTTCTAACGGCATATTTCAGAATCTTTAGACTGACCCAGTTTGCTGCACAGATTTTTTTTTTTCTGTGCTTAATTTCCTCCTTCTTTATTTATATAATATTGGTGATTACCCACATTTACATCACTTATGAAGCCTTTACTCATTCATTCTCTCATTTGATTTAGTACTGTGCTTTTAAAAAAAAATATGAGAAAAACTATTTCCAAGACATGTAAAATCATTTGTCTAATGTTTGGTTAAATGTCCAAACATAGCCTGAACTCAAACCTCATTACTCCAAATCCGAATCTATACTTTTAGCAAGGATAACAATATTTGGCAAACTTGAGCCTCAGGGTATGAGTTTCTGGATCAGGTTTCCAAATTTATGTATTTATGCATTGACTGATTAATTTATGAATTAACTTTCTTGGTCATTTACCCATTGGCCCATCAGTTTTTGTAGGTATGGTATCCCATATTCTGTGGGGTATTTGGTCTTTTGTATACATGTTGTTTTACTAAGTTCCACAAAGAAAACAAAAAGGAGATAGTATTAACCCCAGAAGAACTTAAACAATTATGAAGCAACTATTACGCAGGTATGTGGGACTGAAAAGAGAAGGCTTATAGTAAATAATAAAACTTCAGTTGGTACTTGAGGGGAATGATGGCTTCATTATCAGGGAGAAAGCAGAAGGGCATCCCAGGTGGTGGAGACCACATGAAGCGTCTCTAGGAAACATTTTAATGGCTGTAGTGAGTAATTAATGTGGTTATTTCCTAGTATGTCTGCACACTTTGCATTTTAAATGATAATTTATCATCATAAATAGAGTCTGATTCTCATGAGTGTTAGTTAAAAATTATTCCATAGAGGTTTCATTAATTAAAAATTATCAACCTTTAGTATAATATGATCTTAAAATCTTTTAGGATCTCTTGGGATAAATCTAAATACTACAAACCACACACCATTGTGTGAAGTCGCTCAGTCGTGTCTGACTCTTTGTGACCCCGTGGACAGTAGCCCACCAGGCTCCTCCGTCCATGGGATTCTCCAGGCAAGAATACTGGAGTGAGTTGCCGTTTCCTTCTCCACCACCATTATGTAGGTTCAATTTTGGTGAGGCTCTGTATGAGGGCAGTGAACTGTCAGATGAGGGTTTTACTTCTGGGGATTTCCAGAAGCAGAAATGTGGCTGTGGTTACCCTGCTGCTGCTACTGCTGCTAAGTCTACGCAACCCCATAGACGGCTGCCCGCCAGGCTCCCCCGTCCCTGGGATTCTCCAGGCAAGAACGCGGGAGTGGGTTGCCATTTCCTTCTCCAACGCATGAAAGTGAAAAGTGAAAGTGAAGTAGCTCAGTCGTGTCTGACTCTTAGCGACCCCATGGACTGCAGCCTACCTGGCCCCTCCGTCCATGGGATTTTCCAGGCAAGAGTACTGGAGTGGGGAGCCATTGCCTTCTCCAGTTACCCTGCTAAAAATCATCATTTCCTGGGTGACACAGGATACTCATGGCCATTTGCATGTGGGTTTCAACCTCATGGTTTCTTATGAGCAGATCTGATATTATTCTGGGCAAGTCAATGCCCATATGAGGCAGGGACAGAAACAGTAGGGGCCCCTGTGTCAGGCTGGACACATGGAGGGGCAGTGTGAGGTTCTGTCTCCTATGTGGGCTAGATGTGTTTGAGGAAGCAGGGAATGGGTTCCTGTTAATGCCTGCTGCCAACTCATTGCTTGTACGTCCATGGTGGGTGTTCATGGCAGCCCTCCAAGGACCCAGAGCATAGTGACGTTCAAAGTGAAACCCAACGGTGAATCTTCTCAGGGTACACCATGGGGAAGTGGCAGCCTAAGTGGGGAGAGATGAATATTCCTAGGAAGTAGGATGACTGGTGGTGAGTGAGACTGTAGAAGTAGGGAAAAGGCAAGTCACTTTCTAGGGTTTGGGGAAGGGGGAAGACGGCCTGACACCCCAACTTTGAATGAGGGTGGGGTGGGAAAATGGTGATGTGCCAGGCCCCAGATGGCTGTCCAGCCAACATGAGCTCCTTCAGCAGCTCTCTTTCAGGCCTGGATTTGAGGCTCCAGTGTTGTGGAGGGAGAGTCCGAGGTAACGTAAGGTTGCTGTGACCTCAGATGACTTGGGAGTGGCCACTAGCCTGAAAGACCAAGAGAGTAGTTGAAAGTGTTAGTTGCTCAGTCATGTCTCTTTGTGACCCCATGGACTGTAGCCTGCCAGGCTCCTCTGTCCATGGAATTCTCCAGGCAAGAATACCAGAGTGGGTTGCCATTTCCTTCTCCAGGAGAGGATCTTCCTAACTCAGGGACTGAACCTGGGTCTCCTGCATTGCAGGCAGATTTTTTACCATCTGAACCCCTGGGGAAATCCCAGAGAGTAGGTGGATGTCAGCAAAGGGAGGTGTTTTTTTCAGTCTCTTCACATCCTTACTTCTAGCTTAGTTTCTGATTACACCTTGGGCTACCACCCTGGCCAGTGATTTGGTTGTCCTTCAGTCTAAAATTTATTCAGCATTTGTTCAAAATTTATTTAGTTAAGGAAGGGAGGAAGTGATTTTTTTATTAATAAAAGTAGTATATGCAGGTAACAAAGAACTGATGGGCCCTTAGTTACCCCTATTTTCACTCACTTGAATTTCCCTTTTCTTCTAGTTTTTCCATCATACACACATGGGTAGTGTTTGGCATCCACATCTTGTAACAACAGCAGAAATATTCATGGATTTGGGTACTAAGACTCATTACTAGTAAACAGCAATATTTAGTTTCTGCATTTTAACTGACTCTGACAGCTGACATCAGAGGCTGTCGGGTAGTCAGTGTTGAGTTGGTGATCTGCTCCAAATATAGACATTGTTGTGTGTGCATAGAAAAGTTATTTAACAGAAGTTGGAATGTTCTGGTGAGGATTTTTATTTAGGTTTCCACTTTTTACCCATGGATTCTCTCTGCTTCTCTAGGAGCAGGACCAAATTATATCGTGGGTTAAGAAGCCTTGTGTGAGGACATGTCAGATTTACTCCTGTGGTGATCCATCTCTTTTCCATTGTGGGTGATGGAATGCTATCCTGTGCTATCCAGGCAGCTTCTCAGCCACCCTCTCCTTGATTCAGGTCTGTGGATGGGAGCCTTCTGTGACTGGTGTGGCCCAAGAAACCAACTGTTCCCAGAGATATGGAAAGAGAACATTGGGAGGAGATTTTGACAGAGAAAGGTGTGTGTGTGTGTGTGTGTGTGTGTATGTGTGGAAGAGCTAGAAGTGGATGAAAGGAGGGTGACAGAGAAAGAACAGGCTAACAATCACGTCCCCACTGTCAGCAGTCCTTCTCTTCCTGCCATCACTAACAGGGAGGTCAGTACCTGAGCCTCCTTATTTCCACGAGGGGAACAGGATCAGTAGGAGTATCTTGATGTCTTATCAGTCTCCTCTTTCCCCGCATTGAAGGCTCCTGGTTTGCTATAGCATCACTGATCTAGGTTTCTACATCCTCGGCAAGATTATTTTACTGCTGCTGATCTGCCTAAGAATGTAAATGAGTAAATTTAAATATCATGTTCTCAACAATTTTATATTTTGTTCTAAGCTCAAAATAAAGCTACCCAGGTGTTCTTTTATAAATAGGACTGCATGAATTTAAACAAACCTTTGCATTATTCATTGCAACAAAGGAATCGGAGTTCCTTCTCTACACATAACTAACTTTAACACTTTTTAAAAGTAATAAACTACTGAAGGTAATTAGCACATCACTAAACATTTTCTTGAACAGATGTATCAAATTTGACTTGGAAACCATTTTGTTGGTTCAGAACAATTATCTGAAACCCACTGAAAGTTATCTATCATCGGTTTGGGGCCATGATGACTTTATATTACCATAAATTATTTTTAATTCAAGCCTTTGGCAAACAATCTAAATGAGATTTGCAATGTAACAGTGCTAATCTCATGGCTGAAATATTAAAACTTCACGCATGAGAGATTTATCCTTTTAATAAGATCGATCATACTGGACATCATTCCCCCTCTCCAATTAAAACCCACTTAATTCACAAACAATGTATTAAAAAACCTGCTTACTCCAAAGGTGCATTAATATAATAGGTTTTCTGCTCCATTTAAGGAGGACAACAATTGGCCATACCTAAACTCAAGTTCTTCTTGTCCTGTCAACAATTCTTTATTATAGAAGTCAACACTTGAGGTCTAAAATGAGGTTTCTATCAGTTTTATAAAATGAGTTTACTAAAGAGCATGCAGTGATGAGCAGTTTAACTCAGTGGGAATTTCCAGCATTACATGCACATATACACATAGCTGAGAGAGTCTGTTTGGTCATTTAGCCATTTTTGTTGTTGTTGTTGCTGTTATTTATTTATTTACTTACTTATTTATGCCATGCAGCATGTAGGATCTTAGTTCCCCATCCAGGGATTGAACACTTTGCATTTGAAGTGTGTAATCTTAATCACTTAATGCCAGGGACAGTCCACGCATTTGTTTATTAACACTATCTTGGGGCAGAGGTCTCTGTTGGAGAAACACCTTTAAGTAACTCCTCTTGGATCAGACATGTAAGGCAAGTGATACTGTTCAGGGAAGACAGTAACTGGAAATCTGTTGGCCTCACGGAGGCCCTGTTTGCCCATCCTTGTTGGTTGTGGAAATCAAATGCTCAGGAGGTGGGGACAGGTGACATTGCAAGGGAGCCAAGGAATCTCCTTGGAGGAGAGGGATTGCAATTCTGATGCCTTCTGTTCTGAGGCTCAGTGTTTCTCTGGCAAGGAAGAGGCCCTGACAGAGATCAACGATCAAGAGAAAATCCCAGAAAGTTGTGAAAGGAAATTTACCCTAAGGATGAGAGCATCTGAACAAAGGATTGGTACTTGACACACTTTCTAGTGAGAGTTGGAGATCTCAGTCAGTCAGTCAGTTCAGTCACTCAGTCGTGTCCGACTATTTGTGACCCCATGGACTGCAACACGCCAAGCTTCCCTGTCCGTCACCAACTTCCGGAATTAATTCAAACTCATATCCATTCAGTCAGTGATACCATCCAATCATCTCATCCTCTGAGGTCCCCGTCACCTCCTGCCTTCAAACATTCCCAGCATCAGGGACAAATGAATCAGTTGTTCGCATCCGGTAGCCAAAGTATTGGAGTTTCAGCTTCAGCATCAGTCCTTCCAATGAATATTCAGGACTGATCTCTTTTAAGTTGGATCTCCTTGCAGTCCAAGGGATTCTCAAGAGTCTTCTCCAACGCCACGGTTCAAAAGTATTAATTCTTCGGCACTCAGCTTTTTTTATACTCCAACTCTCACATCCATACATGACTACTGGAAAAACCATAGCCTTAACTAGACGGACCTTTGTTGACAAAGTAATGTTGACAAAGTAATGTCTGTGCTTTTTAATTTGGTGTCTAGGTTGGTCATAGCTTTCCTTCCAAGAAGTAAGCCTCTTTTAATTTCATGACTGCAATCAACATCTGCAGTGATTTTGGAGCCCCCAAAAATAAAGTTAAGGAGTTAAAGTTAAATAAAGTTAAGTTAAAGTTTCTGAACGTTGAGCTTTAAGCCAACTGTTTCACTCTCCACTTTCACTTTCATCAAGAGGCTCTTTAGTTCTTCACTTTGTGCCATAAGGGTGGTATCATTTGCATATCTGAGGTTATTGATATTTCTCCTGGCAATCTTGATTCCAGCCTGTGCTTTATCCAGCCCAGCATTTCTCATGATGTACTTTGCATAGAAGTTAAATAAGCAAGGTGACAATATACAGCCTTGAAGTACTCCTTTTCCTCTTTGGAACCAGTCTGTTGTTCCATGTCCTGTTCTAATTGTTGCTTCCTGACCTGCATACAGGTTTCTCAAGAGGCAGGTCAGTTCAGTTCAGTTCAGTTCAGTCGCTCAGTCGTGTCCAACTCTTTGCAATCCCATGAATCGCAGCACGCCAGGCCTCCCTGTCCATCACCATCTCCCAGAGTTCACTCAGACTCACATCCATTGAGTCAGTGATGCCATCCAGCCATCTCACCCTCTGTCATCCCTTTCTCCTCCTGCCCCCAATCCCTCCCAGCATCAGAGTCTTTTCCAATGAGTCAACTGTTTGCATGAGGTGGCCAAAGTACTGGAGTTTCAGCTTTAGCATCATTCTTTCCAAAGAAATCCCAGGGCTGATGTCCTTTAGAATGGACTGGTTGGATCTTCTTGCAGTCCAAGGGACTCTCAAGAGGCAGGTCAGGTGGTCTGTTATTCCAATCTCCTTCAGAATGTTCCACAGTTTATTGTGATCCACATAGTCAAAGGCTTTGGCATAGTCAATAAAGCAGAAATAGATGTTTTTTTCTGAAACTTGCTTTTTCGATGATCCAGCAGATGTTGGCAATTTGATCTCTGGTTCCTCTGCCTTTTCTAAAACCAGCTTGAACATCTGGAAGTTCACGGTTCACGTATTGCTGAAGCCTGGCTTGGAGAATTTTAAACATTATTTTGCTAGTGTGTGAGATGAGTGCAATTGTGCAGTAGTTTGAGCATTCTTTGACATTGCCTTTCTTAGGGATTAGAATGAAAACTGACCTTTTCCAGTCCTGTGGCCACTGCTGAGTTTTCCAAATTGCTGACATATTGAGTGCAGCACTTTCACAGCATCATCCTTTAGGATTTGAAATAGTTCAAGTGGATTCCAGCACCTCCTGTAGCTTTGCTTGTAGTGATGGTTCCTAAGGCCCACTTGACTTCACATTCCAGGATGTCTGGCTCTAGGTGAGTGATCATACCATCGTGACTATCTGGGTCATGAAAATCTTTTTTGTATAGTTCTTCTGTGTATTCTTGCCACCTCTTCTCAATATCTTCTGCTTCTGTTAGGTCCATACCATTTCTGTCCTTTATTGTGCCCATCTTTACATGAAATGTTCCCTTGATATCTCTAATTTTCTTGAAGAGATCTCTAGTCTTTCCCATTCTATTGTTTTCCTCTGTTTCTTTGCATTGATCACTGAGGAAGGCTTTCTTATCTCTTCTTGCTATTCTTTGGAACTCTGCATTCAGATGCTTATATCTTTCCTTTTCTCCTTTGGTTTTCACCTCTCTTCTTTTCACAGCTATTTGTAAGATAACATAATCACAGAAACCATCCAGTCTGATCACATGGACCACAGCCTTGTCTAACTCAATGAAACTATGAGCCATGCTGTGTAGGGCCACCTAAAATGGACGGGTCATGGTGGAGAGTTCTGACAAAATGCAGTCCATTTTAGAAGGGAATGGCAAACCACTTCAGTAGTCTTGACTTGAGGACCCCATGAACAGTATGAAAGGCAAAAAATAGGACACTGAAAGATGAACTCCCAAGGTTGGTAGGTGCCCAATATGCTACTGGAGATCAGTGGAGAAATAACTCCAGAAAGAATGAAGAGATGGAGCCAAAGAAAAACAACGCCCAGCTGTAGACATGACTGGTGATGGAAGTAAGTCTGATGCTGTAAAGAGCAATATTGCACAGGAACCTAGAATGTTAGGTCCATGAATCAAGGCAAATGGAATTGGTCAAACAGGAGACAGCAAGAGTGAATGTTGACATTTTAGGAAGCGGTGAACTAAAATGGACTGGAATGGGAGAATTGAACTCAGATGACCATTATATCTACTACTGTGGGCAAGAATCCCTGAGAAGAAATGGAGTAGCCATCATGGTCAACAAAAGAGTCTGAAATGCAATACTTGAATACAATCTCAAAAACGACAGAATGATCTCTGTTTGTTTCCAAGACAAACCATTCAATATCACAGTAATCCAAGTCTATGCTCTGACCAGTAATGCTGAAGATGCTGAAGTTGAATGGTTCTATGAAGACCTACAGGACCTTCCAGAACAAACACCCAAAAAGGATGCCTTTTTCATAATAAGGGACTGGAATGCAAAAGTAAGAATTCAAGAAATACTTGGAGTAACAGGCAAATTGGCCTTGGAGTATGAATGAAGCAGGGCAAAGGCTAATAGAGTTTTGCCAAGAGAATGCACTGGTCATAGCAGACACTCTCCTCCAACAGCACAAGAGAAGCCTCTTCCTGGACATCAGCAGATGGTCAATACCGAAATCAGATTGATTATATTCTTTGCAGCCAAAGATGGAGAAGCTCTATACAGTCAGCAAAGACAAGACTGGGATCTGACTGTGGCTCAGATCATGAACTCCTTATTGCCAAATTCAGACTTAAATGGAAGAAAGTAGGGAAAACTACTAGACCATTCAGTTATGACCTAAATCAAACCCCTTATGATTATACAATGGAAGTGATGAATAGATTGAAGGGACTAGATATGATAGACAGAGTGCCTGAAGAACTATGGATGGAGGTTCCTGACATTGCACAGGAGGCAGCGATGAAGACCATCCAAGAAAAAGAAATGCAAAAAATGCAAAATGGCTGTCTGAGGAGGCCTTACAAATAGCTGTGAAAACAAGAGAAGCGAAAGACAGAGGAGAAAAGGAAAGACATACCCATTTGAATGCAGTGTTGGAAACCTAGTGCACGGAAAATATAGCTCTGTGTTCTTGTGTGTCTCTGTGTATGTGTGAGTGAGAGACGGTGGTAAATAGGGGTAGGGCTGTGCTTTAATTAAGAAATCACAAACTTGGTCCTAGGAGCATGATGGCATAAGGTGACTGAGGCAAACTGTAATATTGGTAAAGAGATCTCCTTTTGCGGCATCTTCTACCCTGAAAACTACAGTCCTGGACTGTCAGTCTACACTGCACAGCAGTGTACACATCAGGATTCTGGGACTGTTCAGAATGCCCAGTTTTCTCCATAATATGTTTGGACATTGTTGTTCAGTTGCTAAGTCATTCATAACTCTCTGTGACTCCCATGAATTGTAGCACACAAGGTTCCTCTGTCTTCCAATATCTATGGGAGTTCGCTCAAATTAAGTTGGTGGTATTATTTAACCATCACATCCTCTGCCTCCCCCTTCTCCTTTTGCCTCCAATCTATCCCAGCAACAGGTAACTGGCTAACCCAGTTTCCACAAGCCACACCTTACAAAACTGGTGGTTCAGTACCAGTTGCATAACTGTTCTCTTCAAAAACAAAAGACACATCTTCTCCATATAACCAAGTCTGCTATGGATGTTCAGGTCACAGAACTACATCCATTGTCCCGCATGCTACCAGTAGACAGTGTTCTATTCAGCAATTGTAGATAGCTGAAAAGGAAACTGGATAAAGCATGGACTGGTGCTTTCCTCAGGAACAAATCATTTCATTCATCAACTTTAAATCCTTCAATACATTTCTTAAGAAGTTGCCTGGCTTGAAAAAAAATGTATAAAAGTCAAAGAGAGAAAAGTAAAAAATATTTTGCCAACATGAAGCTCAAAAGAAAAGAAAATTTAAATATATTTTGAGCATCCTCACACAAGTGTAGTTTATTTTCAGTGAGTTTGATGACTAATGCAATCGAGTTATGAGTGGTAGAAAAACTGTGATGTGAAGAATTTTAAATATATTAAAATATGGTGGTATAGCAAGAATGAAATAAATACCTTACACTGAATTTGAACAAAACAGTCTGCAATTTTTATTAATAGAAAATATTTTTTCCAACAAGCCCTTTAAGTGAATATTGAACAAATACGTGAATAATAACTGTTTAAGGGGGTGCATCAAGTCACTAGCCCCTTCAGGCTGCCCTTGTGTCCTGATTCACCCTGGGAATATCCAGAAGGAAATCTGGGCTGTCTTGCCAAGTGATGCTGCTCTGAAGTCCTAGCACTACTTCAGTCCAAAGATGTCACAATGTTTAAAACAAAGCAAACTGCAGATGACACATAACCATGCCTCCCTCCTCTCCAGCATTTTCATTATCCCATGTCTGAGCATCCTTCTCACAACTAAGAACGTTAGCTAATCACTGTCTCAATTTACCAAGCACCTCCCCACATGCCTAACATTCTAAATACAGTTTAAAATTATGAAAGTGAAAAGTGAAAGTGAAAGCCACTCAGTCGTGTCCAACTCTTTGTGACCCCATGGGCTATAGTCCATGGAATTCTCCAGGCAAGAACACTGGAGTGGGCAGCCTATCCCTTCTCCAGCAGATCTCCCTGACCCAGGAATTGAACTGGGGTCTTCTGCATTACAGGTGGATTCTACTGAATAGCTCATTCCAGCTGGGCTACCAGGGAAGCCTGTTCATAATTATACTAGAAAAATATTTGCTATCATCATTAAAGTATCACTGTGTGTCAAGGGCAAGAGGTATGCCTAACTTGGTGTCATACAGAGTTTTCCCTAATTCTTTGGGAGAGGGAGTTCTTAATTAATTGATTGGATGATTCATTCATTCATTCAATATTTACCAAAGACCTACTCTGTGGCAGGTACTGTTTTAGGAAATGTGAATATAGCAGTGAACAGAAAGACAAAATTCTCATCCTCATAGAGCTTACTTTCTGATGAGACTGGAGACAGACAATAAACAAATAAAAAACGAAATTGTTGTGCACTCGAAAGTGAAGAAAAAGTAGCTAGAGGAGTTGCATAAGGAGCACTGGATTGTGTGTGAGTGTCTGTGTATGTACCTGTTATAATTTTAAGAACAGGGGGTTGGGGAAAGCTTCCTTAACAAAGCAAGATTTAAACAAGCACCTGGAAGTGGTGGCGAGTGAGCACCAGGGGCGCTGAGGGGAAGAATTTCCAGGCAGAGGGAACTGTAAATACGAAGGTCCAGAAGTGGGAATGGGCCAGGGTGCCCCGTATGGAAGCAGGGAGAACAGTCGGGAGGCCAGAACATTGATCTAGATGAGAGATGCCAGTGGCTGGGGTGGGGTGGACAGCAGGGGTGAGAGGAATGGTCAGGTTCTGGAAATACTCTGAAGATGGAGCCTGGAGGATTTACAACTAATTGGATTGGATTCAGAAGAGAAGAGGAAGACGGGCTCTGTGCAGGGCAGCTAATCCGAGCTGTCTGGGATCCTAGCCCATTGTGCTTCCCTGGCCTCTGTCCCCCACCTCCTCCATACTATCTGTGTATGCTCTTTCCTCATTGAATCACCTGAGACCTAGTCTTTCTCTTAGGCTTAACTTTCTCTTATTTACACAATTCCCAGAGTCCCATATTTTAGAGGCTTACTCCAGACTCCCACTATTACAGACAAAGAATAGCTTGGATAGTGATTAGGTAGGATCCTTAAGAAAGGCAGTGACTCATAAGACTCCTGGAGGAGTATGCTGTAGGTCTTTGGGTCTACTGCTGCTGCTGCTAAGTCACTTCAGTCGTGTCCAACTCTGTGTGACCCCATAGACGGCAGCCCACCAGGCTCCCCCATCCCTGGGATTCTCCAGGCAAGAACACTGGAGTGGGTTGCCATTTCCTTCTCCAATGCATGAAAGTGAAAAGTGAAAGTGAAGTTGTTCAGTTGTGTCCGACTCTTAGTGACCCCATGGACTGTAGCCTACAAGGCTCCTCCATCCATGGGATTTTCCAGGCAAGAGTACTGGAGTGGGTTGCCATTGCCCTCTCCATGGGTCCACTGAGATAGATTTAAATGTTTAAGCAGAACCTCCATGAAGATTCCCTGGACAGGAGCGATACAAAAATCGGTCTCCCCAGGTTTGCGAGGAGACCTGGCTACAAGGCTTTGCTGACCTGACAAGGATGCCTCAAAATCTTCTGGGGTCTATTGAAAAGGACGTATGACATTCTCAGATAGACTAGGGAGAGAGAGGATGCCTTTCATTTTTTTTTTTTAGTGAAGAAGTCAACACTGTAAAACTAAACTTTGTTCTAAAAAAATGGAGGAGTACTGAGGGCATGGGTAGGTCACATATGCCCTCCCCAGATGCATGCCTGGCCACACTCCTTGTGTGCAAGGGCTGGACATCTCTACATGAGACACAGTGAGCCCTATCTCCATGGATTCTAGACAGACAACTGAGCTAATTGAGGAAGGTGATGTTGTATGCAGAGGCATGCTGGGACTGAAACCAGTGCCTTTTGAGGAATAGAAGTTGAGAAATCTGTATGCAGGTCAGGAAGCAACAGTTAGAACTGGACATGGAACAACAGACTGGTTCCAAATAGGAAAAGAAGTACATCAAGGCTGAATATTGTCACCCTGCTTATTTAACTTATATGCAAAGTACATCCTGAGAAATGAAACACTGGCCTGGAAGAAACACTAGCTGGAATCAAGATTGCCAGGAGAAATATCAATAACCTCAGATATGCAGATGACACCACCCTTATGGCACAAAGTGAAGAGGAGCTAAAAAGCCTCTTGATGAAAGTGAAAGAGGAAAGTGAAAAAGTTGGCTTAAAGCTCAACATTCAGAAAACGAAGATCATGGCATCTGGTCCCATCACTTCATGGGAAATAGATGGAGAAACAGTGGAAACAGTGTCAGACTTTATTTTTGGGGGCTTCAAAATCACTGCAGATGGTGACTGCAGCCATGAAATTAAAAGACACTTACTCCTTGGAAGGAAAGTTATGACCAGCCTAGATAGCATATTCAAAAGCAAAGACATTACTTTGCCAACAAAGGTCTGTCTAGTCAAGGCTCTGGTTTTTCCTGTGGTCATGTATGGATGTGAGATTAGGACTGTGAAGAAGGCTGAGTGCTGAAGAATTGATGCTTTTGAAGTGTGGTGTTGGAGAAGACTCTTGAGAGTCCCTTGGACCGCAAGGAGATCCAACCAGTCCATTCTGATGGGCCAAAGAACTAAACAGGCATTTCTCCAAAGAAGACATACGGATGGCTAACAAACACATGAAAAGATGCTCAACATCACTCATTATCAGAGAAATGCAAATCAAAACTACAATGAGGTACCACTTCACACCAGTCAGAATGGCTGCGATCCAAAAGCGTATAAGCAATAAGTGCTGGAGAGGGTGTGGAGAAAAGGGAACCCTCTTACACTGTTGGTGGGAATGCAAACTAGTACAGCCACTATGGAAAACAGTGTGGAGATTCCTTAAAAAATTGCAAATAGAACTGCCTTATGACCCAGCAATCCCACTGCTGGGCATACACACACTGAGGAAACCAGAATTTAAAGAGACACATGTACCCCAATATTCATCGCAGCACTGTTTATAATAGCCAGGACATGGAAGCAACCTAGATGTCCATCAGCAGATGAATGGATAAGAAAGCTGTGGTACATATACACAATGGAGTATTACTCAGCCATTAAAAAGAATACATTTGAATCAGTTCTAATGAGATGGATGAAACTGGAGCCAATTATACAGAGTGAAGTAAGCCAAAAAGAAAAACACCAATACAGTATACTGACACATATATATGGAATTTAGAAAGATGGTAATGATGACCCTGTATGCGAGACAGCAAAAGAGACACAGATGTATAGAACAGACTTTTGGACTCAGAGGGAGAGGGAGAGGGTGGGATGATTTGGGAGAATGGCACTGAAACATGTATACTATCACGTAAGAAACGAAGTGCCAGTCTATGTTCGATACAGGATACAGGATGCTTGGGGCTCGTGCACTGGGATGATCCGGAGAGATGATGTGGGGTGTGAGGTGGGAGGGGGATTCAAGATTGGGAGCTTGTATACACCCTTGGTGTATTCGTGTCAATGTATGGCAAAACCAATACAGTGTGTAAAGTAAAATAAAGTAAAAATAAAATTAAAAAAAATAAAATAAAAAAATAACAAAAATAATAAAACACATGTAAAAAATAAAATAAAATAAAGGAGATCAGCCCTGGGATTTCTTTGGAAGGAATGATGCTAAAGCTGAAACTCTGGCCACCTCATGCGAAGAGTTGACTCATTGGAAAAGACTCTGATGCTGGGAGGGATTGGGAGCAGGAGAAGAAGGGGACGACAGAGGATGAGATGGCTGGATGGCATCACTGACTCGATGGACGTGAATCTGAGTGAACTCCGGGAGTTGGTGATGGACAGTTGGTTGAGGCCTGGTGTGCTGCGATTCATGGGGTCACAAAGAGTCGGACACGACTGAGAGACTGAACTGAACCGAACTGAATAAGAGGATGTCACTGTTTCTGCCTCAGGAAATGCTGAGCTGGAAATAACAGCCCAGGCACAGAATGTTCATGCTGAGCCAGACTTTGAGGGTATCCAAGCACAGAAATCAAGCACAGATTCAGGAATAGAGCATGAGGAGGTAGTTCTTTCTTTCCTGTGTAACTGGAAACTATATTAGTTTATAGTTCTGACTTTTATTTATTTTTTTTTAATTTTTATTTTTTAATTTTAAAATCTTTAATTCTTACATGTGTTCCCAAACATGAACCCCCCTCCAGACTTTTAAATGAGCAGACAACTTGAGGGCAGGGAGCAGTGTCGGATTCTGCTTGATCCTAGTGGCTGAAGGAGTGCTGGCACGTGGAGTTCTTCAAGAGTGCTATTGGGTGGATGGATGGATGATTGAATGAATGGATGGAAAAGAAGTAAATGAATGCATGCAAGAGTAAATGGTCACATTGTAAACAAAGGTTCCTAAAAAGGACATTGAATTACACACCCATACATACACATTTACACACATCTCCTACCACAGACTGATTCCCTTTTCCCATTTTCATCAGATACTCATTTTTTATAAAACAAAAACCAAGCATTAATTTTATTTCTTACAGTTTTTTATTTTAAAACCTAATTTGTTTTATGAAATAAATTTCAAGAAAAAAAGAAATGGAGGAGAGTCCTTTCAATATAAAGCCACGTAAGAGACAAAGCAATAACTACAATGTAACTACCTTATTTGAAACCTGATTTTACAATAAGCAATAAAAATTATGACATTTATGAGACATTGGAAGTTTGAACACCGATAACATATATGATAATACATGATTTCTTTTTTCAGGTGCGATAATGGTAGTATGGTTATGTTTAAGAAAAAAAGGGTCCTTACCTTTTAGAGATACATACTGAAACATTTATGGATGAAATATTATGATATCTGGGACTTGATTCAAATTAATACAGAAGGGGCAAGGTGGTTGGGGGTGCAGAAATGGCAGATTGGTTACATATTGATGATCATCAAGGCTGGGCAATGGGTACATGGAGATTCCTTGGGCTACTCTATTCTTGTATATGTTTGAAATTATCCTTGATAAATAATAATAAAAAAACTAAAGTGGATATTAAGATCTGGAAAACTGGTAAAGCAGACACCATGGTGTTTTAAGTTAACCATATTAGGCATAGTTCTAAATTCTTCATTCATCTAATCTATTGCTATTGTGTATACATATTCACAGGCAATAGATGCCTTGGTGAAGAAGGCATTTGTTTTTATCTTAAAACTCACTGAAATAAAACAAACCGTTCAAACATTCTCTTTCTTGCTTGTCAAATAAACCACTTTATATAGGACATCTTAAGACCCATGCCTTGTGCTTTAAAAGAACTCTATATTACTTGCTAACCTTAGCATAAATCCTCTTGATATGTTTAACTAAGATTTACTAAAACAAAACTTGAGGTGTATTTCTTCTGACAAAGGTATGTGCTTATAGCCCTATCATTTGTTCAGATTTCTCCTGAGGGTTTTGCCACCTTTACTCTGCTTGGTTTTATTTACATTGCAACTGAAAAGACTTCAGGACACTTATTTCACGGGCATTAATTCTTGCATGGTCTGGCATAACTAACTGCCTGCAGAATTCTGACACCATGTGCAGATATATGTCTAATTACACTTTTGAACTAAATGAAATGAATATAATCCTGTCCTCAGATCACAGGCTAGATATTTTAAATTTTTAATTGGCTATTATTTTTCCAAGTAAGCTTACTGCAGTTTGAGTTTGAATTAAATTGGAAAGTATGTGTGAACAAAATTCTTGTATTTCTTGTTTGAAGTCTATTGTTGCATGAATTTCTAATAATAGACTAGCAATTATATTTGTAGCTATTCATATTTCCTACACAAATTATCTATATATTCATGTAAACATATTGTGGTAAAATCCTTTTACAGTATAGAACTGAACAGGATGCACAAATTCAGAAGCCCTACTGCTGTTGATTTATTTCAGAGGTCATGGCTTGATTTTCAGTGTATATAAATCTCTGTTATAATTCTCTTCCAGCAGAATTCTAGTATTATTTCTGTGAAGAAATAGTATTCATGGTGGGATTTCAAATTCAAATGCTGACAGGGATCAGGTAGGTAACATAAATAAGTCAAGCCAGGTAGGTGGAATATATAGGTGGCTACCTGGAGAAGGACATGGCAACCTACTTTAGTATTCTTGACTGGAGAATCCCATGGACAGAGGAGCCTGGTGGGCTACGGTCCATCGGGTTGCAAAAGAGTTAGACACAACTCAGAAGAGTGTCCAGTGTTGCTCTTTGAGTGACTGAACAAGAATAACCTGGGGGTACCTGCTCTGTCTGAAGAGGGCAGCACACTTAGCTCTAGTTGGCTGCACCTTTGGGCGTAATGTTTCTAGATATCCCAGTTTTTCCCCAAGAGAGGGCATGTATGTGCTGTGCTTAGTCCCTCTGTTGTGTCCGACTCTTTGTGACCCTGTGGACTGTGGCCAGCCACAGAGGCCAGGCTCCTCTGTCCAAGGAGTTCTCCAGGCAAGAATACTGGAGTGGGTTGCCATGCCCTCCTCCAAGAGATCTTCCCAACCCAGG
The DNA here is from genome assembly GCF_032405125.1 of Capricornis sumatraensis. NCBI lineage: Eukaryota > Metazoa > Chordata > Mammalia > Artiodactyla > Bovidae > Capricornis > Capricornis sumatraensis. The sequence goes on from NC_091069.1 coordinate 214,044,084, forward strand.
GATTGAACCCAGGTATCCCACATCTCAAGGTAGACTCTTTACCATCTGAGCCATCAAGGAAGACCGAGAGAGGGCAGGAGCCTAGAGTTTTATTAAATTTCCTGATTTTAAAATGTGGGTCAGACATAGACTGGCGATTCAATGTCTGACGCAAGATACAGCATGCTTGGGGCTGGTGCATGGGGATGACCCACAGAGATGTTATGGGGAGAGAGGTGGGAGGGGGGTTCATGTTTGGGAACACATGTAAGAATTAAAGATTTTAAAATAAAAAAAAAAAGACTATAAAAAAATAAAATAAAATGTGGGTCAAAGAAATCATGCCTGCTGTTTGCATGGAGCAAACACTGACCTAGGATAAACAACACTGGAAGGGGTTTGCCCCTGATTGCTTGTGACTGTAGAATTTCCACAACTTAATTTCTCAACTGTAGTTGTTTCGTTGCTAAGTCGTGTCCGACTGTTTGTGACCCCATGGACTGCAGTACACCAGGCCTCCTTGTCCCTAACCATCTCCTGGGGTTTGTCCAAGTTCATGTCCATTGAGTTGATGATGCCATCAAACCATCTCATCCTCTGCTGCCCTCTTCTCCTTTTGCCTTCAAATTTTCCCAGCATCAGGGTCTGATGAACAATTTCTTAGTGTATGAGTGTATTTCTTTTCACCTGGATAAGAATATCTGTCCTCTGTTCATCTCATAGGATCTTCCGTATGCTGACTGTATCTGCCCAAGAGAGAAATGGGACCACTTTGTAGCTTCAGCCTAGCAGTGTGGATTAAAAATAACTAGCAAAGTAAAGGAAAGGCCCTTTCTGTATATAAGGGTGAGAGGGTAAATTGAAACAACTTTTACAGAGAGTGTTTTGGCAGTATATTAATTTTTTTTTAATATACACATTACTCACTCAACAATTATAGTTTTATAAATTTATTCTCAAGAAAAAAATCACAGATGTTAAATGACATAGGTTTAAAATCACAGAGGTTCATTTAAGGTTGTTCATTTCATATTATTTATGGTAGTAAATAATGTGAAGGGACCTCCCTGGTGACTCAGACTATAAGGAATCTGACTGCAATGCAGGAGACCTGGGTTCAGTCCCTGGGTTGGGAAGATCCCCTAGAGGAGGACATGGCAACCCACTTCAGTATTCATGCCTGAAGAGTCCCATGAACAGAGGAGCCTTGCAGTCTACAGTCCATGGGGCTGCATAGAGTTGGACACTTCTAAGCAACTGACACTTTCAATAATGTGAAGACACCAAAATGTCTAATGATAGCAAACTGGTTAAGTAAATTATGATGCACTACATCTCTTCTGTAATTAGTTAAACACAAATTATTATTATTTTAAATGAAAGAAAATGATTTGTATTCTGATGACATGTTCTAAAACATCATAAGGAAGCTTTGGGTCTAAATCACGGGATGGAGAGTTAAAGTTGTCAATGATACATGATACATGATACAAGGACGTAAGAGTAAACCAAGAAAGAAAGAGTAATGAGTAGGACTAATAAGTCTAATGGAAGGCACGCCAGAAGCCCACAGTGGTCTGAGCAGAGCATCAAGCTCTAGGCTAACCTAGATAGGGCACCTATGGGACAGGACTACACTGACGTCAGCTGTTTCAAAGCTGATGATATGTCTCTGGCTACTGCACTAGGCCATGTCACAAAAGCCAGATCTGGCCTTTTGAACTGGCAGATCTTTATTGCCTGATGCTTCAAGCTATAGAGTCTCAGAGCACCAGACTGTTTGTAATTTCAGGGACACATTAGTCTTGTCTCTGTGCTTTAGCGTCACTGCCCATCAGCATGGAGAGCTCCTGTCCTACCTTTCCTCCGCGAACTGCTGCTCATACTTCAGGTTCATGTAGGTACAGTCTCTCCGCAGCCCTCAGCCCCATGCCTGTGTTTGCACTCTCACATCATTTTGTGAGGATCAGTTTGTGTTGTTGAGCTGTCTTCTCCGCGGGGGTAGGCTCTTTTTCTTGATGAGGGAGACGATGGGCTTGCCATGTGTGTACTGGTGCCATAGTGCACTCTCCAGGACCCTATATAAGCACAGAGCTCACAGGTCATGGCCTAAGTGAACTGCAGCGTGGATATCACACTGTGCCCAGAACGCACAATGTAGGCACTGGCCCTGGGCCCCAGTGGTGTTTAACTTCATGTATATATTTGTCTTTTTTACATGACTGAAACTGCCTTGAGGGCCTGCTTTCTGTCTTTACAGAGAGTAAATACCCATTACCCTCCTCCTCACCCCTGAAATTCAGTGCCCAAAATATTATTTTTGCAACCTCAAGGCTTGTAGCTATTTTATGACCATACATTTTTTATCATATAAACTTGAATTTATTTAAATCTGGGGCACTAAAGGCCTTCATATTTTACTTTAGAAGAAAAGAAAGAGAAAAGGGGCCATGGTGAGAAATATGCTGTTAATTATTTCCAACAAAAAAATGTTTTTACCAAAAATTTTTTTCTTAGTATTTTATCTATGGAAAGTGAGGCTTCTGTGATCTTTTCCTTTTTCTAAATAACTTTGAGATGAGTAAGTACAGTAACTCAGAAGATGACAGTGAATTTCGGGATTTATTCTGGAAATTTTGGACATTTAGGGCAAATCGGCATTTTAAAAAAATCAAGTTACTGCTTATGTTACAGTGAAGTCACATTTTTTTGGTATTGATTCTCAAAATAATATAAGTGAAGAAAGTGAGGCTAAGCAAAGTTATAATGATTTGTCCAGGTCATGCATATAATAATTGGATACTTCTGACCACAAATTCTCTCCTCTTCATACCATACCCAAAAGCTTTCTTTAATTGCTTCTCTGGGACAAGCATGGCTTTTTAATAGGTTTTAAATCCATTTTTAAAAAACATTGACTTCATCTTATCTTAAGGTTAAAACTTAAACTACAAGCCTTGAAATGAAGTGTCTCTGCTAACTTGGTAATGTTTTGTTTTATTAGATATTGGTTCTTGAGTTCTAAGACATAGGTGAACAATGCTAGCATTACAGAGTTTGGTTTCTTAAATGGAGGTCATCTATTAAATAAATTAAAAACAAATGCTTCTTCAAGTTAAACAAACAGAAATGTTTCATTATTTTGGCTTAAGCATGTAGATTTTCTACTAACGTTTTACTTGGGTCTTTGGAAAATCTAATCTGAAATCAACCTGGACATGATTTAATGAGAATGGATTGCTTTATCATTACTAATGCATTTTTGTTTGATTTTCTTATGGATCTGGAAGATGTGGTACTAGATATTATTGGAGAGATATAGAAAAATGCTTAAAGTCCAAAAGAGAAAATACTGACCAGCTCCGACCCGCAGCTCTACGTTTCTCTCTGCTTTTTAATCCTGAAAGGTTATATCCCTGTAGGTTGTTTAGCCTTCTGGCATTTTATATTTAATACTCTGAGGGAGTTTCCTCAGTGGTTAGGAAAACATGATCACCCACACTTTCAGAAAGCCACCGCAGTTTCATGCCAGCTTTCTAAAATTAATGGAGCATCTCAGAATGTTTTTGCCATGGATATAAGTCTACAAATTTGTCATTGCTGCAGTTCCCTCAAAGGGGTTTTAAAAGAAAACCATCTTCAACAGCAGAAAACATTTTTCATTATGAAATATTTCAGATGTACATGAAAGCAGAGAGAACAATAAAAGGAAAGCCTATGTATTCACCACACAGGGTGAGTGATCCAACATGAAAATAACCACGGAAGCCTTGACAATTCCCTCCCAGATCCCATTCCATCTCCTCTCCACCTGAAGCAACTGTTATCTAAATTTGTTGTGTTTCAGTCCATGCATATGTTTTTACTTTTATTACATATTATACCTCAAACAACCAACCCAACATTTGATATTATTTTATAGGTTCTCAAATACATATATATGGTCTCAACACTTATATACCATTCTGCAATTTGCTTCTTGTTTTTGCTAAAAAAAAAAAAATACTATATGATGGTATCTGGCTCTAGTTCCCTCATTTTTGCAATTGTATAGAATTACATTGTATGTATAGATCACAGTTTATTTGTCCTTTTCCATACTGATGTACATTTAGGTTCATTCATCTTTTTGCAATTGCCAACAAAGAAGCATTGAACATTTGCTCAAAAATGTGTGGTTCCAAATGGAAAAATGCATTGAGACTGCACTTACTCTTTTTTTCATCCTTCCCATCAGTTGTGTTGAAGTTTTGTATCTTGTTTTTTAAAAAAATTGGCTACCTTCCCTGAACATGTACTTCCATATACTTTCTGAACATTGATCAGAAAATTATTTTTTGCAACTATATAGGTCTTGTGGGATACACACACACACACACATGCACAGACACAATTATTTATTTATGTAAATGGGTAAAAAAAACCCCACTGAAATTGTATATCTGGAAAATTTTAAGTAGATTAGAAAATTGATTTTGCAATTCTTTAAAGTTTGCAGCTGAGGCATTTTAATACATGATACATGTCATATAAGCAGTAACATTTTACAAATGAAAACATCTCTACACTTCTATTCTTAAAATGCCTTCTCATAGCAAAATTTATTTGGGCAAGCAATTATTTTTTCATTCATGATTCACACCTTTTTTGAAGGCATGTGTCTATTTCTTCATTTTAAAATATCTGCAGGGGAGCAGGGTCTCAACGACCATTTTTCCTCACAAGAAAGGCCACAGATTTTAGAACAATTATCTTTTTTGAAAGAAAAAATGCCAACTTAGCTTTAAACTTGCCAAGTCTTTTCCCTGAACTTTCGTATAATAAAAAGATTTTATGATCATTGCTCATCTCAGTATCAAGTATAATAAAATTCTTTCTCTCAGAATATAATCCATAAAATGACTTAATCAGGCACATTTAGACTAAAATTTCCTGCAGTATGCTGGAGCCAGGAAAGAGTGAGAGTACCCCAACACTTGTTTGGGGGCACTGTCCTCTTGCCCTCAGAATACCTCCTAGTCTGATACACCACCTGAATGAAGCTGTCAGCATCTGTTTCACATCATTTGTAAAGCTCAGATAAAAAAAAAAATTAGCAGAAATAAGACTTCCCCGGTGGTGCAATGGATAGGAATCCGCCTGCCAATCACGGGCCATGGTTTCAATCCATGGTCCGGGAGGATCCCACATGTAGAAGAACAACTGAGCCGGTGTATCACAACTACTGAAGCCTGAGCTCTGCAGCAAGAGAAGCCCCCACAACGAGAAGCCCACAGACTACAATGAAGAGTAGCCCCTGCTCCCTGCAACTAGAGAAAGACCATGCAAAGTCACATACACCCAGCAAAGCCAAAATAAATAAATTTTTTAAAATTAGGAGAAATGGAATTTTCAAATTCTGCCCGCAAATGGAAAATCTTGTACATCCCACACAGTGCACACACATCACTTTGGGGACCACTGACTAATGTGACAAGTGGGGTTTGGATGGGCGGACGGAAGGGAGAAGTGAGGCTTTTCTGCTGACGGCCACAGGAACAGAAGCTTGGTTAGCATGGGCAGTGCAGTGGGAAAGACAGCAAAAAGATGAATCTGAGCAGTAGGGAGGAATGTCCAGAGGGAGATAAGGATGGGAAGGAAGACTGGGGTCAGACTGTGGAGCAGGTTTATGGCCAGAACTAAAGATCTTATTAAAGGCAACATGAGAACATCTTGGGACAAAGAGGGATGCGATCAAAATCCCACTTTAAGAAATTTATCTAGCAGCAGAGTGGAAGGTCATTTGAGGAGATGGAGACACAGAATGGTTTTTAGAAGGCAATGTTGAGAGAGGTAATGTTGAGTGAGGGGACATGAAGGTGATGGAAAGAAAGAGAAAGATTTGAGAGATGTTATGAAGTAGGTCTGACAGGCTGTGCACCTGATTCTTGAAAAGCTAGTGAAGCAGAGGCAGGAGGTGAAGTTCATTGAAGTGTCAAGAGCTGGAGATAGTGTCAGGGGGAGGTCTGGGCAAAGTGAGCCGAGAGACGAGTTCATTCTGGACACATGGACTTTGAGCATACACACAGAGGAGTCCAAAGTCTGCTCTGACCAGTGAAGATTTGGAATCCACTCACTGGGAGGAGATAAATGAACCTGTCAAAGGGTGTTCTGAAATCACCCACAGAGATCTCAGGGGACTGGAGAAGAGGCTGCAGGCAGAATCCTGGGGGCTGCTGATGTTTAAAATCTCAAAAGAGGGAGAGGAGCCTCCAGGGGCATCCAGGAATGGCCTGAGATACAAGATGTGGTCATTCCTGACTCTCACATCCAAGACTTCACCCCAACTTGTCATATCCTCCTTGCCTGCTTTCTAGTTTTCACTTGGCACTTACCTCTAAATACTATATCTTTTTCTCATTCATCTTAGTTATTTTGTTGCTTTGTACTAACATTTAGCTTTGTGAGAACACAAAGTTTTATTTGTTTTCTTTACTACCGTATTTGCTGTGCTAAGAACAGTGCCTGGCACAAAGTGTTCAGTAAATGCTTGCCAAATGAATGAATAAATGAATTAGCAAAGTTTACTATATAAAAGATACCAAGAGGCTTTTATGAGAGGTGAAATGTTCCACAGTATTTGCTGTTGCTGTTTAAAGTTTGTAAAATAGTCTTTGCTCCACAGAGGCTTGAAAATCATACTAGCATAAACAAACATCTCAATTAAAGATGAAGAAATGATAATAAATCAGTTCCTTGTATTGATCACAAAATATATACAGAAGACAGTTTATATAATTTATGTTATTTTGCAATCACTCTATTATCTCCATTTTAGATAAGAAAATGAAGAAATTAAGTAATTGGGTAAAAAGCTATTAAGCCTTTGAACTGGATTTTAAACTTAAATCCAGGGACAGGGAAGCCCAACTTTAAAGGGTTGGGCTTCCCTGGTGGCTCAGACAGTAAAGAAATCTGCCTGCAATGATGGAGACGCAGGTTTGATCCCTGGGTCAGGAAGATCCCCTAGGTCCCCCTGGTGTCTCCTCTCCCTCATAGGCCTCTGCTCAAGGACTATGCTGACCTTGACACTCAGAAGCTGAGCCCATGATTCATTCATTCATGGATCTAGTCAAACAGGCCAGTGACAGGGAGAATGGAAATGGATGAGACAGGCTGGTAATGGGGGCCTGATCTGGCTTGTGTGCTGAATGAGATGGAAAACTATTAAAGGGTTTTGAGCAGAGGAATTCCATGATCTGTCTTAGTCGTTTAAAGAGACACTTTTACTGCTATGTTGAGAAAAAAACTAAAAGGGAGCCAAGGTAGAGGGGTGGATGCAAGTTTTGAGACTATTAAAATAATCCACGCAAGATGGGTTGGTGTTCCCTGATGACTCAGACAGTAGAGAATCTGTCTGCAATACAGGGGACTCTGGTTCGGTCCTGGAGTCAGGAAGATCCCCTGGAGAAGAAAATGGTAACCCATTCCAGTATTATTGCCTGGAAAATTCCATGGACAGAGGAGCCTGGTGGACTGCAGTCCATGGAGTCGCAGTCAGACACAACTGCTTGACTAACACTTTTCGCTTTAAATGGATTATAATATAGAAGGTGCTAAGATATGGTCAAATTCTCGATATGTTTTGGAGATAGATAATAAGAGGATTTATTCAAATATTGGATACATAGATGTAATCTGAAGGAAAGAAATAAGTTGAGGAGGATAAGCTCTGAGGTTTCTGGCCTGAGCCATGAGAAGGATAGAGTTGTCAGCAGTCAAGATGGGGAAGGCTGCTAAATTAGAAGCAGTCTAGGGTAGATGTGAGAAGATCTGTTTTGGACATGGTAAGACTGAGGTGTCAGTTACACATCCTAAAGGAGATGCTGAGTGGACAGTTGGACACATACATCTGAAGTTCAGGGGGAAAGTATTAATGCAACATGTTCGCTGTCTCTGAAGCCATGTGGTGGGTTGAAATTCTAGTTTTATTTAGAAGTAATGAATGAACTTGCCGCAATTATTTAGTCTCTAAGTCCTGTCTGATTCTTCTGGGACCCCGCGAACTATAGCCTGCCAGCCTCTTCTGTCCATGGAGCTTCCTAGGCAAGGATACTGGAGTGGGTTACCATTTCCTTCTCCAGAGGATCTTCTTGACTCAGGTATTGAACCTGTGTCTCCTGTTTGGTAGGTGGATGCTTTACTACTGAGTCACCTGGGAAGCCCCAGTGAATGATCTTCAACAAAAATAAAGTTTAATGAAAAATATTCTTGCGATCCTCATCCTTTATATAATAGAAGTTTAGAAACTACAGAAACTCAGAAAAATCATGTGACAAAAGAGAACCACAACTTCATTGCCCTTCTTCCCCAGCAACGAAGCACTGGCTAATCTAATCCATTCACTCAAAATAGTACAACTGGCAGGTGTAGCCAATGCTGACTCTGCTCAGTGAAGGACGATCTCAGTTTGCTAATGAACCATGTATGCACTGACCTGAAGCCTTGTTAATAATTCATTATAAATTACATTATGAAAAAATATGTAATTCCTTTCAGGAGTTCATTTGAGCTAACTGAATGCATTATAGTGACTAATTCCATAAGCCTAGTAGTTATGAAAATATGTCAGCAAATAAGAATTTCAGGGTAACATCAGTTGATACATTTTTTTGCATTTCTCTTTGCTAAACAAAAATGGGAAAGCCTTTCTGATGCACATTTGTAGTTCTCCATGATGGTAGTGGTTTTCTGATCCCTTATATTGTGGGCCTGCCTGCAGGGGAAGCCAGTTAGTCTGTAAAAAGGGCTTGGGCTTAGGAAAAGGGGCAGCTTTCCAGATGCCCATAAGTTAATTCCACTTTGAGACTATTACTGTGTCCTTCTGCCTAATGTCGAGTTCATTTCACATCTTGCACGTGAATGACTGCTGAGTTCATTTAATCTGTTTTTACGGAATGCTGTTGTGAAACAGGCAGTGTTTTACACCTAAAGAGACCAACATTTAATCATGCCCTGAGTGGGGACTGAAACACTGCAATGTTAGTGACAAGGACTATTAGGATTTGAAATGTGAGAAGAGGGAGGGCGGTCAGCTCCCTGCACCTCATCAGGGCATTTCTGCAGTCACTTGGGTGGGCGGTTCACAGTCTCACCCCAGTGCCCATCAGCATCTGCTCTAGACACATGCTATCCGCTCTGCTCTGTCTATGGAGTGCCATTTGGAGCAATTTGGAGTCCCCCTTCTCCCTTCAATCAGGCCACTGTAGACCGTCTCCATGGCACCGATTCTCTCCCTGACACTGAGTGGCAGCTAGGCCAGTGGAAGCCACAGTGAGGGTGAAACAGCTGCTTCCAGTCCTGGTTCTGTCACTCCATAAGTTGCCTCAGGAAAGTCACTTAATTCAAGTCTCACTTTGTCCTCCATTTTCAATAAAGCTATTAGGAAGGTAAAATGAAATAAGAAATGTGAAAATCCTTCTTGTGTGAAAAGTGAATAATATGTCTAAGCAACTTGTGATTCAAACAGAAGAATATCTGAATGAAACTTCTCAGGTTTAAAAATTAATACAATACTCCAGGCACATAAAAAGATATTATGAATGATATAGCAAACATCTGCATACCACTTATCACCCAGCTTGAAAATAAAATGATAAGCATACAGTCTGTACACTCCCTGCAGGTCAAATTCCCTTCTTCTTTGCATGACAGTAACTATAACTGTGAATCGATAGTTTATCCAGTCATTACATATTTAAATATACATATATAATCACATAGATGTATGTGCTCTAAGTTGCTCAGTTGTGTCCTCCTACTTGTTGCGACCCCATGGACTGTAGCCCTCCAGGCTACTTTCTCTGTGGGATTATCCAGGCAAGAATACTGGAGTGGGCTGCCATGCCCTCTTCCAGGGGATCTTCCCAACCCAGGGGGCAAACCCATGTCTCATGTCTCCTTCAATGGCAGGCAGGTTCTTTACCACTAGCACCACCTGGGAGGCCCAATTACATATATAGGTGCCTCTAGAGAGTCAGCAAAAACAAGACCAGGAGCTGACTGTGGCTCACATCATGAACTCCTTACTGCCAAATTCAGAGTTAAATTGAAGAAAGTAGGCAGTCACTAGACCATTCAGGTATGACCTAAAATCAAATCCCTTACAATTATACAGTGGATGTAAAAAATAGATTCAAGGGATTAGATCTTATAGACAGAGTTCCTGAAGAACTATGGATGGAGGTTCGTGACAATGTATAGGAGACAGGGAGCAAGGCCATCCTCAAGAAAAAGAAATGCAAAAAAGCAAATGGCTGTCTGAGGAGGCCTTACAAATAGCTGTGAAAAGAAGAGAAGTGAAAGGCAAAGGAGAAAAGGAAAGATATACCCATTTGAATGCAGAGCTTCAAAGAATAGCAAGGAGAGATAAGAAAGGCTTCCTCAGTGATCAATGGAAAGCAATAGAGAAAAACAATAGAATGGGAAAGACTAGTATCTCTTCAAGAAAATTAGAGATACCAAGGGAACATTTCATGCAAAGATGGGCATAATAAAGGACTGAAATGGTATGGACCTAACAGAAGCAGAAGATATTAAGAAGAGGTGTCAAGAATACACAGAAGAGCTATATAAAAAAGATCTTCACAACCCATATAATCATGATGGTGTGATCACTCACCTAGAGCCAGACATCCTAGAATGTGAAGTCAAGTGGGCCTTAGGAAGCATCACTACAAACAAAGCTAGTGGAGGGGGTGAAATTCCAGTTGAGCTATTTCAAATCCTAAAAGATGATGCTGTGAAAGTGCTACACTCAATATGCCAGCAAATTTGGAAAATTCAGCAGTGGCCACAGAACTGGAAAAGGTCAGTTTTCATTCCAATCCCAAAGAAAGGCAATGCCAAAAAATGCTGAAGCTACCGCACAACTGTGCTCATCTCACATACTAGTAAAGCAATGCTCAAAATTCTCCAAGCCAGGCTTCAGCAGTATGTGAATTGTGAACTTCCAGATGTTCAATCCGGATTTAGAAAAGGCATAGGAACCAGAGATCAAATTGCCAACATGTGTTGGATCATCAAAAAGGCAAGAGAGCTCCAAAAAACATCTACTCTTGCTTTATTGACTAGGTCAAAGTCTTTAACTGTGTGGATCAGAACAAACTTTGGAAAATTCTGAGAGACATGGGGATACCAGACCATCTGACCTGCCTCCTGAGAAATCTGACTCTTAGTGACCCCATGGACTGCAGCCTATCAGGCTCCTCTGTCCATGGGATTTTCCAGGCAAGAGTACTGGAGTGTGGTGCCACTGCCTTCTCTGGAAGGACTGATGTTGAAGCTGAAACTCCAATACTTTGGCCACCTGATGTGAAGAACTGACTCATTGGAAAAGACCCTGATGCTGGGAAAGATTGAAGCGGGGAGGAGAAGGGGATGACAGAGGATGAGATGGTTGCATGGCATCACTGACTCAATGGACATGGGTTTGGGTAGACTCCAGCATTTGGTGATGGATTGGGAGGCCTGGGATCGCAAAGAGTCAGACATGACTGAAGGACTGAACTGAACAGATACCATAATCAAGTGGGATTTATTCCAGGGATGAAAGGAAGTTTCCAGATTTGAAAATCAAACAATATGATATACAACTTTAACAAAATGAAAAATAAAGATATTATAATCATCTCAATAGATGCAGAAAATCCATTTGAAAAAATTAGGCATTCATTTGTAAGAACTCCCAACAAAGTAGATATGAAGTAAACATACCTCAATATAATAAAGGCCACATATGACAAACACACAGCTAACATCTTATTTTTTGTCAAAAAGAAAAAGCAACAAGTGTTGACAAGGTAACAACTGGAGGAAAGGTAAACTTTGTAATGCTGCTGGTGAGAATGTAAATTGGTACAGTACAACAACTATGAAAAACAGCATGCTGCTGCTGCTGCTAAGTCACTTCAGTCGTGTCTGACTCTATGCGACCCCATAGACGGCAGCCCACCAGGCTCCCTCGTCCCTGGGATTCTCCAGGCAAGAACACTGGAGTGGGTTGCCATTTCCTTCTCCAATGTGTGAAAGTGAAAAGTGAAAGTGAAGTCACTCAGTTGTGTCTGACTCTTAGCGACCCCATGGACTGCAGCCCACCCGGCTTCTCCGTCCGTGGGATTTTCCAGGCAAGAGTACTGGAGTGGGGTGCCATTGCCTTCTCTGGAAAAAAAGTATGGGGGTTCTTTCAAAAGTTAAAAATAAAACATGATCAAACAATTCTACTTCTGAGCATCTCTCCTCAGAAAGTGAAAACATTACTTGAAAAGACATATGCATCACTATGTTCATAATGGGGCTTCCCTCATGGCTCAGTGGTAAAGAATCTGCCTGCTAGTGTAGGAGACATGGGTTTGATCCCGGGGTTGGGAGATCCCCTGGAGAAGGAAATGCAACCCACTCTAATATTCTTGCCTGGGAAATCTCATGGACAGAGGAGCCTGAATGACTACAGTCCATGGGGTTGCAAAAGTGTCAGACATGACCTAGTGACTAAACAATACTGTTCAATACAGTGTTATTTACAATAGCCACAATATAGAAACCACCTAATTATCCACAAACAGATGAAGGGATAAAGAAGATGTGGTATATAGAAAGGAGATGTGGTGTATACATACACACAATGGAATACTACTCAGCCATAAAAGAATGAAATTTTGCCATTGGTGACAGCATGGATGAACCTTACATGCATTATGCTAAGTGAAATAAATCAGACTGAGAAAGAAAACCATAGGATTTCATTTATATGTGGAATTCAAAAAACAAAACAAAGCAAAACACAGACTCATAGATAAAGAGAAATTAGTGGTTGCCAGAGGGCAAGGGGATGGAGTGGCAAAATGGTTGAAAGAGATCTAGAGGCGTAAACTTCCAGTCATAAAATAAATAGGTCACGGGGATATAATGTACAGCACGAGAAGTATAGTCAATAATATTGTATTTAAATTTGTATGGTGACAGATGTTAACCAGACTTACTGTGGTGATCATTGTGCAATGCATACAACTGTCAAATCGCAATGCTGTAGACATGAAACAAATATAATGTTGTGTGTCAGTCATACTTCAATAAAAAGATAAGCATATAAAATGCTAGAGACTTAGGCTGGCTTCCCAGATTCATTAGAATCAGTTTTCTATGGAATGTATATAGTCTTATTATAATTTTTGGTGTTTTTATCTTATAAATATACTATAAAATTCTATTGATATTTTCAGCAATTCACCATGAACTGTGAAAATGAGAGAAACCTTTAATTCCATGGCAGGTGGGACTTGGTTCTAGTTTTAGATGTGAGATATGCTATAGGAGAAGAATTTTGGCAAAATGATTTCTGGGTAGCCCCCAAGTTAAAGACTCTTCATGTTATTTCTTCTTGTCACTTTTAATCTTTAGTATAGAACTTTGTAATTTCTAATCATGATTTTAAAACTATGCAAGTGGCAATTTCATCTTTTAATTGCCTGGGTTTGAGCCCCTATCATCTTTCTCCCCAATTACTGGTATGCTGCTCCTTTCTGTCAGCCCCGTCCGTTGTGCTTTGTGACCCTAAACAGTCCCAAAACACTAATCTGAACAGTCTCTCCTTTCCTTAATCACCTATGATGAATTGCTAGTGGCTAAAGGGCCAAGTACAAACTTTCAGTGAAGCACAGAAGGTCTTGCATTTCTTTCAGTTAAGCATAGGTCTTGCATATCAACCTATCTTTTGTTCTCATCTTCCACTTTGTAACCAAATTATTCACTTTTACAATTTTCTCCCTATCTACACCATGAATTCCTCAACAATCTCAACAATCCTGTTACGCCTCTTTTTAATCTATGGTGCCTGGTACCTACTTGTTACTCAGCAAATGTTCAGCCAATTACTTTTATATAGCTAGGGAGGCTTCTGTAAATTCTGAATAATTTTTTGAGACATCAAATTGAGAATGTTGTATTAACTGAGTGTTGAAGGGGTATAATTGGTGTTACTTGTCAGAAGAAAGTTCACGTAGTAAAATTCTCCATGATCTTTTTTTTTTTTTCCCCTGGAGAGTCATGCCACAAATGGCCACACTTGTGGCTAACACTCTGAATATCATATGAAAGGGTTGGGGTGAGGCTGGTCCTGTCAGACTGACTCCAAGAGGTCAGGAAGATCTTCTCATGGCTTCCAGTCAGATTTCAGATATGCTGTAGTGGTGCCTGAAACGTTATGACATTGCTAGAGAAATATATGCATGCATTGGGAAAATAATATCTATAAATATCAGAATTTGAAATCTGTATTGTTGTGTTACTAAGTCTTCACTATTATTCACTGTGTATAGTGAATAAGACTAATGAAAGGAAAACAAACTCTATCCCACAGATTCAAGTTAGGAGGGTCCATAGTTTCATACCGCCTCATCAATTTTGGACTTCTCCCAAAAGAAAGGAACAAGCAAATAAAAAGTCTATGAGCTGTTAAAAAAAAAAAAAGTCATGTCACCATCCTCCCAAATAATGGGAGGCATCTGCAAATAGCACTCAGCCTAGGGAAGTCACCTGTGCATAAGGGATACTATTCCTCTTCCCCTAAACCTTGATTAATATCAGGGAGAAACTCTTCACTTCTAAGACTCCTCCATGTTTCCAAGGAGCAAAGGAATAATACACTCCTGAGAAGGAAAATTACAAGAGGCACTTCCAGTGTCTCCCCAGGGAAGAAGGCACCACCAGCGTGACTGGTGAGCTTAGAGGAGGAACTGACCATGCTCCGTTTAGCCCCTTTCAGAGTGCCTTTTTTAGAGTCAGCCTGTCTGCTTGTGTTTTCCGCCCTTCCTCCAAGAGTAAGTCTACAGGGGCTGCTCTGCCACTGTGCAGGGAGCCTGTATCTGGGCAAGTCAATCTGCATAATTAAGGGGTAAGTGATAGAAAGGCCACTGGGACCACATATTTAAGGCATGTGCGCGTACCCAGACCTTGTCAGCTGTAAAGCTGTATGTCTGCATGTCTGTATCACGGTATGTCTGCCCTCCATGACTCCTTTGCTTAGACATTTGGGAAGAAAATAAAACGTCACTTCACCCTACTTCTTTCCCAACACTATAATCACCTGTTAGGCCCATTCATACGTAAACAACACAACAGATATCCATTCTGTACCCTGCCCACGTGTGTGCACACACACACATACTCACACAAACACACACAGTACATTACAGATGCACTGAAGTCTGTCTCAGCTGTTTTTCCTCTCCCTAGAAGTAACCACTATCACAGGTTGGTATGTCTTATCCCATGCAAACTTGAGATGGGGTCAATAGTTGACTAGGAGACTTCTTTTTCCTTTCTGTACTTACATGTTAACTCCACTATTAAATTTAATTTCACTCAAATTTACTTTGTGATCCACACAGTCAAAGGCCTTGGGATAGTCAATAAAGCAGAAATAGATGTTTCTCTGGAACTCTCTTGCTTTTTTGATGATGCAGCAGATGTTGGCAATTTGATCTCTGGTTCCTCTGCCTTTCTTAAAACCAGCTTGAACATCTGGCAGTTCACAGTTCACATACTGCTGAAGCCTGGCTTGGAGAATTTTGAGCATTACTTTACGAGCGTGTGAGATAAGTGCAATTGTGTGGTAGTTTGAGCATTCTTTGGCATTGCCTTTCTTTGGGATTGGAATGAAAACTGACCTTTTCCAGTTCTGTGGCCACTGCTGAGTTTTCCAAATTTGCTGGCATATTGAGTGCAGCACTTTCACAGCATCATCTTCCAGGATTTGAAATAGCTTATCTGGCATTCCATCACATCCACCAGCTTTGTTCATAGTGATACTTCCTAAGGCCCACTTGACTTCACATTCCAGGATGTCTAGCTCTAGGTAAGTGATCACATCGTAGAGATTATTTGGGTTGTGAAGATCTTTTTTGTATAGTTTTTCTGTGTATTCTTGCCACCCCTTCTTAATGGCTGCAATCACCATCTGCAGTGATTTTTGGAGCCCCCCAAATTAAAGTCAGCCACTGGTTCCACTGTTTCCCCATCTATTTGCCATGAAGTGATGGGACTGGATGCCATGATTAGTTTTCTGAATGTTGAGCTTTAAGCCAACTTTTCACTTTCCTCTTTCACTTTCTTCAAGAGGCTCTTTAGTTCTTCTTCACTTTCTGCCATTAAGGGTGGTGTCATCTGCATATCTGAGGTTATTGAGATTTCTCCCGGCAATCTTGATTCCAGCTTGTGCTTCCTCCAGCCCAGCATTTCTCATGATGTACTCTGCATAGAAGTTAAATAAGCAGGGTGACAATATACAGCCTTGACGTACTCCTTTTCCTATTTGGAACCAGTCTGTTGTTCCATGTCCAGTTCTAACAGTTGCTTCCTGACCTGTATACAGGTTTCTCAAGAGGCAAGTCAAGTGGTCTGGTATTCCCATGTCTCTCAGAATTTTCCACAGTTTATTGTGATCCACACAGTCAAAGGCTTTGGCATAGTTGATAAAGCAGAAATAGATGATGGTGATTGCAGCCATGAAATTAAAAGACGCTTACTCCTTGGAAGGAAAGTTATGACCAATCTAGATAGCATATTAAAAAACAGAGATGTTACTTTGTCAACAAAGGTCCGTCTAGTCAAGGCTATGGTTTTTCCAGTAGTCATGTATGGATGTGAGAGTTGGGCTGTAAAGAAAGCTGAGCGCTGAAGAATTGATGCTTTTGAACTGTGGTGTTGGAGAAGACTCTTGAGAGTCCCTGGACTGCAAGGAGATCCAACCAGTCCATCCTAAAGGAGATCAGTCCTGGGTGTATCATTGGAAGGACTGATGTTGAAGATGAAACTCCAATATTTTGGCCACCTGATGTGATGAGCTGACTCATTGGAAAAGACCCTGATGTTGGGAAAGATTGAGGGCAGGAGGAGAAGGGGGTGACAGAGGATGAGATGGTTAGATGGCATCACCAACTCAATGGACATGAGTTTGGGTAAACTCCGGGAGTTGATGATGGACAGGGAGGCCTGGCATGCTGCAGTTCATGGGGTTGCAAAGAATCGGACATGACTGAGCGACTGAACCGAATGAACTGAAATTTACATTTGCTCGATTTCTACTACTGAAAATATTCTTTATCAAGTTTGATAGTGGAAATAATTAGTGGAAGGGACAGTGGGTTGACCTACAAATTTGAATTGGATTAACTGTCAGGAGACTGAGTCAAAACTTTGCTGTGTGATAGTGAGCAAGTCTGACACTTATTCAGTTTCCTCATCGGTACAATGAGAAGCCCTGTCTTCATCATACTAACGAATGCTGAATGAATACTAATGAATACTACTCAGCTAATGCTGCTGATGTGCTCAGTCGTGTCTGACTCTGTGACCCCATGGACTGTAGACCACCAGGATCTTCTGTCCATGGAATTTTCCAGGCACGAATACTGTATTGGGTTGCCATTTCCTTGTCCATACTAGCTGATAGATTTCGTGTAAGAAGCAAATAATCATGTATAAAATACTTAAAAAAAAACCAGTGACTGAAATGAACTGAACTGAACTATGATGTGCTTGGTTTTTCAAATGAATTAATTTATCAACTAGGAAGACAGAGAGTAGATAGTATATTAGTCTTATAAGTGATCATTAACTGTTAGAATTGCTGTATGTGAAATGGACAAAAGAGCATCACTCTAGTGAAAAAAAATAAAGTATCATTTTGCTATATCACATGGTTTACTAGTAGGAATTTCTAAGACTTGGTCAAAAGTATACAATATTTGCATATATTGTGAGATTAATTAAGACATAAATGGAAGTCCATAGTCTTGCACCATATTTCAAATGCCGACACTGTTTTTCTGGTCACCCTGGTCAAGTGGTAATTAGATAAGTCTCCATTGTATTCCTTATCAGAGACAAAATGTAAATGTGCTTTTTAGGAAAATGGTAAGGTTTGGGATGACAGGACTTATAAAATAAGTGAATCTGTCCTAAATTATTGATGCTACAGAATTTTTATTTTTAGCTTCTGTACTTTAAAATCAGGCACCTATTTACTATCTTTTTTAATACATTTGGGGGGGCAGTAAGCTTTAAGTCACAGCATAAGCGAGAACACAGAATCAGATGTCATAGTCCATGAGTTTTTCATTGTTTGAACATTGAACAAACAATACAGCTTCCTCCCCAGAGTACAAAATATCACTTTGTCCTGGCCCCAGATGGCTGAGATTTTCCAGGAAAATACTGAATTTATAAACTCTGCTTTCCTGAAAAATCCCAAACTTTATAATTAATAAGCATTTGTGTATAACCTTATCAAAAAATCACTAATAATTAACTGATTAAATCAAATAAACATTAAATACTTAATTTGTGATTGGGACCTGGGATGGCCTACACAAGTAGCCCAACTTTAATTTGTAAATAAATAATTCAATACACACGGATATGATAAAATGATGAAAAATGGGGTTGAGGGCAATCCCCCAAATAACAATTTGCTTCTTAGGCAATCCCCCAAATAATAATTTGCTTTATAGGCAAATACTCTGCTACTAAAAAGCTGCCAAAAATTATAGCTTAATAGCAGACATGGGGGTCAATACCATTTTTGGTTTACTTTTTCTTTAGGATATAAAATAATACTTGTTTTCAAGGAAAAATAACATCTGATGCAGTCAATGAGCTAAACACTTAAGGAATGTCAACAATATAAATCTTAATATCAGTGGGCAGTGGAGAGAACAGTTTGAAACGCCCTGGCACATATCTGAGGTCCTTGAGTAGTCTAGGGGAAAAAAGTGTTTTCCCCTGGAACAAAACACATATTCCAAGAGTGACATTTCATGTGTATCCATCCGTTACTTTGAAATCAGAGTGTCTAAACCTGTGATGGTGTGATGGACATAGTCCCAGACTAGAAGTTTCATGATTTCAGTCCTAGTTCAGGCTCTTGCATGAACTATTTGACCCCAGGGAAGTCCCTTTCCTTCTCCAGGAATCACTATTTAAAATCTAGAAAGCAAGGCAGTAAACTCAGTGAGACTGATAAATAAACTTGTGATTAAATCTGTCTGTGGCTTATAACACGGATCTCTCCAAATGAGAAATCTGAGTACAGAACAAACCTAGGCTCCTTAACTTCCCTGGGCCTTAGTTTCCTCGTTTATAAAATGAATGCAGTACTACCTCAATGGATTATTGATTACTAAGTAGCATTAGGCATGGAAAATACCTACAGAATGCTTTTACTTGCTATGCATTTAGAAGTTGGTAGCTCTGATTATAACTATGTGTTAGATGTTTTTAATGCTTTATCCCAATGGTTCATAATCTTTAGCGTGCATCAAAGTCATTTGAAGTTGCTGTTAGAAAACACACTTCTAACAAATGCCCAGATGATGCAGATGCTGCTGATCCAGGGACTGCGCTTTGAGAACCTTTGCCTCATTTCATTTAATCTTCATGAAAGCCCTCTGTTGTAGATAATATGATTTCAATAGAGAGGCTTGTAAGTCACCCCAGGTCCAATAGCTGGTAAGTGAATACTTTCACTTGTGGTTGACAATCTTTAAATATACCTTTTAAAAATGGTTGATGGCTTCCCTGGTGGCTCAGCGGTAAAAAATCTGCCTGCCAGTGCAGGAGATAGGGGTTCAATCCCTGATCTGGGAAGATCCCACATGCTGCAGAGCAACTAAGCCCGCGTGCCACAACTATTGTGCCTGTGCTCCAGAACCCAAGGGCCTCAGCTGCTGAGCTCATGTGCCACAGTTAGTGAAGTTCATGTGTCCTAGAGCCTGGGCCCCGCGACAAGAGAAGCCACTGCAATAAGAGGCCCGAGCATCACGAGAGAGGAGGCCCTGCTTGCCACAACTAGAGAAAAGCTCGTGCAGCAGTGAAGACTCAGCACAGTCAAAACTAAATAAATAATAAAGATTTTAAAAATAGTTGAATGAGATTCTACTACTGATTTTTTTTTATATTCCAAGAATTAAAAAACATTTTATGTAGAGGATCATGTCATCTGCAAACAGTGAGAGTTTTACTTCTTCTTTTCCAATTTGGATTCCTTTTATTTCTTTTTCTGCTCTGATTGCTGTGGCCAAAACTTCCAGAACTATGTTGAATAGTAGTGGTGAAAGTGGACACCCTTGTCTTGTTCCTGACTTTAGGGGAAATGCTTTCAATTTTTCACCATTGAGGATAATGTTTGCTGTGGGTTTGTCATAGATAGCTTTTATTATGTTGAGGTATGTTCCTTCTATTCCTGCTTTCTGGAGAGTTTTTTATCATAAATGGATGTTGAACTTTGTCAAAGGCCTTCTCTGCATCTTTGACAAAGGAGGCAAGAATATACAATGGAGTAAAGACAATCTCTTTAACAAGTGGTGCTGGGAAAACTGGCCAACCACTTGTAAAAGAATGAAACTAGATCACTTTCTAACACCGCACACAAAAATAAACTCAAAATGGATTAAAGATCTAAATGTAAGACCAGAAACTATAAAACTCCTAGAGGAGAATATAGGCAAAACACTCTCAGACATAAATCACAGCAGGATCCTCTATGATCCACCTCCCAGAATACTGGAAATAAAAGCAAAAATAAACAAATGGGATCTAATTAAAATTAAAAGCTTCTGCACAACAAAGGAAACTATAAGCAAGGTGAAAAGACAGCCTTCTGAATGGGAGAAAATAATAGCAAATGAAGCAACTGACAAACAACTAATCTCAAAAATATACAAGCAACTTATGCAGCTCAATTCCAGAAAAATAAACGACCCAATCAAAAAATGGGCCAAAGAACTAAACAGACATTTCTCCAAAGAAGACATACAGATGGCTAACAAACACATGAAAAGATGCTCAACATCACTCATTATCAGAGAAATGCAAATCAAAACCACAATGAGATACCACTTCACACCAGTCAGAATGGCTGCGATCCAAAAATCTGCAAGCAATAAATGCTGGAGAGGGTGTGGAGAAAAGGGAACCCTCCTACACTGTTGGTGGGAATGCAAACTAGTACAGCCACTATGGAGAACAGTGTGGAGATTCCTTAAAAAATTGCAAATAGAACTACCTTATGACCCAGCAATCCCACTGCTGGGCATACACACCGAGGAAACCAGAATTGAAAGAGACACATGTACCCCAATGTTCATCGCAGCACTGTTTATAATAGCCAGGACATGGAAACAACCTAGATGTCCATCAGCAGATGAATGGATAAGAAAGCTTTGGTACATGTACACAATGGAGTATTACTCAGCCGTTAAAAAGAATTCATTTGAATCAGTTCTGATGAGATGGATGAAACTGGAGCCGATTATACAGAGTGAAGTAAGCCAGAAAGAAAAACACCAATACAGTATACTAACACATATATATGGAATTTAGAAAGATGGCAATGACGACCCTGTATGCAAGACAGGAAAAAAGACACAGCGGTGTATAATGGACTTTTGGACTCAGAGGGAGAGGGAGAGGGTGGGATGATTTGGCAGAATGGCATTCTATCATGTATACTATCATGTAAGAATTGAATCGCCAGTCTATGTCTGACGCAGGATACAGCATGCTTGGGGCTGGTGCATGGGGATGACCCACAGAGATGTTATGGGGAGGGAGGTGGGAGGGGGGTTCATGTTTGGGAACACATGTAAGAATTAAAGATTTTAAAATTAAATAAAAAAAAATTAATAAAAAAAAATTTTTTTAAGTTTCTGAAATTAGTAAATGCAAAAGACAAAGGAACATGCAGGCAGCCAGACAGAGAAGTACATTGTAAAACATTGTTGTCATTACCTGAGACTACGGATTTCTGTCTAAGAAGGGAAATACCTGTCCATTTGAGTATAATCTCAGGAGATTTGGCAACAGCAAATACATTTGAATTTTAACTTAAATATTTAGCTTAAATATGGACTCTTGATGATTTCCTGATGACTTCAAAAATATCACAGTGTGATTGGACTTTGAAAGGAAAAGCTACTGTGTATGCAGAAGAAAGTAGGCCATACCCTGAGTCATGGAATTAAAGGCAGCAGAAATTGTCAAATTCTTTAGAGTAGATCACAGCATTTTCAAAGCTGGTAGAATAGATGTGCCTGATTTATGCATTGTGATGGTCTATCACTCAGGCATTGAACGTCTCTGTCAGAAACTTCCAAACTGCTTTGAAGAGAAGCTATTTAATATACAGTGTGAGTAATTCAGGACAGAAAAGAACTTTGAGTTTAACCAAAGAGAAAATGCAGACAGAACTCGGACTTTTTCTCAGATACCCAGAAATTGAATAGGCCTGAGTGAGATAAGACATATGTTCCTGCCGAGCCATACAGACTGCCCTGGGCCACAGGACCCAGATATAACTTTACCCTAGAAGAGTAAAAAAGATTCAGCCTCAGTCGTAAGAGTGTGTAATTCTACATGCAAATTGCAATGTTAGTTAATAAAAAATTTGATGAATGTGTAATATACTGTATCTTTTTCCTCTCAAAGAAACTTATAAAATAGGATTGCACCTTGCAGTAGATAGCATCTAAGGATTAAGGAAATATGATATATATTTGCACTGTTATTTTATTTAGTCATTCTCTTGTGTTTAGTAACTTCCAGTTATTACATAAAGGACTTCTGTGAACATATGGGTATCAAAACATTTTGGGGGGCTAACTGGTTACTTCTTTAGGCAAAGTGTGACTTTGTCTTAAGGAAAAGGGATTTTGAAGATGTGTAGGTAGGAACATAACATTGGCCCTTTTCCCCAATGCTGGGTGATGGATATTCCTAAATTTCCACATAAGAAATCTATCATAGGGCTAACTCTTCTTTCACTCACCTCTGTGAGTTATTGTTTTAGGAAGGAGAAACGAGAAACCAACTCTATTTCCTTTTTCTCTGACATTTATCTGAGCAAATGATTAGATTATTTTAGTTAATCTTCCTAACCTTTTCTTTCTTTTGCAACCTGAAGCAATTTTCTCTCATAATACAAGGAATTATTGGTTATTCTTCTTCTGCATCTTTTTCATATTCATGGATAGAATAGCTGCCCTTTGAACAAGACAATTATTCCCTAAAAGACAGAAATGAGCTTACTTCCCCTATGGTTCTGAAGTAATTATATAAACAAAATTTTAGAATGCAAGTGAGAATAGCAAAATAGAAAGAGCGGTTGGCAGAGTTAATTGGCTGATCTTCTTATGTAGATCTAATTTGGGATGTCAATTGAATTTTTGGAAATCATTGCTTATTTCCTTTGAGAATTATTTATTGCTCTGTGTAATCTGAATGTATAATACATAGTTTGTTCACTTCTGCATTATAGCTTGATTGAGAAAATCTATTTCTATCAGGGAGAGATAAAAAATATTTTGAATCACTTTTTTACCCTTCCAGTATTGGTTTAGAGAAGATATACAGATGTAAAATGAGACATAATGAATTGTCAGATTTATCATGGTCTCATTATTCCCTGACACTGGAGAGCCAGCAGAGGCACCGTGGGAAGAACACTTTGAGGATGTGAGCTTTGTTCTGGGTTTTGCCACTTACTAGTTGAGACCCTGGCAAACTCAGTCCTCAATTTTAAACCCATGAAATAATGACTGACAAGAGTGTTCCTTCCCTCCCTTCTTTCCTATCTTCTTGGTCTTCATCTTCTTCCTCTTATTCTTTTAGCAGAATTAGATAAACATTGTTGGCATCTTAATTCTGCTGTGTGATGACACAGGCAATTTGCCAGGCGGCCTCTGTTTCCTCCACTGAAATGTGGTAACAATATGTACTGGCAGGGCAATTGTGATGATTAAGTGAGATAGTTTATGTAAGCAGCTGGTATGATAAAGTACATATTAGACCCTCAATATATGGTAATTGTTATCTCATATTGTAGCTGTGAAAAGCATGTGATAGAATATTTATAAAAGCCCTTCTCCACATACAGAGTGGTATAAACTTAAAATGTGGAAGGAGTGAACTCCTGGCTCGTCTTGTGTGTCTGATTCTCTTGAATGTGTAATAGTGCCTCAGGCTGGCCTCATCCTACTCTCTTTCTCCCTCCCCAGAACTTGCAAAATGTCTACTTACAAATTACTACTAAACTTAATAATTTATAACAAGGATCTACCATATAAAACAGGGAACGCTTACTCAGTACTCTTTAATAACCTAAATGGGAAAAAAAAAATTTGATAAAGAACAGATATATGTGTATGTATAACTGAATCACTTTGATATACACCTGAAACTCATACAACATTGTAAATCAACTATATTACAACATAAAATAAGAAATTTTAAAACAAAAACATGAAAATAAATTTAATAAGTTCACAAACTTCTAAGTCAAATGGGTCTTATTATGGAATAATTTCCTTAACATTGAAATTCAAGCCAGGATCTTATTTGGTAAAGCTGAAAAGTATCATGAAAATCAGATTCCCAACTTTTTGGTGTAAAGTCATACCCACTTACTGAATCACCTCTCCTTCCCTTCTTGGCATCTCTCTGTATAGTTATAACTAGTCATATTGCCAGTTATCTTACAGATGAGAACCTAAGATTAATTCCTTTACCTCCACCCAGTGACACCCAAAACTGCCTCCTGTGGTTTGCTGTGTAAATCTTAGACAGAATTAATTTCCTCCCCATGCACGAGGGCCCCCCTCTATATCCATGACTTTGGTAGAAGTAAATAGGACATCAATTTAATCTTCGGTTCATTATTCCCTCAGTGTTTGAAGGTTTGTGTGTATGCACTTATATATTTATCTTAGCACTGACAAGTTGTAAGCACATAATAAATATCAGTTGGATAAGTCATTGAATGAAGTTGAATGAAGGCGTGCGTGTGTGCTGTTTGGTAACATATCTAGCTATAAAGAACCCTTTCTTCTGCTTTATCTTCCTGATATTTCTTTTTTTCTATCAACTTATGCCCACAGATGCCATTTATTATTTAAAAGTAAAAATTATGCATACTCTTTTATTTTGAACCAGAAAAAAGTTAGATCCAAGACATTAATACATGAATGCATTTTCATATAAAGATTAAAATTATAAAATTTATCTCAGCAAAGTGCTAAAGATCTTCTTCATTCAACCCCTTTGCTCCCCAGAAGTAACCAGAATTGATAATATTCTGTACATCCTTCCAATCCCCTTTCTATAAAATTACTGCTGCTGCTGTTGCTAAGTCGCTTCAGTCGTGTCTGACTCTGTGCGTCCCCATAGACGGCTTCCCACCAGGCTCCCCCGTCCCTGAGATTCTCCAGGCAAGAACACTGGAGTGGGTTGCCATTTCCTTCTCCAATGCATGAAAGTGAAAAGTGAAAGTGAAGTCGCTCTGTCGTGTCTGACTCTTAGCAACCCCATGGACTGCAGCCCACCCGGCTTCTCCGTCCGTGGGATTTTCCAGGCAAGAGTACTGGCGTGGATTGGCATTGCCTTCTCTGCTATAAAATTACAAATATGTACAAATGTATACAAATATGTATATTTTTTTCATATAAAAGAGGTCATACCATATGCATTGTTTTACCATGTGTTACTCCCTCAGTCGTCCGACTCTTTGCAGCCCCACGGACTGTAGCCCTCCAGGCTCCTTTGTCTATGGGATTCTCCAGGCAAAATACTGGAGTGGGTTGCCATTTCTTTCTCCAGGGAATCTTTCCGACCCAGGGATTGAACCTGGGTCTCCTGCATTGCAGGCAGATTCTTTATCATCTGAGCCAGTAGGGAAGCTACCACCTTGTTGACCAATGTGTCTTGGGCTCTTTCTATTAGCTTTGTACTATCAACCATCTATTAGTATTTTAGTAGGTACAGAATAATCCAAAGTGTGGCTGTCTTGAGGCTTATTGATCACTTTGTTCATAATAAATGTTTAGATGTTTGCCTTAATTTTTGGCTGTTATAAGCCATACTGGAGAATTGAACATTCATTGGTATACATAATGTGAGCATCTCAGTAGGGCAGATTCCTAGGCATGGATGCTAGTCATAGAACATACATACTTAAAATGTTGATACATGCCACCACAGTGCTTTCCCTCAAAGTTTAGTCAATTATTTACAATCTCATCAATGATTTTCCAGAGAGGCCCAGTGCATTTCCACTTTAAAGAGGGACATGGCTAATTATCTCCTCATTACAAGTCATGACCTGATAAATTCAGTGATTATATATACACTGATAGTATAATGCAATGAGTTAGCTCAGAATGTTGGCTTTTTATATCAGATTACTATTAAAAATCCCCTTGAATACGTAAGTGTTCCTGAGTTAGTGGTTTCACTTAGTATGACCACAAATTCATAGAGACAGAGGGAACTGACATGGGTTGAAGGAAAGGGTAGGGCAAACACTTTAGTATTCACCAATATATGAGTATCAGCACCTATTACTAAACAAAATCTAAAAAGAATATACTCAAAAAGTACCGCATGATTAAAAGAAAAGATGGAAAGGACTTTTATATTGCTTAAGCAAAATGTAAAATTAATCAGTATTATGGCTTGCATTCTATCATGGCATACAGAGGAGCAGAAGCAATTAAAACATTACATTACCTCAACACTTATGAATTTGGGCTATAAGCATGTACTAAAAAAGCACCCTAGAGAAGCATGGAGGCTCAGAATTATCTTTTTATTCAACATGTGCTCTATTGTCTTGGGGACTCCAGAATCAGTGGCAAAACTCTCACAGCTAGGCTAATGACTTTAATAAGACTTGCTTTATTTAAAAATAAATCCAAAGCAGAAGCCAGAAATGGACCTGCTGACAAATATTTCTTCTCTGTTTTTTTTTTTCCTATGACATTGTGTCATGGGTTACTAATCTCCACTTAGACTGTACAAAGGGCAGCATTGCTCTTGGCAAATGCATGTTATAGGATGCATGTTTCTATGGGGCTTCTTCAGTCTTCTTTCTCTGCCTTTCTCTGCCAATATCTAGCTGTCAGGGCCTCCCCCTGGAAGGTCATCTGCTATGTCAGCTCTGCCCTCCTCAGGCCATCTCCTTCTTCATTCCCATATCCAATCCCCTTCATTAACTTAGGACAACATTCATTGACACTTGCTCTGTACCCAGTTGCCCACATCATGCCAGGTCCTTGGAGGTAGGAAGATAGCCCAATTCCTGCTCCAGGAAAGCTTCAACTTGATGGAATTTTCTAGAATTAATTTGATAAATTGATATAAGGTCAAACACTATGGAAAATAAAGTCTAAGTAATATGTCACTTATAACATCCATAATTTAACAGGAACCTTAAAAGACTGCTGCTGCTGCTGCTAACTCGCTTCAGTCGTGTCCGACTCTCTGTGACTCCATAGCGGCAGCCCACCAGGCCCCCCTGTTCCTGGGATTCTCCAGGCAAGAACACTGGAGTGGGTTGCCATTTCCTTCTCCAATGCATGAAAGTGAAAAGTGAAGTCACTCAGTCATGTCCGACTCTTAACGACCCCATGGACTGCAGCTTACCAGGCTCCTCTGTCCACAGGATTTTCCAGGCAAGAGTACTGGAGTGGGGTGCCATTGCCTTCTCCTCTTAAAAGACTAAGTATTACTAAAAACTTCAGCCATTGGGTTAAGACAACTGGAGCACACTTTTTATTTTTCTTGTGTTGAGAGTCACTTTCTCACCCAGAAGGTGAGCAAATAAGAATGGACATTTTTCTTAGATGGGCTTGTATATCAGGTCTGTATATCACACAGACCTGTTACAGATGTTAACATTTATTTTTTGTATTTATTGCGCCAATCTCAGTTTTATACATATGATTTATCTTTCCTTCTCAGATAGAGAATTCATAGCAATATCCAAGGCCTGTGTGGAATCAGGCAAAGCTTATTTGAATAGGATTTATATTTCAGTCAAGCACTTCCCTCTCCACATCGAAGAAAGCAGCTCCCACCTCGTGAGGCAGAACCACTGCTCCTGCAACACCTGAGCTGTGCTCTGCACAGCAGGACTTACAGAAATTACAGCAGAGAGCCCAGAGTGGGTGCAGACTGATGTGGGGAATGGCCACACATTACTCCGGGGAGACAGACCTGTAGCTGTGGATTGTGAGGACAAAGATGATGGAAGAAGTGTATTAGCCTGGATACTTGAGGCTCTGCAAACCTCAGAAAAACAAAATGATTAAACCAAACCAAACATCACCATAGATATATAACTGCTTTTCTCAACAGCAGACTCAACATTTTCATTTCCTGAAAGTAAAGCAAGGAAAGCAAATGGTACCTTATTTCACATGTAACAATATTGTTATGATACACTTAAAAATTTGTTAAGAGGATACATCTCATGTTATCTGTTCTCACCACAAAAGGAAGGAAGACAGTTTGAATCTTAGAATTCCTAGAATTTTCAATGCCAACTCATTTTCTGAAGCAATTCTAACAGACCTCTGTTCTGCAGGAGGGCCACCAGCTCATTTTCATCTCCTTCAGAAGTCCAGACCACTGAGGAAGACAGTGTTAACTGCCAAACAATATATACTCTTCCTTTATTCCCTACTGCTAAAATCCCAACTTCATCTGGAGAGACAATATGTCCAAGTGAACATTTGCTCCAGACTCCCTTGTGGCTACAAGTGACTATGTAACCTAGCACTGGCCTATGAGACGTTAAGAGCAGTTGCCACTCCATCCACCCTCCTCCTTCCAGGAATGTGTTCTCACAGCAGCACAAAGACAAAATCTACACACTGAGAAGTAAATCCCAGGTGGACAGAAGGTGCCTGATATCTCTGATGGTGCTGAATTGCCTTTCCTGCATCTTCTCCTTTGTGATGTAAATAAATCATCATGGATTTAGTCTGGATTTCTGATACTTGCTACAGAAAGCAGATCATTGACAGGGCCACTTTCTTGAGGCAATGTCTTTTTTTTTGGCATTGTATTTCTGAGACTTCAAAAGACATGAGACCTTTAAATTCTAAAGCTCATGGTAAACATACCTCGCAGATGGGAGATAGGGGGAAAGAACTCACTGGCCCATCTTGTCTAGGACAAAAATAGTAATGATGAGGTTGGCATATCATATCTGCACAGTGCTATTAGATTTCATTATTCATAGTGCATGGCTTACAAAATATCTCACAAAACAATGCATCTGCAACTTATCAAGTCCCTACCATGTGTAAGAAATTTTATAGAAATTAACTCTAAGTTCACATGGCATCTCTGCAATGGAGGTGTTAGGAGATAGAGAGTAATTTGCTCAGGACCACAGAGCTATTTAAGTGGAAAAGCTAGGATTCACAGTCTTCATTGAATACCAAAACTCATGTTCTCTCAGCAATGTTTCCCGTAAGCATATTACTTTATTTTCTCCTAATAACAATTCCATAAGGTAATTCTATTTCTTATTTTACCTAGGAGAAATTTAGTGCTCCGAGATGTGTAGTTACTGGCCCCAAATCTCACAGCCCATCCCTTTCGTTTCCAAAAGCATCACTCATTCTGCTCTACCAAAATGTAGTCCCTCAAAGATTACTGGAGTGCTTTTCCCTCCACTAATAAGTGCTTACTAGGTGCCTGGCCTTATGTGCGTTATTCCTATTTTACAGGTGATGAAACTGACTTTCGAGATGAAGTAATTGTTTGAAGCTACCCAGAGGAATAAGTGAGTGGGTGGAGATCTAAGCCCAGGTGGGCTGGCTCAGACACTAGAATGCCCTTCTGAGACAACAGGGAGAAAGGTTGATTACCTAGGAAGTGTGAGGGAGTGGGGAGAAAAGATTTCCTGCCATTTCCTTGGAATCAAAGGTTGATTTTGAGAACTCTGCTTCTGTTTGGCTGAAAAGGGAGGCTTGAGCTTGTTCCTCAAGGTCAAATATATAAGGTACTAAAGACACAGTTGTGAAATTACTATCCATGTCCTGGATGTAAAATGTCCATTTACTCTCTAAAAACCAAAAGGGAGATGGGAATACAATCCACTGAAAAACTAAACGTTATTATCCTTAATAACCCAGCTTGGAAATTAATGAGCTGTAGGAATCGAAAGAGTCATTTTGCTTTGACTCAGGCAGAAAACACTGATAGAATTCTGTGCCAGTGTGTTGCAGAGCTCTGTAATTGTTCCTCTAAATGGTCAATAGTTTTAATTTGTATATAATACGTGATTTTAATCAGCCTAGGCAACTGTTTATGGAGGGTTTTTTTCCCCCCACAAAAGCTGCAATGAGTGAGATTTAAATAGAGCTTCTCATCTGATTTTTCAAAGAAGAAAAATGCCTGTAATAAAGAAAACAGAAATTTTTCTTTGTATTATATCAATGAAGTATAGATAGGATCCCTTCATACCACATGATGATAACCTGCTCAGTTTTGATTTAGAGTTAGAAAAACCTCTTGGCATCAATTAGCTATTGCCAATTATACCACTGAGATTTTTATCTGTATTTGGAAGACCCCAACTGTCATGAGAGGGGCTCCCCAAGTGCCGTTAGCAGTGAAGAACCTGCCTGCCAATGCAGGAGACATAAGAGGTGCAGATTCAGTCCCTGGGTCAGGAGGATCCCCTGGAGGAGGGCATGGCAATCCTCTCCAGTATTCTTGCCTGGAGAACCCCTTGGATAGAGAAGCATGGTGGGCTGCAGTCCAAGGGGTCATGCTGAGTCAAACACAACTGAAGCGACTTAGCACACACATATGCAACTACCATGAGAAATTCCACTCTGGCTATTATTACCTATCTCACAGTAGGTCTAAATACCCGATTCCCTCTTTAACCTAACTTTCACTTTTCAGCCAGTTTTAATGATGTCATAGTGATAAACCTAGGGATAAGAATTAGAATATACTTTTTTAAAGCTGAGCTATTCTTGACATATAACATTAGTTTCACGTGTACAATATAATGATTTCTATATATTGCAAAGTGATCATCACAATAAGTCTAGTCAACATCCGTCATTATGCATACTTACAATTTTTTTTTCTTACTTTATAAGGACTTTTAAGATTTGTTCTCTTAGCAATTTTGAAATGTTCAATTCAGTAGTGTTAACTATAGTTAATAAAATCATAGGAAATTTTTCATTTGTATTAAATGTTTGAGAAATGAAGTAACTAGATAGGGTGGCTCAGACGGTAAAGCGTCTGTCTACAATGCAGGAGACCTGGGTTCGATCCCTGGGTCGAGAAGATCTCCTGGAGAAGGAAATGGCAATCCACTCCAGTACTATTGCCTGGAAAATCCCATGGACAGAGAAGCCTGGTAGGCTACAGTCCATGGGGTCGCAAAGAGTTGGACATGACTGAGCAACTTCACTCAGATAGTTGAATGATCTGGTTTATCAGCTAACATATAATATACATAAACTATGTTATAAGTTTTAACTACTCAGAATACTATATAAAACCCTGTGATTATACCTGCTTACATGTAATATGGTTAATGATTGGTTCTGATCCCCTCCCCACCCTCATTTTTAAATGCAGGAACAAGTGATGCTTCTTTGGAACTGTCTTTGTTCACAATACGGTCTGTAGGTACAATAGAAGTTTCACTTCCTATTTAATTTTGTGGGCTTTGGGGTGACATTACAGACCAGCTGAAAACACTCTCTTTTTTTGTATTCACTGTGCAACAAGGAGACCTGACAATTTGGACTTTTTTTTACTCTACTTACCACATGCTTTTTGCACTCTGTAATAATAATGGTTACTATTTATTGAGCAACCACAATGTGCCAGAACATTACAAACATATATGTTTGTGTGTGTATATATATATATACTTACTTGCATTTATTTACATATATAAATACTTATAAAGTCATGAATATGTGCATGTGAAAGCATTGTGAAAATTATGGCAAACATATTTCTTATTAATATGACAGTGTATCAAGACTGTCACTGATTAAAAAAAGGCAAGTATATATATATTTTAAAAAATTATCACGTTTATCACAAATTTCATTTCTAATTAACTGCAAATACAAGTGTATCTCTATCTAGAAGTATAATGTCAGAACTTAGGAAATAATTTATATTTTATGAGTTTTCTGTAAACTCTAGATTGTTTTTACTTCTCACCATGCTTTCTGCCAATTAAACGTAATTATATCCAGACCTGGTTAAGAAAGTGAAATCATTATGTCAAACAATTCTTTGCCTTTCAGTTAGAAATCACGAAAAAAATAGCCTCTTTGATAGGGAAGGGGAAATAAGAGCAGTTTGAGTGGCCATAAAAGTGATTTCTAAATTTGAATTAGTTTAGGAAAAAAAGAAAAAAAACCCAAACAGCTGCTTGGTTAATGACTAGTAAAAAACTGTGGGAGCTATGTCAGCGATCCCCAAATTGCATCTAAACTAATTGCTTGGGAGGCTGCTTTGAAGACAGATAAAATATGCTGATTAAATTTTATGGAAAGTTGCAAACGGTTCAAGAGTCTTGAACTGCTCCTCCTTAAGTCAACACGAGGCAGTCCAGACCATCGAGGCCCCATGCCCCTCTTTCTATTCACCCACTGCCCGTGATCACATTGCCTGGCCATTAGCTCACTTGTCACTTGTCATTCAACAAAAATATACTGCTCACCATCAGGCGTTGTCAGAAATGTGACTGCAGACCCTGTTCCACTGTCACTCACGCCTGCCCAGAGGTGGGAGTTGGAGGACAGAAGAGGCCATTTGGTCTCTAAGTCGCCCCATGCACAGAATCACTCTCCTATCCTCAATTCTCTTGCATTCCAAAGAGAGGGTTTGGGGCGGGTATTGGCTGTTTGTTTGTGTTGCTCTCCTTAATCCTCAGTAGCAAAAGCATACATGTGCTAGAAATACAAATTCAAATTATAAACTATTTCTATTACCAGCTAAGAAATACACCTTTACATAAACTAGATAATAAGAAATATGTTTTTGATAATTTTCACAGTGCTTTATAATTAGTACCTGTAGGTGGGGATGCTCAACAAGGTGATTAAATTCATGAGCCACATTCAGCTGAATGTCTCTTGACTCCTATTGTATTGTATCTCATAGAATCAGTCAAAGCGTCAGTAGCTTGTTATTAGAAGATTCCCACTCAGGATTTAATTCTAAACTCCTTGAAGTTTAGGATGAATTTTCTCTCTTTTTAAAAGCTATTCGTGTCTCCTTCTTGAAGACAGATAAAATATGCTGATTAAATTTTATGGAAAGTTGCAAATGGTTCAAGAGTCTTGAACTGCTCCTCCTTACAATAATTACAGCTGGGTGCATTCTTTTACCTAAGTGGGCACGATAGAGATGATGGCTTCCTGTTGAAGCTCAGGTAGCATTGGGAAGGGTAATGCTGACATTTGTGCTGAACTCCCTTGTGTCCAACAATCCTTCTCAAAGTATATTTCTGTAGTAACATCAAGGTGAAATATAATTTATGTAAAGGCTCATGCACAATGTCTGATACCAGTTGGAACCCAGTAAGTATTAGTTTCCTAATCCTTTATGGATCCTTTCCCATCATTCAAGGTGCGCTGGCTGCCCCTCTGCAGTTTTAACAAATCATCCTCCTCAACCACCATCTTATTTTATCTCACTCTGCTTAATTTTTCTGAAATTCTCTGGAGGCAGTAATAGGGAGGCTACCTTGTGTTTTTCTAATAGGCTATTAGGTTAAAAGGGGGAGAGATGCATTATCTTTTTCTGTGATACAAAACAAACAAGTAATGTTAAGTGTAGTAATTATTGTTTCCCAAATCACAGCATGCAGCCAAGTGCTTATAAAAGGCACAGGCATGAATTACATGGTGCTTTCTTCCCAGCTTGACCTGCTGGAGAATCAAAACAAGAGAGAGGCCATCCGGTCCGGTCCCACCAAACTGCAGCTACTCCCACCTCTCAGAGTCTACTTGTAGAAGAATGAGTTTGTGCTGATGATACAGCTGCCAGATTTAGCACATGAAAAATATGAACTCCCAGTTAAATTTAAATTTCAGATAAATAATAATATTTTTTAGTAGAACTGTGTCCTCGGTATTGCATGGGACATGTTTGTACTAAAATACTTTGTCATTTACCTAAAATCCAAATATAACTAGACACTTTGTATTTTACCTGATAAAGTTATTGAATATGTAAGAACTAGATTACTAAATTTACTTTTCTTGATCTTTTTAGATCTACATCTGGTCTACATCACCTAAAATAAATGTTTTTTTAAAAAGGAAATAACTTATATGCAGGTGGCTCTCATACTTGAAGTGTCTAAGAATCATCTACTGGACTTTTAAAAGCATGGGTTGCTGGGCTCCCATCTCCGGAATTTCTGATTCAGTAGGTCCAAGGCGGAGCCCTAGGAATTTGCATTTCTAGTAAGATCACAGGTGCTGCTGCTGGTAGTCATAATAGACATGAGGTGAACTTTTTTTGCTCAGGTCATCATGAGCCAATCTTACACAATGAAAGAACTTTGGAGGAGGAAGAGGGGAATGTCAGAAGTAGTTCTTATTAAATGAGAGAGACTGTAGTGTTCTTTATTTCTGTGAGGAGCGGTATATGGTATCTTATACAGAAACAAAATTAAGTTCTCCCAAACCATCATTCATTTTACCCCTTTGGAATAAATCATGGTTTAATTTGAAGTCAGCCTAGAGACAGTAAGAAAAGTATATTTACTTCACTATGTTTTGATATCGAGGGCACATGTGCAACAGATACTTAACAATTTCTTAGGACCAAATTCTGAGGGAGGAGTAGTTTCTAGAACATTGTCCCAAATAGGAAGTATCTTTCATTTCTGTCTCTTTCAGGATGGAGCAATGATGTTTAGCACAATCCACCTGCCTAAGCAGCTGCAAGTGAGGCAGGAGGCTGAATGTGCTATACTAGAGGGTGCTGGTGATTGATGGCCATGAGTTTAGCCAGCCGGGCCAACTGTTCTCTCTGTTTGGGAGGGTGGTAGACTAAGGAGTCCTGTGGTCTATGTGGGAATTCTGGGTTGGCTAGTATTAGCTGGGTGATCTTGAGAAATCTTCATAACCTCTTTGAGCCTAATAAATTTCCCCCACTCAGAAACATGGCTGGAAATAACATCTTCTGCACAACATGGCTGAGGGATTCCAAGAGATGTATCAGGAAAGGAGCCTTGGAGACACCCTGACACTTTACAGAGACTCAGTGAACATAAGTCCAGAGCGTCATGAAACCATATCTATCAGGGGTAGGTTGAACATGAATCATGGATGCCTGGGATCCTTTTCATCTTCTACACACATAGCCTCATAGTTGCTGAGACTTTTCTTCCTTAGTTTCCCCAATGGCCAAAAATATGTGGCTTTTTTGGTAGGCATTTGTGTTAATTACCAGAAAATGGCTACCTGCTTCAAGAAATCTTCAATGAACAGAGAAGCTAACTTTGAAATTATGTTAGTCATTTTTATCTGTTGTCTTTTGCTCTATAGATCTTGTTAGCTGCCAAATCAGGCTGCTGGAGTCTAGTCTTCATTCCCACACTCATCAGATTTTTTTTTCCCCTACAGCCAGTTGACTAATTTTCTTGGGCCTGGAAGACTCTTGAGAGTCCCTTGGACTGCAAGGAGATCAAACAAATCAATCCTAAAGGAAATCAACCCTGAATATTTATTGGAAGACTGTTGCTGAAGCTGAACCTCCAATATTTTGGCCACCTGATTCGAAATGCTACTCACTGGAAAAGACCCTGATGCTGGGAAAGGTTGAAGGCAAGAGGAGAAGGGGGCAACAGAGGACAACATGGTTAGATAGCATCATCAACTCAATGGACATGAATTTGAGCAAACTCTGGGCGATAATAGAGGACAGAGGAGCCTGGCATGCTACAGCCCAAGGGATCACAAAGAATCAAACATGACTTAGCGCCTGAACAACAACAACAATTTTCTTATTGTAAAATGTGGATGGAAAGTTGGCCTGACATTCAGGGAAATCCTTTAAGATAGGGCTTGTATGTCTAACTAGTCAGTGTAAAATGTAATGAATCAAATAAAAACAAACTAGCCAACCAGTTGCCTACTCTTTGGAAAAATAAATGACATGATTATTTAAAAGCTAAACAACTTGTTTAACCATATTCACTTTCAATCTGACCATATGTGGGAAAAAACAGGGACAGCTTTCTTGGGATATTGCAAAATGTATGACATAAAGGCTATTCCACACTGAATACAGAATTCTGCTGAGCCTTTTTGTATGTGTTCCACAACTACACCAGTGGCACCTGGGAAATTCAACATTCTCACACCCAGATTTTAGATTTTTTTGAACTCCATTTTATCAAATATTTTGGGAAAGTTTTGAGTTTAAAAAAAGTAATATATGAGAAAATTTGGAAAATTCAGAAACATTGAAAAGGGAACAAATTATCAGTAGTAATCTTACTCCCTTAAAGTTATCACTACTAAAGCATTAGCATTAAATTCTAATCTCTATTCTGAACTTTTTTTGATGCATAATGTATAATAGGCATAATAACATAATATATAAAACTTGACAATCTGTTTTTCTGGCTTTATATTATATTAATATGTGTGGATTTCCTCATGCTTTTAAAACCTCTGTAAATATCACTTGGAACAGATGCATAATATCTCATATGTAGTTGCCATAATTTATGACAATACTTTAAGTTGAGACTTTAGAAAATGTCCATTATTTTCATAAATAGATCTAGTTTTGTCCTACTTTGTTTTGCTTTTGGTGGTGTAGTCTTTGCATCACAGTGCATATTGATAGCAGCAATAAAAATGAAAATCACTGAATCTGCTCCTACTGTACCCGGCTATTTAGAACCTCTGTCAACCAAAGGCAGCAATCCCCTCCCCAACCACAACTGACAAACCCTTTATAAGGGAATCTTCAGTTGAAGAATTTAAGCCTTATAGGAGAAATGGGCTGGGAGATGGGGATTAATGAATATTGAAGACAATGAACTCAAGTCACTGTAACCTCAAGATCACACCCATGGCATCCTATGGATCAAAAGTTAATGCTACCACTATAATATTGTAATTAGCCTCCAATGAAAACAAATATATATATTTAAATCTCAAAAAAAAGTTAATGCTAGTGAGTACAATACAACCAGTTTTGATTTACCAGCCCTTGACTGCCTTGCACATCTTTAATTCTCTTGTGAAGTCTCACTTAAATGCTTGTAAACTCATTTTGAATTGTCATAGATGAACTGCCCACTTAGAGACAGAGTTGTTCTTCTCTGACTGGCCTTTCAAGCCAGGATGCTTTTGAGTTTTTCCAGCTCTGAGCTGTTGACTCCCAGAGGCTTCTTACATCCTATCCAGGCCTCAGGTGGCAGCATCAGGGAACAGCCCCCAGTCTCTGACTTATGCGACACAGGACCTGCCTTCCTACAGATGCACAAGTGCAGATCCTTGCCCGGTTCACTCGTCCACAGCTTCCTTTATTTCTCCCAAGACCTCACTATAGACATTTCAGCTCCTGCCTTTCCTCCTGTTTCAATTCCCAGCCTTTGAATCCTTCATTTCCTAATCACCTCCAACTAGAGTGACGCTCAGATAATACACCAATATTTTTAGAGTTGCCAAAAAGAGATGCAGAAGTGAGACCGATATATGAAAAACTTTAAAATAAGAAACTCAAAGATGGGTAATAGGTTTGAGGGTGGGGGGTGTTCTCTATTTGTCAGCGTGAAGCTATTGAGAAAGTAAAACCTGTAGGTATATAAGCTCTTCTTATCAAGTCTTAGTTATTTTTATTGAATACAGTTAAATTATGATAAAATACATTCTTTTAAAGTATACCATTCGACAGTGTTTAGTATAGTCACAGAATTGTGCAACCATCACCTCTATCTAATTTCAGAACATTTTTTTCACTCTTACCCCCAAACTGTGTACCTATTAGTGTACAGAGTCCTCGTTCCCCTGTCTCCCCAGCTCCTGATAATCACTAATCTACTTTCTATCTCTATGAATTTACCTCTTTCAAGCATATTATATAAACTGAATCACACAAAATGTGGCCTTCTGTGTCTGGTCTCTTCCATTTAGCATAATGTGTGAAAGGTTTGTCCATGTCGTAGCAGAGCTTGGTTTCTGTTTTATGACTGAAAAATATACTGTTATATGATATATCATAGTTTGTTTAATCCATTTAATCAGTGGATGGACATTTGAATTGTTTCTGCACTTCATTTATGAATAGTGTTGACATGAACATTAGTGAATAAAATTTTGTGCAGATGTGTTTCATATTTTGTTGGGCATATTCTTATGAGTGAAACTGCTGGATCATATGATAAGTCTATGTTTAACTTTTCAAGGAACTGTCAAATTGTTTTCCAAAGCAGCTGCAGCGTCTTATATTCCTACCACCAATGTCTGAGGGTTCCAATTGTTCTGCATCCTCATCAACACTTGGTATTGTCCACCTTTTTTTATTATAGCCATCTTCAGTTCAGTTCAGTCAGTTGAGTTGCTCAGTCGTGTCCGACTCTTTGCGACCCCATGAATCGCAGCATGCCAGGCCTCCCTGTCCATCACCATCTCCCGGAGTTTACTCAGACTCACGTCCATCGAGTTAGTGATGCCATCCAGCCATCTCATCCTCTGTCATTCCCTTCTCCTCCTGCCCCCAATCCCTCCTAGAATCAGAGTCTTTCCAATGAGTCAACTCTTCTCATGAGGTGGCCAAAGTACTGGAGTTTCAGCTTTAGCATCATTCCTTCCAAAGAAATCCCAGGGCTGATCTCCGTCAGAATGGACTGGTTGGATCTCCTTGCAGTCCAAGGGACTCTCAAGAGTCTTCTCCAACACCACAGTTCAAAGGCATCAGTTCTTCAGTGCTCAGCCTTCTTCACAGTCCAACTCTCACATCCATACGTGACCACAGGAAAAACCATAGCCTTGACTAGACGGACCTTAGTCGGCAATGTAATGTCTCTGCTTTTGAATATGCTATCTAGGTTGCTCATAACTTTCCTTCCAAGGAGTAAGTGTCTTTTAATTTCATGGCTGCAATCACCATCTGCAGTGATTTTGGAGCCCAAAAAAATTAAGTATGACACTATTTCCACTGTTTTCCCGTCTATTTGTCATAAAGTGATGAGACCAGATGCCATGATCTTAGTTTTCTGAATGTTGAGCTTTAAGCCAACTTTTTCACTCTCCTCTTTCACTTTCATCAGGAGGCTTTTTAGTTCCTCTTCACTTTCTGCCATAAGGGTGGTGTCATCTGCATATCTGAGGTTATTGATATTTCTCCTGGCAATCTTGATTCCAGCTTGTATTTCTTCCAGTCCAGCGTTTCTCATGATGTACTCTGCATAGAAGTTAAATAAGCAGGGTGACAATATACAGCCTTGACCTACTCCTTTTCCTATTTGAAACCAGTCTGTTGTTTCATGTCCAGCTCTAACTGTTGCTTCCTGGCCTACATACAGATTTCTCAAGAGGCAGGTCAGGTGGTCTGGTATTCTCATCTCTTGAAGAATTTTCCACTGTTTATTGTGATCCACACAGTCAAAGGCTTTGGCATAGTCAATAAAGCAGAAATAGATGTTTTTCTGGAACTCTCTTGCTTTTTCCATGATCCAGCAGATGTTGGCAATTTGATCTCTGGTTCCTCTGCCTTTCCTAAAACCAGCTTGAACATCTGGAAGTTCACGGTTCAAGTATTGCTGAGGCCTGGCTTGGAGAATTTTGAGCCTTACTTTACTAGCATGTGAGATAAGTGCAGTTGTGCAGTAGTGAGCATTCTTTGGCATTGCCTTTCTTTGGGATTGGAATGAAAACTGACCTTTTCCAGTCCTGTGGCCACTGTTGAGTTTTCCAAATTTGCTGGCATATTGAGTGCAGCACTTTCACAGCATCATCTTTCAGGATTTGAAACAGCTCAACTGGAATTCTATCACCTCCACTAGCTTTGTTCATAGTGATGCTTTCTAAGGCCCACTTGACTTCACATTCCAGGATGTCTGGCTCTAGATGAGTGATCACATCATCATGATTATCTTGGTCATGAAGGTCTTTTTTGTACAGTTCTGTGTATTTTTGCCACCTCTTCTTAATGTCTTCTGCTTCTGTTAGGACCATAGCATTTCAGTCCTTTATAGAGCCCATCTTTGCATGAAATGTTCCCTTGATGTCTCTAATTTTCTTGAAGAGATCTCTAGTCTTTCCCATTCTGTTCTCTTCCTCTATTTCTTTGCATTGATTGCTGAAGAAGGCTTTCTTATCTCTTCTTGCTCTTCTTTGGAACTCTGCATTCAGATGCTTATATCTTTCCCTTTCTCCTTTGCTTTTCAACTCTCTTCTTTTCACAGCTATTTGTAAGGCCTCCCCAGACAGCCATTTTGCTTTTTTGCATTTCTTTTCCAGGGGATGGTCTTGATCCCTGTTTCCTGTACAATGTCACGAACCTCAGTCCATAGTTCATCAGGCACTCTATCTATCAGATCTAAGCCCTTAAATCTATTTCTCACTTCCACTGTATAATCATAAGGGATTTGATTAGGTCATATTTGAATGTCTAGTGGTTTTCCCTACTTTCTTCAATTTCAGTCTGAATTTGGTAATAAGGAGTTCATGATCTGAGCCACAGTCAGCTCCTGGGCTTGTTTTTGTTGACTGTATAGAGCTCCTCCATCTTTGGCTGCAAAGAATATAATCCATCTGATTTTGGTGTTGACCATCTGGTGATGTCCACGTGTAGAGTCTTCTCTTGTGTTGTTGGAAGAGGGTGTTTGCTATGACCAGTGCATTTTCTTGGCAAAACTCTATTAGTCTTTGCCCTGCTTCATTCTGCATTCCAAGGCCAAATTTGCCTGTTACTCCAGGTGTTTCTTGACTTCCTACTTTTGCATTCTGGTCCCCTATAATGAAAAGGACATCTTTTTTGGGTGTTAGTTCTAAAAGGTCTTGTAGGTCTTCATAGAACCATTCAACTTCAGCTTCTTCAGTGTTACTGGTTGATGAAAGAGGAACTCCCCAGGTCAGTAGGTGCCCAATATGCTACTGGAGATCAGTGGAGAAATAACTCCAGAAAGAATGAAGGGATGGAGCCAAAGCAAAAACAATACCCAGCTGTGCATGTGACTGGCGGTAGAAGCAAGGTCAGATGCTGTAAAGAGCAATATTGCATAGGAACATGGAATGTCAGGTCCATGAATCAAGGCAAATTGGAGGTGGTCAAACAGGAGATGGCAAGAGTGAATGTCGACGTTCTAGGAATCAGCACACTAAAATGGACTGGAATGGGTGAATTTAACTCAGATGATCATTATAGCCATCCTAGTGTGCATGAAATGGTACCTCATTGTAGTATTGGTATCTCATCTAATTTTAAAAGTAATAGTCAAGAGACATCCTGGGATGGGTTTAGGACACATTCAGTTTGACTGTCTGCACTGGAGGGCTCTGACTAGTGTCTCTCAGGAGAGGATGGGTTTCACTTGACATTAGGCAGGGTATGAATTCTCCAGCCCTTCACATGTTTTAGAGCGCCCCCCACAACTTATTTAACTTCTGTAGGGGTTCACCCCGTCATGTCACCTGCCTAGCTCCTGTGGGCATGAGTTTGAGATCCCTTCTATACTTGCTATTTCTGCATCTGAACATCTTTGTTCTATTGGTTGTTGTTTAGTTTCTAAGTCACGTCTGACTCTTTGTGATGCCATGGACTATAGCCTGCAAGGCTCCTCTGTCCATGGGATTCTCCAGGCAAGAATACTAGAGAGGTTTGCCATTTCCTTCTCCAGGGGAGAAGGGTTTGGCAGGCAGATTCTTTACCACTGATCCATCTGGGAAGACCCTTTATTCTATTACTGCTTAAAAACAACTGAATCAGGATATAGTTTAGAAATATTTTGAAATAATGTCTTAGAGATTAAGCTTTCTGAAAGCAAAATTTAAGTTAACCAACATGCTTTTTTTTTTTTTTCTTGCTATTCAATCAGGGCCATAAAAATGCTTCTTCCACAGAAGCATGTTATGACTCATAACATTTGGGATTGTGAAAAACCACTGACCAAAGACTACCAGGAATACATCTTGCAGATATAGTCCATCTTCCCTGTGTTGCTTCAAATTTGCTAAAAGAATCCACAGTCTGATAATCTATGAAATGGTCAGAACCAAGGTGAATCTGAAAACATTAATAAAGCCAAGTCACTCAGGATTAGAGGTCCTTTATAAACTGGGATATTTTGGTTTTATATCTGTAATAACAGGACTCTAGAATATCAAACAGGTAGTGAAGACTGATTACAGAAAAATGCTTCAAAGGAGATCAATACATTTAATAAGAGATAAGAAATAATCTGTTTTCAGAGTGAACCAGTGTCTGTCAGAAACCAGACAGTTTTTATTTAGAGAAAATTGTAACCACAGTTTGGAATAAGAGGCTATCTTAGACTGGAAAGACAATTGAAGTGGAAAAGAAGGAGGGAATCAAACTATTCACAAAGTAAATAATCCTGTAAAAATATGTTATATGAAACTACTTAATGCTTGAAATGGGGCTTCCCTGGTGGCTCGGCTGTAAAGCTTCTGCCTGTAATGCAGGAGATGCAGAAGACTCAGGTTTGATCCCTGGGTCGGGAAGATACCCTGGAGGAGGAAATGGAAACCCACCCCATTATTCTTGCCTGGAGAATCCCGTGGACAGAGGAACCTGGAGGGCTAAAGTCCACGGGTTTGCAAAGAGTAGGACACAACTGAGTATGTATGCATAGCACTTGAAATTTTAGCCAAACCGCTTCCTTTTTGCTTTCACTGAGTCCCTACTTGAAATTCAGTATGTGGATAAATCGGAAGTAAAATGTTTGCAAATCCAGATGCTTTATGTATTCTGTGTTTATGAATTTTCAGGTTTCTGATGTTTTAGCGTTTTTTAATTTGTTTGTTTGTTTGTTTTGTCTGCATGTTTAGAATCTTGCAGTCCCATTTTCTGTATGGTAGATTTTGGGGCATTAGAAACCTGTTTCCTAAATTCAATAAAGATAGGTTTTCAGCATCAGACGCACTGCAACAATTGTACAGGGTGTAGCGAAATTTGCTTTTAAGAATTAATAGTATTTCCCAAAGGATATATTTTCCTGTCAAACCTAATCCTCATGATCAACAACTATAGCTCCAAGTAATTTTTTACGATTTCTTTTATTCACGTTTTTCTAAGCTTATTCTTACATATCCTCCAGGGTAACTTTTATTACAGGAATTGCTGGCTTTTCTGCCAAAAAAAGAAACATGCTTTATATTTAGATGACAAAGTAAGAGAATCAATGTTGGGTTTTTTCCTAGTGGTATTTTAAAAAACATGAGACATTTTTATACTTCTGACTTTTTCCCCAGTTGCAGCCTAAAGCACCGACAGTAGATCATCTCATCTTTTTCAATAACTGGTGACAAATTACACAATTTTAGTCAATACTCTTCTGACGAACTTTCATAAGTAATTTAGCCCATAGCTATACATACTGCTAGGGTAATTGTTCCAAATGGGTCTGGGGCAATATAGTTTTTATTGAGTTCATTGAAAAAACAGAACCTATTTAGTATTCTTTCTAGTGTTCTGTATGATATAAAATAATGACCATGCACTGGTCATTCAGGATT
Source organism: Capricornis sumatraensis (assembly GCF_032405125.1). Taxonomy (NCBI): domain Eukaryota; kingdom Metazoa; phylum Chordata; class Mammalia; order Artiodactyla; family Bovidae; genus Capricornis; species Capricornis sumatraensis. Next base: position 214,087,664 of record NC_091069.1, read on the forward strand.
TTTGCTACCAAATGTGTTGATATAAGTGAGCCCAGGTGAATCAGGGAGGACCAAACATTTGACCCAACTGCATTACAACCCACTATGTGGTTCTACAGGATACACTTGGCTCTTCTGTTGAATCTCAACTGATTTCAGCAGGAGACTCAATCAAAAAGCAGGATTATGTCTACGAGTCTGTTTCTGTTCTGTAGAGAGGTTCATGTGTGCCATATCTTAGATTCCACATATAACTGATATCATATGATATTTGTCTCTCTCTTTCTGACTTACTTCACTTAGCATGATAATCTCTGCTGCTGCTGCTGCTAAGTCGCTTCAGTTGTGTCTGACTCTGTGCGACCCCATAGACGGCTGCCCACCAGGCTCCCCCGTCCCTGGGATTCTCCAGGCAAGAACACTGGAGTGGGTTGCCATTTCCTTCTCCAATGCATGAAAGTGAAAAGTGAAAGTGAAGTTGCTCAGTCGTGTCCGACTTTTAGCGACCCCATGGACTGCAGCCCACCAGGCTCCTCCATCCATGGGATTTTCCAGGCAAGAGTATTGGAGTGGGGTGCCATTGCCTTCTCCGATGATAATCTCTAGTTGCAACCATGTTACTGCAGATGCCATTATTTCATTTTTTTATGGCTAATGCAAACTATTACATTTAGAATAGATAAACAAGGTCCTAATGCATAATACAAGGAACTATACTCAATATTCTGGGATAAACCATAATGGAAAGTGTTCTGATAGTCACTCACTTATGTCCAATTCTTTGCAACCCCATGGACTGTAGGCCCCCAGGATCCTCTCTCCATGGAATTCTCCAGGCATGAATACTAGAGTGGGTAGCCATTCCCTTCTCCAGAGGATCTTCCTGACCCAGTGTTTGAACCCAGGTCTCCCGTATTGCAGGCTGATTCTTTAACATCTGTGCCACCAGGGAAGCCCAAACCATAATGGAAAAGAATATAAAAATGAATGCATATATGTGTAAAACTGAGTCACTTTGCTGTATAGCAGAGATTGGCACAACATTGTAAATCAACTATGCTTCATTAAAATAATAAAAAAAGTTTAAAGGAGGATCAGCCTTCTGCCTCCCCTAGCCTGCAATACTCACCCAGAGCACACTCTGGCTTGCCAGCTGGCCCGGTCAGGAGGCCTGCTGGATCCCTTAACCTTATAGCCTGTAGGCAACTTCTTTTGGTACAGAGAGTTTGGTGGTTGTGATTCCTTCATTCCCCTTCATGCTTTCCATCCCGTTCCCTGAAACCTTTAAATGCCTCCATGCAAACGTTTCTAAAGTGCATGTTTAATTAAGAATATTAAACAGAAAGATTGGAAGATAAAAGTCACAAGTAGTATTAACACAACTATATCCATTTTGCTTCAGGGAGTATAGCACATTGAAGTAATACAGGATAATAGTTAAGAGAGGGCCTATGTTCGAATTTCAAAAATTGCACTTAGTAATTGTGTGACTTTGAACAAATTACCTAACCTTTCTGTTGTACAAGTTCCTAATTGATAAAATGAAAGTCTTAGGATTGTGAGAATTCAATCAACAAATACACAGGCAGATTTTAGAATCCTGCCTGGCGTAGTATGAGCTGTATAAGCATTTGCTGTATTTTCTGTTAAGCAGTATTTTCTGTTTTTTCCCTACTGCATGACTCTAAAAACACAGCTGAGTAGATAATATGTTTACAATGTGTATGATGCTTGTTTCATTTAAGATCCTAATAATTTCATCCCATGCTGTGTTATTGTTTGCATAATTAAAATTGTAATGACTGCATACCAGTCTATCTAGTACAAGGGTTAACATTAAATTGATTTCACTTTCTTGTTATAAATAATGCCACAGTGACTATGTTTAACTAAATATCATTTTCCTTCATTTGAAATATTAATAAGGTAAAAATGACCAGAAGTAGGAATGCTTTCATATTTCAGAAGTATGTCTTTGAATGGGATGTGCAAATTTCTACCATCAGTAGCAAGAAAACAACTCATCAGTGTCATTGTACACAGAAAAGAATAGCATGCTATAATCAAAATAATGTGCATTTTTCTATTATATTAAAATATTTTCATAAGTTTGGTTTTATAGTTATATTTACTTTCTTGTAATGTAAAGTAATTCATTTACCCAATTATCTATTGCAGAGTTTTAATATTTTTTCTTGCTAATTACATTGTATTGTAGGACTACAAATATCTTTTGCTGTATTTGTTGGGAATATTTTCTTTTATTCATTGTTTTTCTTTGTAGAATTTTATTTATATGGGAATATATGTTTTAGACAGCTGGATCTATTTTTGTGATTTATTTATAATATTTCTAAGTGTTTCAGAGTCCTGGAAAATGATTTAATTTTTAAAGATTTGATGCTGATTATGTAATGAAACATTTTATGATAGGTAAGGTATAAATCTAAACTGAAACAGTGTTTACCAGTTAGTATTCTATAACAATTTACTGGCAAATCTTTCTCTTCCCCACTGTTTTGGATGGACTTCTTTTTACCAGATCTTTAATGATTATGTACAATGGGATTGACTTTGGGCTCATACCATCTCCACTAGTGATCTATCCTCTTATAAATAAGCCACTGTTTAATTCTTTTCTTTCAGATACATTTTGACATCTTGTAGAAGTAGAGACAAACAACTCCTTTCCAGGAGGGCCTTTTAATACCTCACTTTTTAAAAAAGTATGTGTGTATGTTTTGCTTTGCTGTTTATTTGGGTATAATTAACACGCAGTGAAAATGACCCTTTCTGGGTATATATTACTATAAATCTGCACAAACTTGTGCTGTGTGCTTAGTCGCTCTGTCCATGGGGATTCACCAGGCAAGAATACTGGAGTGGGTTGTCATGCTCTCCTCCAGGGGATCTTCCCAACCTAGAGATCGAACCTAGGTATCCCACGTTGTAGGTGGATTCTTTACCTTTTGAGCTACCAGGGACATAGTCATATAACTAGTACCATTCCCCAACATTCTCTTGTGTCATTTTGTATCCAATTTCTTCCTTCAGTCCTAGGGCACCACTGGTTTGATATCCTTCCCTATAATTTTGTCTTTCTCCAGAATGCCATATAAATGGAATCATATATTAGGCAAACTTTTCAGTCTTCTTTATCTTAGCATAATGTTATTGAGATTCTTCTGTTTTGTTCCATACATTAGTACTTCACTCTTTTTTTTTTTTATAAAGGACTAATATTTACATTATATAGATGTACTGCAATTTGTTTATCCATTCACCAGCTGTTAGATGTTTGGGCTACACACAGCTTTTGGTGATTACAAACCATGTTGAGATAAACATTTGAATGCTAGGTTTTGCGTAGAAAACTGGATTTTCTCTAGTTAAATTTTCAAATAATAATTTTCAGTTCTATAAGAATTCTATCAGAAATTTGATTGGGATTATATCTATAGCTGTATGTATATGTATATTAAAGGGGATAAAGGACATTTTTGGCATTTATTGTTCTCAATAAGGGAAAATAAATAATGCATGGCTCTTCTGTTTCTCAAACTCTTATTTTATTGTGTGTGTGTGTAGTTTTCTTCAAATAGGACATACACTAAAAATCTTTATTTATTTATTTTTGCCTGCGTCAAACAGAATGCAGTAACTTAGTTCTCAACCTAGGGATCAAACTCATGCCCCCTGCAGTGGAAGTGTGGAATCTTACCACTGGACTGCCAGGGAAGTCCCAGGAACTACATTTTTAACCTAACATTGTTAATGGGTACATCATAATTCTGTGCTAATGTGAGCAAGATATTTTTTAAGTGATACTTTCAGATAGCTCTTGCCAGATTATAGAAATATCACTGATTTTAATGTTCATCTTGTATTCAGCTACTTATCTAAATTGTATATCATATCAAATGGTTGTTTGCCCATATCTTTGAATTGTCTATATATACAGTCACACCACTTTTCTTTTCTATTGTATAAAACTGCTATTTCTGTTTCATACCTTTGATTTAACATACTTTGGAAATCTTGTTCAATGCGGTCATGGTGATGATAAAGATTTGTGTTTGCTGTGATTTTCATATTCATAATGCTAGCAGTTCATGATTAAATATAATATTAACTAGCCAATTTATAATTTTAAGTATTTTTAATATTACTTTTTGATGCTTTTAGGAAAGGATGGTGTTGTTTTATCAAATTCATTTGCTACATCTATTGATGGTCATAAAGATTTTTATATTTAACAGTTTAGGATTATATGTAAATATTTCATTATATTGAACTATCCTTTTTTTTTCTTTCTTTCTTTCTTTTTTTTTAAAAAATCTTTAATTCTTACATGCGTTCCCAAACATGAACCCCCCTCCCACCTCCCTCCCCATAACATCTATCCTTGAACTATCCTTGCATTACTAGAAGAAAACCTACTTGGTCATGTTGTATCATTATTTGAACCTATATTCTCTGAATATATGAAAGAGTCAATCAGAGATGCTATCAGAAGCTTTTTCAGCATTGTTTTGAATGAGAGATATTTACTGAATAAAACTCCTAGCTTTTGCAAGATGCCCCCATTTCCTTGTTCCCCTTTGCTCACAACAGCCTGTCTGCTCCTGCATATTTCCGTCCTCAAGAAAGGAAATAAATACTTGAATGAGTATCATCAACTTTGACATTTACTATTTCATTATATTCTTACAACTCCTTGTCAGGAGAGTATTATTATCACTTCTACTTTTAAAATAAGCAAAAAGAAGCTCAGAGAAATTTGGGAATTTCCCAGTATCATAGAGCTAACAAATGGCAGCCTACAATTCCAATTCAGGTTGCTTTGTCCATCATACATACATCATTTTGCCTTTATCAATGGAAATAACAAATAAACAATCTCTAATAGGAAGAGAAAAGTTTTATTCTGCCAAACTGAGGACTAAAACCCAGGAAACACAGATTCAAGAAGCACTTGAATTTGATCCCATCAGACTACATAATGGGGGAGGCTTATATAGGCAAAAACTGCAGAATTACGTAAGTTATTTGTCAAGAATTATAATTGGAGCTGGCAAGAAGCAAGTTCAGTTCAGTCACTCACTCATGTCCAGTTCTTTGCAACCGCATGGACTTCAGTATACCAGGCTTCCCTGTTCTTCATCAATTCCTGGAGCTTGCTCAAACTCATGTCCATTGAGTCAGTGATGCCATCCAACCATCTCATCTTCTGTTGTCACCTTCTCCTCCTGCCTTCAATCTTTCCCAGCATCAGAGTCTTTTCCAATGAGTCAGTTCTTTGCATCAGGTGGCCAAAGTATTGGAGTTTCAGCTTCAGCATCAGTCCTTCCAATGAATATTCAGGACTGATTTCCTTTAGGACAGACTGGTTGGATCTCCTTGTAGTCCAAGGGACTCCCAAGAGTCTTCTCCAACCCCACAGTTCAAAACTATCAATTCTTTGGGACTCAGCTTTCTTTATAGTCCAACTCTCACATCCATACATGACTGCTGGAAAAACCATAGCTTTTACTAGACAGATCTTTGTTGGCAAAGTAATGTCTCTGCTTTGGGATATGCTGTCTAGTTTGGTCAGAGCTTTTCTTCCAAGGAGCAAGCATCATTAATTTCATGGCTGCAAGCACCATCTACAGTGATTTTGGAGCCCCTCAAAATAAAGTCTCTCACTGTTTCCATTGTTTCCTCATCTATTTGCCAAAGTGATGGGACCAGATGCCATGATCTTAGTTTTCTGAATGTTGAGCTTTGGGCCAACTTTTTCACACTCCTCTTTCACTTTCATCAAGAGGCTCTTTAGTTCCTCTTCACTTTCTGCCATAAGGGTGGTATCATCTGCTTATCTGAGGTTATTTATATTTCTCCCAGCAATCTTGATTCCAGCTTGTGCTTCATCCAGCCCAGCATCTCACATGATGTACTCTGCATAGAAGTTAAATAAGCAGGGTGACAATATACAGCCTTGACGTACTCTTTTCCCAATTTGGAACCAGTCTGTTGTTCCATGTCCAGTTCTAACCATTGCTTCTTGACCTACATACAGATTTCTCAGAAGGCAGGTCAGGTGGTCTGGTATTCTCATTTCTTGAAGAATTTTCCACAGTTTGTAGTGATCCACACAGTTAAAGACTTTGGCATAGTCAATAAAGCAGAAGTAGATGTTTTTCTGGAACTCTCTTGCTTTCTCTATGATCCAACAGATGTTGGCAATTTGATCTCTGGTTCCTCTGTGTTGTCTAAATCCATCTTGAACGTCTTCAAATTCACGGTTCACATACTGTTGAAGCCTGGCTTGGAGAATTTTGAGCATTACTTTACTAGCGTGTGAGATGAGTGCAATTGTGCAGTAGTTTGAACATTTTTTGGCATTGCCCTTTTTAGGGATTGCAATGAAAACTGACCTTTTCCAGTCTTGTGGTTACTGTTGAGCTTTTGCAAGAAGCAAAGATACTTGTTAAAGGAAGATTAGTTGGGGTCTGAAATAGTTGCATATTTATAAGGGGAAAGCTTGGGATCTCAAGGCTGCACTTGGGAGCTGCTAGGTGACATTGTTTTGAGAGATATGGTGGTGTCTTTGAGTCTAATGCAGTTCAGAAAATTCAACTGCTCAGGGATATAAGAACATGTCTGAAAGCACCTCCACAATGGCTGCCCAGCTCCATGTTGGATTCCTGAACCACAGTTACTCCAGTTTGTTTTTTAAATGCATTCTTTTCTTTAAATGTAGAATGCATGCTTGATAGGCCACAAAACAGGCTGCTCCAGTTAGCACAGGATTTAAGTTAAATCATGTATAAGTTAGGATGACTTCTCTGTACCTCAATGTGTGCAAATTTCTTCCATAAGGCATGTGGGATTTAAAAGTCTCCCCTTTTACCTTCTTGTTTGGGATTTAAAAGTCTCCCCTTTCATGTATGTAATAATTTATTTTTTCACAGTTTGATTTAACATTGAATCTCTTTTCCCAGAGGTTGCAAAATTTTAAAATTGTTTTTTTATGAATGGATAGAGTTGTTAATAATTCTGCATACTTTAACAAAAGTGCTGAGTATTTCTCTATTGACTGACAGTGTATACTTAACATGCAATGAATGCAGCTAATTTAAAATCATTTTATTTATTTTTATATAAAAAAGAAAATGTTCATTTTTCATTAGAATACTGAAGTTTTTAAATCTTTTTGAATATGTTTTCTCACATGTGAAGAGAGGGGGTTGGATTAACTCTGTGCTTGCCTAACTAGTTAACAAATAACTGCTTTTTAAAAATATAATTTTATTTATTTGTTTATTTTTGGCCATGCTGGTTCTGTTGCTTCATGAGCTTTTCTTTAGTTGTGCAAGTAGGGGCTACTCTCTAGCTGTGATATGAGGGGGTTCTCATTGCGGTGGCTTCTTTGGTTGTGGAACATGAGTTCTAGGGCCCATAGCCTCAGTAGCTGCGGCTCCCAGGCTATAGAGCACAAGCTCAATAGTTGTGGCCCATGGACTTAGTTGCTCTGCAGTGTGTTACCCTCCCAGATTGAAGCTGTGCCTCTCTCAGTAGCAGGCTAATTCTTTACCACCACGGAAGCTCTGCCAATAACAGCTTTTAATAGGTACTTTATCAAAATGAATTTCAAGATCAGATCAGTTTGTGAATGGTTGCATAGGATTTTAGCTCACTAGGTTCATGAATATCCTTCAGTAAAAAGATCTCCTATTTATCCTAGAGTTTCCCAAATTAATTTATATATGCTCACTTATATTCCTTTTTTTGGATAACACATATGGTATTATTATCTGGGGGCATATATACCTTAAGGGCCAAATTTTGGGAAATGATGCATCAGAATTTTTCAGATTCTAAAAATTTTACAATGACACAAGGAAATTACATGTTCTAAGAAGTAGATTGTCATACAAAGGGACAATAATCCAATAGGACAGAATCATCAAATCCACTCTACCATGATAAAACTAAGAATTGAATTTAAAAAGTAACATAGATTCTGACAAATAAGCCAGATTTAGCAAAATAAACTAGTACAGATTGGTCAAGAAACCAAACACTTTGCAAGAAGCAGACATCCTTCAGACACCCTTGAGACAATTGAAGTTATGTTGATGAGAAGCTTCTTAAATATGACAAGGTAACTAATCAATAAAAGCATAAGTTATTTACTCTAGTTTTAAGAGCAATGAGAGGAAGGAACTGCATAGACCAGATTAAACTGTTACTAGCCCACAAGTTCTCTATACAAGAAACTTACAACGATCAGTACAGTTCAGTATACCATAATAATCAACGAAATGTCAGACAGTTGTGCTGAAAAGTCAATTTAATTGTGAAGTTAGGCATTTAAATGAAAAAGTTTGATTAGCTTAATTGACAACACTTCTTTCAACAAAACCAATTTGATATTTTTTCCCCTCTCCATAATTTTTTCTATTGTTAAAACATTGTTCTACATAGAATTAAATGTAACTATTTCTAATTATTTATTCCTATTTTTTAATTTTCAGTTTTGAATATTAATTTTAAAAGGATAATTGTATTATTCATTTATGAAAGTTAAGATTGGGGAAAGTTCCTTTTAAAAAAGTCTTCTGTTACTCCCAAATTCCTAATTTATCCCTCCCCTGAACATTTCCCCTTTGGGAATCATAAGTTAGTTTTCTACATTTGCGAGTAACATAAACATACTACTGCATATAAAACAGATAAACAACAAAGATCTCCTGTATGGCACAGGGAACTATACTGAATATTTTGTAATAAGCAATATGAGAAAAGAATCTGAAAAACTATATGTGTATGTATATATATGAATCACTTTGCTGTACACCTGGAACTATCACAACACAATTGTAAATCAATTATACTTCAATAAAAAAATTTAAAGTCCTGTAAAATAAAATGTGGTGATTTTATGTGTCATTTCTGGTTCTAAATGCCAAAACTGTAAATGTGCATGTATTATTTGATCCCTCTATTGTACTTACAGGAATTTTTCTTAAAGAGATACTAGTATGGTCACTGTAGCACTGTGGCACATTTTTTAATAGATAAAAACTGCAAATGATTAAAATTTTTATTAAACTGTGTTAATGTTTATACAATAAAATGTGATAAATCCATTTAAATATAAAGAAATTGTTCTTTGACATGGGAGGATATTTATGGTATATTGCATATATTTTTCAAATAAAAATTGAGATTACAGAGTAATGTAAGTATAGCATGATCTTATTTAGATCATATTAGATAAGTGTGTGTTGTATGTGTGTGCATGCCCACATGCATGTAAGAATAGGGAGACAGAAAGATAGAGATATATAAAGATTTAGAAGGACCTTCACCAAAATATTAACAGAGGGTTATACATCAACTGAAAGATGAGACTTTTGGTGATTTTTGCTTTTCTTATTTTATTTAGTTTATTTATTATTTAAAGTTATTTTTCACTGAGGGAAATAAAAGAGGCAGAAGAGGTGTTAATAAAAGAGAACCAGAAGAAATGGCTGAAAAACCTGGAGGAAATGATATTATGGCAATTAATCAAGAATGGAAAATTAATGAAGATGTGGTTGGGCCATGGTTGAATAGATGACTTATTTTATTGGCAGTTGTAGTGCTCATTACTTCTAGTTTTATGTATCAACTAATAAAACCCTGGGGCTTCCTGGGTGGCACAGTGGTAAAGAATCTGCCTGCCAATGTGGGAGACATGGATTCAATACCCAAGTTGGGAAGATCCCCTGGAGGAGGAAATGGCAACTCACTCTAGAATTCCTGTTTGGGAAATCCTATGGACAAAGGAGCCTCTTAGACTACAATCTATAGGGTTGCAAAGAGTTGTACACGACTGAGCGTGGACAATAAGACTTGATTTCTCTGACAACCTCAAGTTCAAGTCCTACCTCTTCCTGGTAGAGCTGACTAACCATGCAACTCACCTAGGAAAGTTTTCCTCTTTGAAATTAAGACAAAAATATTCTGTTTCATTAAAATTCAGTAATTGTGTACCTCCTTCATTTCTTCCATGAGTGCTTTCATCTGTCACTTAAACAGTACATCATTAAGCTACCACTTCTGGAGAGCTCTACTATTGCCAGGAACATTCTCAGTGCGTTACAGACTTTTCATTCTTATCATGATCTTATGAGGTCAGATTTATTATCCCATTTTTATACAGTAGACTCAGAAAATCTTGTTGAGGTCAAAGTGTCAGAGCTGGAATTCAAACTCATTAAGTTTCCAAATCTCATGTTTTTAACAGCTATACAGTATTGTATTTGAATGTATCTGTTGTTTTCCTCAATTAGAAACAACAGATAATCTCCTTGAATATATATCTCTACACTGTTCCTAATTCTAAACCAAGTAATAGATATTTTTTACTTATTATAATATAGTTATTTTTGAAAGGAAAAGTTTTTTTCTAAAAAACTCTTTTTATAAATGATATGTCAACATTTTTATGACACTGCATATGATATGGAAATGCATGAGGGAAAATAGTTCAATTATTAGTGAGCTACATTTAAACATTTAAACTTTTGTAAAAGTTAACTGTTCATTATATTTATATCAATAATGCCAATTCATTGGTATGTTTAAGTAACTCAAGCTTTTCATAAATGAATCTCTTTCACTTTCTACTTCACAACAAGGACTCAGGCTTAATCAACCTGATTTATGCCAATATTTAATATCAGATCTTGCTTAAACCAACAGTGATTATCCTTTATAGCATTAAATATAAAAGCAAGATGTCTTAGAATTAGCCTGATCATTTTAGTTTCTGCTGTGGCCTTGGATAATGTTTAATTATTAGCTCTAACATAAAATCTTATTTCAATGTATAGTATAGAAATATTTATTGCAGTTCAAAGAAAATATGGACCTTGGCTCTGCCTTAGCCAATATTTATTCCCCCAGCTAAACAAATTTTAGTATTTACCTGAGCAGGAGTCAAGATCTATTTACTGTAAGTCTAGGACATCTCACGTAATCCCACACCAGATGGACAAACATTATCCAGTGACTAACAACACATTAGTGCTTCCCAGGTGGTGTTAGCGGTAAAGAACCTGCCTGCCAACTTGGGTTCAATCCTTGGATCAGGAAGATCCTCTGAAGTAGAAAATGGCAACGCGCTCCAATATTCTTGCCAGGAAAATTTCATGGATAGAAGGGCCTGGCCGGCTACAGTTCATGGTGCTGTGACGAGTCGGATATGACTGAGCGACGGAACACCCTACCTAAAGTATGTGCTGTGCTAAGTATGGGGCTTCCCCAGTGGCTCAACGGTAAAGAATCCACTCGCAATGCAGAGCCACAAGAGAGGCGGGTTCAGTCCCTGGGTCGGGAAGATCCCCTGGAGAAGGAAATGGCAACCCACTCCAATATTCTTGCCTGGAGAATCCCATAGACAGAGGAGCCTGGTAGGCTATCTAAACACCCTACCTAATAACAGTAATTCAATCAAATTATTCAATAATTCAATTCACCCTACAAAACACAATAATTCAATCAAAATTGTTAAAATGCTTTCCACTTTAAAAATCCTAACTGTGGGTCAAAATGAATGTGTTCTTCCTCTCTGGGTCTCTCTCTCTCTGTCAAACAAAATCACAACACATCAAACACAGAAAACACAAACACATCAAGCTAGGAGAGTATAAAAAGGGCATTAAAACGTATGTTTAAAGTGTTTCTCTACTGCACATTTCATTTTGTTCAGATTTCAGCTTGATCTCTGACCAAAGAAACAAGAGTGTTTCTCTGCAGGGCAGCAGTGTAATACTTTGCTTCCTGACAGTGAACAAATTTTTATGTTTAGAAGAATTATTGTTCTGAAAACACTCCTAATATCTGGGGAGAGGAGAGCAGGAGCCCAGGACTGAGTCCCTGGGGGCTGGGGAAGTAGAGGGCAGCTGCCTTCATGCAGGATGCAAGGTTGCAGTATCTTGCTTCAGGCAGTGTTTTCTTTTTTTGGATATAAGAGAACACCAAGCCCTTATCCCTGGAAAACCATATTTCCAGCAAATAGTCTGCAGCTCTTTTGCCAGTGTTTCAGTTCAGTTCAGTTCAGTCGCTCAGTTGTGTCCGACTCTTTGCGACCCCATGAATCGCAGCACACCAGGCCTCCCTGTCCATCACCAACTCCCCGAGTTCACTCAGACTCATGTCCATTGAGTCAGTGATGCCATCCAGCTATCTCATCCTCTGTCGTCCCCTTCTCCTCCTGCCCTCAATCCCTCCCAGCATCAGAGTCTTTTCCAATGAGTCAACTCTTCGCATGAGGTGGCCAAAGTACTGGAGCTTCAGCTTTAGCATCTTTCCTTCCAAAGAGATCCCAGGACTGATCTCCTTCAGAATGGACTGGTTGGATCTCCTTGCAGTCCAAGGGACTCTCAACAGTCTTCTCCAACACCACAGTTCAAAAGCATCAATTCATCGGCGCTCAGCCTTCTTCACAGTCCAACTCTCACATCCATACGTGACCACAGGAAAACCCATAGCCTTGACTAGACGGACCTTAGTCGGCAAAGTAATGTCTCTGCTTTTGAATATGCTGTCTAGGTTGGTCATAACTTTTCTTCCAAGGAGTAAGCATCTTTTCATTTCATGGCTGCAGTCACCATCTGCAGTGATTTTGGAGCCCCTAAAAATAAAGTCTGACACTGTTTCCACTGTTTCCCCATCTATTTCCCATGAAGTGATGGGACCGGATGCCATGATCTTTGTTTTCTGAATGTTGAGCTTTAAGCCAACTTTTTCACTCTCCTCTTTCACTTTCATCAAGAGGTTTTTTAGTTCCTCTTCACTTTCTGCCATATCATATGCACATTCTAGTATTCAGTGCTTAAGGGAAAAAAGCAATACCGTAGAGAAAGTTAGCTGTGCCCGGTTCTCATGTGTGAGCATGCAGCAAAGCAAACAGATGAGTTTGGATAAATGAAAATCAATACACTCGAAAAGGCCTCTTTCATTCAATTGATTCAAGCTCATTGGGTAATAGCACAGCAGAATGTGAAATGGTGTTAACGTGGCTCTGGCATAAATCCCATTTACAGGAAATACAGTAACTAAAGTGAATAAAAGCATGAGGGGATTTAATGAACCATAATGAACTCTTTACCTGGACCTTTATAAATGCTTTTACTATGGTCTTATCACCATATCATTTGAACCTTCAATGAGGCAGGATAACCCTTTATGGTATGTATGCTATTTTTCAAAATCTAGGAAGTCAGAATAACAAACTGCTATTCTCTTTAATGTTAAGAAACACTGACTGCTAGAGCTGGAAGGATCTTATTTATAGAAGTCAAAATGTAAGTCACCAGAGGCATCATTTATCACTCAGGGTCACACAGCAACTTGATGGCCAACAATTCACCAGAAGTCGGGCAATACCCAGGGCAGTGCACTTTGTCTCTACAAGTGAGCTGGGAGATGATGGCATTGTCAGTGTGCAGACAGTTGCCAACACCTGGGGAGTTTGTGAATAGGAAGCAAGGCTACAAGAGAGCCCAACTGGCTCGTTCCTAGATCAGATTCTCTCAGCACAGCTAAAACTTTTTGGAATTCTGATAAAGAAAAAAAAAAAGCTTTTTTTTAATCTCATAAGTCTATTTATAGGAATCCATCTTGCAAAAGCAGTCCCCCATATATACAGACATTGATTTAAATGAGGGTGCTCATTCTGGTATTGTTTATAATAGCAAAACGTATAACACAAAAGACCCTCCAAAGGGTCGGGGCAGGTAAGTGATTCTAGGATGTCCACACAGTTATGAAGCTGCTAACAAACTTGTCAAAGGTGATTTATATGTACAGTCATGGGAAGATGTCTAGGATGCACTTTCAGGTATAAACAACCAGGTATAGTCATAAAATAATATAATACACAGAACGGTGCTACTTATACTGAAAAATAAAAACCATTATAGGTGTTCCTGATATGTATCTCACTCTACTCTCATCTTCTGACTACGTCATACTTCTGAATATGGAGCGAGGGAGGGTTTTGAGGAACAGAGAAATGGAGGATGTTCTTATAAGACTGGGGGAACATATTTTAGTAACTCTATTATTTTTGTTGAAATGATACTTCATTATTATGTAACATAGTGTCTATGAGTATGGTCTTTGGAGTCAGAAAAACAGAATTTTGAATTCTAACTCTGTTTCTCAGTAATGGTGTGATCCTGGGAACATTTCTTTAGCTCCTAACTCTGTTTCCTTTTCTATAATATGATAGTGATGGTAAGCTTCTCGAAGTTTGAGTGTAGGAGCTAAATGAATTATTCTATGTCAAACACCAGGCACCATACTTGACAAATAACCCTCAACAAATGGTAACTTCTATAACTGTGGTTATGTTTGCTGTTGTTGTTTCTTAGTGGCTAAGTCATGTCCTACTCTTTTGCAGCCCCTTGGACTGTAGCGCACCGGGCTCTCCTGTTCGTGGGATTTTCCAGGCAAGTATTTTCCAATACTGCAGGGGGTTGCCATTTCCTTCTCCAGGGGATCTTCCTGACTCAGAGATCAAACCTGCATCTCCTGTGCAAAAGATATCTCCTGCATTGCAGGCAGATTCGTTACCACTGACCCAATTGGTTGTGTTTATAAACACTTGAATTAAATAGAAAAGTACCAAGAAGAAAGGACGAATCAACTAAATTCAACCACCAAGTTTCCCTCTGTTATTATTTAATGTGTGCTTTAAAAATAGAACAACATTATTTATTAACTGCTATACAATCTACTCTTTTAATTTATAATATTCTGTAGACTTACCCCCATGTCTATATAATAAGCTACAGCTATATCATTTTAACAGCATAACTACATTCCATTGGAAAATTGCATGCAGTATAATTTATTTAATCAGTCCCTTATTGGTGCACATTAGAGCTGAATTCAGTTCTTCCCTATCATAGATTTGACCACAATGAACATTCTTGTGGGAACATTTTCTCACACTTGTGGACGTATCTGAAGGAGGGGAATTACAATGGCTGGAAATGCTTGGGTGAGATGGCATTCCTGTTAAAGAAAACAATGTGAACTAGAATTGAGAGGAAGAAAAGTTCCTGAGGGAACATAGAAAAGTTCCTATTCAGTCCAGATCATGGAGTTTGGCAGTTCTTTAACAGGGAGTTGCTGAAGGTTTCTGAACAAGGCAATACCATGATCAGAGTCAGGTTTTAGGAAGGTTGATCTGGATGTTGCGGGGAGATTGGATGCAAGGAGGGAGAGAGGAAAGGAGTGGGTGCCCATTCGGACACCATAGAAGCAGAACAAGAGTGAGTTAACGAGAGCTCAACAGGGTGATGATGGTGGAATGGAAGGGGACAGGTTCCAGTACCCTGCAGTGCACAAGCAATGGAGGGTTTTGCAACATACTATTGGTCTCTGGCAGGAGGGAAGAGCCATTCTGCAGTTGCTGTCTCTCCATCAGCACAGGAGCCCAGAGGGAGGGTGGGGAGGTTGTTCCCTAGACTGCTAACAGTGGCACCTCTGGGGGTGAAATCTCAAATGGATTCCATATTGCCCTTTATGTTTATCTGCAATTGAAATTTTCTACAGTGAATGTATATTATCTTTATTTGGAAAGTAGTCACAGATACTTATTCTATAAACATTTAAAAAATAGAGATAAACATAAAAAAAAAAAACTAAAAGGATCCTCTCCCTCCCACTTTCTCACCAGCATCTTCCAGTGAATCACACTTAAGAGTCTGCTGTGTTAATTTCTGGACACTTATCTTATATATTTTTATATATGTAAAAATACATATATATTATTTTTACAAATATGGAATCCTTCTAAATATTCATTGTTTGCTACTCTGTTTATTTGAGTGCTTTCTTTTCAGTGGCTGCAGTGTATTCCATGGCATGGGCTTGGGTGACTGGGAGAAAGGTAATATTCTCAACAGAGGCAAAGCAATGGAAAAAATAAGTAATAATGGAGGGAAAATGAGCAGTTAGTGGTTGATAAGAGGTTGAATATCCAGGTGGGTATCTGAAAGATGAAGGTATGAAAAAAGCCTTTAAAAAAAGGAGAGAGACAGTTTTAAGAGACTTCACAGAATGGGTCCTTGAAGGCAAAGAGAGAATTCCAGTTACAAAGATAAGCTTGTTAACCAAGCTTCATGATGTGCTCAGCAGAGTGCTGACCTCTGACCCCAGAGATCAGTACTTCTGAGTTAGAAGACCTGGCCTGGAACTTTCTGCTGTTCCCAAACGTATATAGCCCTGAAGTTCTATGAACTTCCTCAGGTTGGTCAAATTGCAGAATGTCCATGAAATTCATATTATTATTATTATTCACATTATTAACATGGAGTTCCTTTACCCTCTGTGGAATAATGTCCTACAACTTACTTTACCCTCTGTGGAATAATGTCCTACAACTTACTGTTTCAGCATGGCAGAAGACCACTACAGATTGTCTAGCTAGTCTAAACTAGTATGCATGAAGACCCCTTCCCAATTAGTCTCAGCCAAATGTTCCAATCTTATCTCCAGACACTTTGCCCCATAAACCTTGCTTATAACTCCTAAACACATAGAGAACAATCATCCCAGTTTTTACAGGACTGAGCAGGTCCTGAGACGTGGGGCTTCTGTTTTGAAATAGATACAGCCTTGGGCAAACTGCATCTGTTTGCCTGGGACTAAGGCAAACTGTGTGACTTTCCTGGTGGCTCAGATGGTAAAGTGTCTGCCTACAATGTGGGAGACCTGGGTTCGATCCCTGGGTTGGGAAGATCCCCTGGAGAAGGAAATGGCAACCCACTCCAGCATTCTTGCTTGGAAAATCCTGCAGACAGAGGAGCCTGGTAGTCTACAGTCCACAGGGTCACAAAGAGTCAAACACTTCTGAGCATCTTCACTTTCACAGCAAATGGGGACAAGTTGGCCACCCTACCAAATGCAACCAGCCCTCTGTGTCTCCTGTGCACTCATAGACGCTGCTTACTTTGTCTGGACTGTCCCTTGAGTTCTTCTCTACCAAGTGAATATCTATTAATTCTTCAAAGTGAAAAGTGAAGTCTCTCAGTCGTATCCGACTCTGCGACCCCGTGGACTGCAGCCCATCAGGCTCCTCTGTCCATGGGATTCTCCAGGCAAGAATATTGGAGTGGGTTGCCATTTCCTTCTCCAGCGGATCTTCCTGACCCAAGGATCGAACCCAGGTCTCCTGCATTGCAGGCAGACGCTTTAATCTCTGAGCCACCCCATCCTAATTCTTCTTGGGGTTCCTTTTGCTCAGCTTTCCTAGGTGAACTTATTTGATCCTTTTCATATCTTTGTTGGTTATCTCCATCTCTTTGTGTCACTAACATACCTTGATTTTCTTTTGGGGGCTTTACATGGTTTGGATGGATATGACTCCACTCATCCTCAGGGGTGGGTGGGTCCTGGTTGGCTTAAGCCAATCCAAAGATTCCATCCTCAGGCACAGCAACTGTTCAAACAAAGGCAAAGGAGAGAGTAAGAATTCTGAAGCTTACAGAGAACTACTAGAAGCTTCCTCTTGCTACACTTGGATGAAGTAGTAAGAAGTTGTAAAGACTAGAACTGCTGATGGTATATTGTAGCCTCAAGAATGGTGCCAAAAGTTGATGCGGGGCCACCATGACGCCTTAATGATATCTTCTATTAGTTTGCTAGGGTTGCCATAACAAAAGAGGTTTAAGCAATGGAAGTTTCTTTTATCACAATGTGGAGGCTAGAAACACAAGATCAAGTGGGCGCAGAGTTTATTTCTTCTGTGGCCTCTCTTACTTGTAGATGGCTATCTTCTCCTGTGTCTTCATATGGTCTTCTCTCTATATATGTCTGTGTCCTAATCTGCTCTTCTGAAAAGGACACCAGTGAGAATAAACAGGATTCACCCAGACGACCTTACTTTAACTTAACCCCCTCTTTAAAAGCCGTGTCTCCAAAAACAGTCACATTCTAGGTACTAGGAGTTAGGATTTCAACATATGAATTTGTGGGAGACACGATTTAGCCCATAACATACCAGCATCATGGAAAGAAGAGCAGAAAAATAAAGAGAAGCCAGAGCCTTCGTCACACTTTGAGCTGCTGAGTCCATTCTCATCTTGGATCAGAAATATCTGTTTTAGTTATATAAGCTGATAGATTTGCTCTTTGGGATACCCTGAGTTTCAGTTTTGCTTTGTGTCATTTGCATTGAAGTATGCCGATGTGATACAGCTTTGTCACATTTTTTGGTTATATGGCACTTTTCACTTAGTATTATAACTTATTCAGAGGTCAACCTACTGTACTTAGCTGTGTGTAAACTTTTTCAGGCAAGGGTTATATTATTCATATCTCATCTCCAGCCCCATAGCAGGTACTTGGTGATGTCTATCAAATGAATAAAGACAGATTAGCATTTTGAGCAGGAAGCCTGGAAGAGCAAGACTAAGAAATGCTCCTCTCAACTTTCATTGTATTCATTTTATTAACTTTTTTGATTAGTGTTTTCTGGGCCATAACATTAATATGGCTGCAATTAAATCACTGAGCTTTGATTCCAGCATTATAAAACCATTGCCGGGCCCTGGAGACAAAGTACCTGGGAAAGGAGCAATCAGAAGCGCAGGACAACTAAGGTGGTAGAAAATGCAGGGATAGCAAAAATGATTGATACTGTGTTTGCAGAAATAAAAAATGTGCCTTCACTACATTTTGCATAATAAAAAAAGGAGAGAAGAGAAACTTACAATTATCCTGTTTGAATTGTCAAATATATGTGTAATTTTAGATGCCAAAGTTTAGAACAATGATGAATAATATGCTAATAGAAATCACATACAGGTATTCAATAAAAATACAGAAGTACACATGAAGAGATATGTTAAAGTGCGTTTTTATGAAAAGCTCTTTTCTCATCAGAGCATAATCTCAGGGAAATGCCTGTATTTCCCAGGGAAAAGGTAGCATCCTCAGGATTGTGGTTTTTCATTCCAAAGCCAGATAAAAGAATAGTTTTACTTTTCTCCCTTTCAACTTTCTAGGCCTATGGTTAAAGATTAATTCCCAAATGGCATTTCACCATCATTTATTGTGTTAAAATGTCATGAACTGTTCTTGTTTGGTGTACAAGTTCTCTGAAGAATTACCTTCCTGTACTTTTCCACTGAAGGTAAGTTTGGCTTCAATCCATGCAACTCTTTTTCTACCTATTACAAGGAGCTATTACCACCATCCCAAACCATTAACTCTTTTTTTAAAGTCAGTTCATCTGTTATGAGGCTGAACTAAATGTATAACTTTTGACAGTCACCTATGCTGAGTCCGGTTACTCCTTTATTCTTGGTTTCCAGGAGCCTGGGAAGAAAAAAAAGCCCACGGACCTTTCTTGTAATACCTCCTGTTACCTACCATGCCTCGTGAGATTGTCTTCCTGGGCTAGCCTCCTCTTTTGGCTTGGGGAACAGGTAGCTGAATGCATATTCATGGGAGTGTACTTGCGGGACAGAGGGAGGCCTGGGAAGAAGGTGAAATCTTTCTCAGGAAAGGGATGCATGTGAGGCAGTTTTGACCATCTGTTCCTGAGAAAGGACACCCAATGGGAAGGACAAGAGGGTTGTCACTGGGTCAGTGCAAGAGTCACATGGACACATTTGCATGATAACAACTCATGATAATTTAATATTATTTTTTCTTTTATGTTTCTTATGGATTATTTATTTAGAACTCTGCATCATGGTAAAGTACTTTAAATTCCCCACAGAGAAGATACCATCAAAAGTTTTATTGTTAAGCCAGTTTTGAGGTTTACAACATATTTGCTAGCAATTGTTAAATAATGTATTTTTTCCCTTTGACACTGCATATTTTTCTTAATGATATGATTCTGCTGAATCAACATGATACATGATATTTTAAATTATATATTAATCAAATTTAACATTCTCTTTACAGCCTCTTTGCTTTCCTTCATCAAAGGATCTTCCATCAAGACCTTTCTTCCCTTATCCAACCAACTTATACTTGCTTATTAGATTAATTCTCTCAAAGTACAACACCAGTTTTGTAACCTCCCTATCCCTAGAAATTATGTATATGTGTATATATATATATATATGTATATATATATATATATATATATTAGAAATAACACATATGTTATAGAAAACAACAGTTACTAAAAATGTGAAGACAGATATTCATCATATTTCTACACCAGGATATCACTTCATACATTTAACATGCATCATTAGCACAACTCACAAATACTTTCTGATTTGTTTATAATGATCTTCAATTAGATAAGTTATTATTCTTGGCAATCTCCTACTTTCAAAAAAGGAGCATTCCCTAATGAGAAAGCTGAGCTAATTACAAGCATGTCAGAACCCATGTCTAGAATTTCTCATCAACTCTTATTCTAAAAATATCATACATTTTTTGATACAAAAGAAATAGTGCCATCTACAAGCTTATTTAGTTTTTGGCAGAAATTCTTATTTCAAAAGCATCCCAAATCATAATTGTATTGAGGGTTTTATTTTGCCACTTTAATTATATAAATTCAGATCAATAAATATATAGTGTGTAAGACAACATTATTTTGCCTTTAACAACCCCTCCTGTTATGGTTATGTACTTCTATAAAATCTTTTATTAGATATCATGATCTTAAAATTTTTTCTACTTAACTTTATGTTTATCTACTCATATTCAAAATGACTACATATCATAATATTTTGAGACTTCTAAGACCAGGCCAGAATGACTAACAGGTTTTGGGCAGAAAAGCAAGTCAAGAATTTAACAAATTATTTTATGAAGTGGGAGTCTGTTGCTCTTTTAGTCTCTCATCTCATTCTGAATATATATTAATAATTTTCCTAATTAATAATTTTCATGTGGTCTTCTGCCCCCCTCCCCTACCCCTGCCCCAGTAGTGATCTAGATAGTTTATTCATTCATAAGTATATTGATTCATAATTATATAGTTACCTGTTACATGTGAAAAACACAATATGTGAAAGTGCTTTCCACTTTATTTTGTAGCAGGATCTTCTCAATGTGAATTTTTGGATAGGAAAATAATATAGTGTGCTCATTGGGAAGACTATTTTAGTAACCAGATATAGAATGGGTTTCTAAAGCAAGGAACTGGAAAAGGGAGACTAAACAAAAATAAGAGTGAAGAGGCCATTAAAATAATCCAGAAGGAGGAAATGATACTGTAACAATAATGATAAAGTTAATTTGCTGAGTATTTATCATGTGCTAGGTCCCCTAAACACTTTATATGAATTTACTAGTTTAATATTCTCAACCACCTTATGAGGTATCTCCCATTTCATAGAGAAGGAAACTGAGGCAAAGCAAGGTTATGTAACTTGACTACAGTCACATAGAGGGTAAATGGCAGAGTCAAATCCCAACACAGAGAGTTGGACACCAGAGTCTGCACTAAAGAAATATTCTGCTTTCACAACAGAGGATTCATAGAGAGTCTTTCTATTAGCTGCTGTATGTAAACATATCATTTTAATTGTGAACAAAGATTACACTCTTCACAGGAGGGAGAGAGTGGAGCTGAGATTTCCTATAAGATCACTTTTCCACAGAGATTTTTCTGGGGCATAAGGCATTTAGTTGGTTATGAGTTTGAGCTCATCTTTCCAATTCAGAGTATGAAAACTCCCAGTATCCACACAAATGAGAAGATCAATTTATCTGATTTTCTCTAAAATGAAGTCCATTATTCTATCTTACTGTTTTCTCAACATAGAGAAAAGGCACAGAGACACTTTTACTCTTTATGTTAAACAATGTATTTAAGTCTCAAGATATTCATCCAAGTTAAATAGAGACACAAACCATATGACAACATCATTCAAATCCTGCCACCAGATAATCCAACAAGCTTTAGTGGAGGGTGGATGAACGAGTGGCAGCAGGGTGTGATCAGTCATCCCAAGCTGGTCCTGAAGACATCTGATCAGACTGAAAAATCCCATTAAGTTATTTTATTAGGTTGAAGCCATATCTGAGTGGTCATTTCAGAGACAGGGTCAGCTCAGCTGGTACAACCCGGACAAACAGACAAGCCAGAAATACTCACTAATAATGGCACCACTATCTTGCCTAGAAACAAACCAATGCATCTATGGGTACCTTATTTTTGACAAAGGAGGCAAGAATATACAATGAGGCAAAGACAGCCTCTTCAATAAATGGACCTGGGAAAACTGGACAGCTACATGTAAAAGAATGAAATAAGAACACTTCCTACACTTCCTAACACCATTCATAAAGATAAACTCAAAATGGATTAAAGACCTAAATGTAAGACCAGAAACTATAAAACTCCTAGAGGAAAACATAGGCAGAACACTTGATGACATAAATCAAAGCAAGATCCTCTAGGACCCACCTCCTAGAGTAAGGAAATAAAAACAGGAGTAAACAGGTGGGACCTAATTAAATTCAAAAGCTTTTGCACAGCAAAGAAAACCTGAAGCAAGATGAAAAGATAATCCTCAGAATGTGAGAAAATAATAGCAAATGAAACAGCTGACAAAGGATTAATTTCCAAAATATACAAGTAGCTCATACAGCTCAATGCCAGAAAAACAAATAACCCAATCAAAAAGTGGGAAAAAGACCTAAACAGACATTTCTCCAAAGGAGACATACAAATGGCTAATAAACACATGAAAAGCTGCTCAACATCACTTATTATTAGGGAAATGCAAATCAGAACTACAAAGAGATATCACCTCACATCAGCCATCATCAAAAAGTCTACAAACAATAAATGCTGGAAAGGGTGTGCAGAAAAGAGAATGCTCTTGCATTGTTGGTGTGAATGTAAATCGATACAGCCACTATGGGAGACAGTATGGAGATTCATTAAAAAACTAGGAATAAAACCGCCATATGACCCAGCAATCCCACTCTTGGGGCATATACCCTGAGGAAATCAAAACTGAAAAAGATACATGTGTCCCATTGTTCATTGCAGCACTATTTACAATAGCTAGAACATCCAAGCAACCTAGATGTCCATAGACAGATGAATGGATAAAGAATTTGTGGTACATATATACAACGGAATATTACTCAGCCATAAAAAGGAACACATTTGAGTCAGTTCTGATGAGGTGGATGAACCTAGAACCTATTATACAGAGTGAAGTGAGTCAGAAAGAGAAAGATAAATATCATATTCTAACACATATATACAGAATCTAGAAGAATGGTACTGAAGAACTTATTTACAGGGCAGCAATGAGAGACAGACATAGAGAATAGACTTATGGAAATGGGGAGAGGGAAAGAGAGCATGACATGTATGGAAAGGGTAACATGGAAACTTACATTACCACATATAAAATAGATAGCCAACGGGAATTTGCTGTAAGGCTCAGGAAACTCAAACAAGGGCTCTCTATCAACCTAGAGGGGTGGGATGGGGAAGGAGATGGGAGGGAAGCTCAAAAGGGAGGGGATATATGTATACCTATGGCTGATTCATGTTGAGGTTTGACATAAAACAACAAAATTCTGTAAAGCAAATATCTTTCAATTTAAAAAAATAAAAAGAAAAAAATGACGGCACATCTGCCCCAGGCTGACTGTAGCCCTAAATGTCTGTCCTCAACTTCCTCCCTACTCATGAGCCCAGAAATCTCACGGCCCATTCTGCCACTGGAGGTGCTGTTCTTGCCAATCTGGCCTGCAGGCCTCTCAGCCCTGGCTACCTTTCTTTGCGCTGAGGCCTCTGGGGTGTGATAGAAAAGTAAACTCCATGTGATATGTGAACACTGGTCATTTCATTACCCTTACTCATGTGTCACCTTGACAAGTTACATGGTCTTGCTGAACATTAGTCTGGGCAGCTAAGAAACGCTTAGCTGCTCAGTCCTCTCTGACATTACAACCCCACAAACTATATAGCCCCCTAGGCTCCTTTGTCCATGGGATTTTCCAAGCAAGAATACTGGAGTAGGTTGCCATTTCTGATGCCCGGTAATCTTCCCTGACCCAGGGAGCCAACGCATGTCTCTTGCCTCTCTTGTATTGGAAGGCAATTTCTTTAGCACTAGCACCACCTGGGAAGCTAAGAAATAGTTATCTCCAAATCACAGGGCACTAACAAAATGCCTTTTTCTTTTTCTCTTAAAATAGCTCGAGTTGTTTCTATCTATTTTGTGACCCTCGCTTGATTTGTATACTTTTCTAAGATATGGCTAACCAGTTTTTTAAAGTGTCTTGCAAATTGTAAAGTGCAATGCCAGGCATTATTATTATTGCCTTGTCTGTCTTCCTGTTTAGCCAAGGTCCTCCAGCGAGAGGAGTCTTCTAGAGGCTCGCCCATGGCCTTGACATTCACCTACATAGAAATATTAAACATCTGCATTCAGCATCTGACTACAGTTGAGTCCTTAGACCAATACCCTGGGTCTAGGTGAAAAATGCATCCCACCCTGCTAATTACACTCCCCCAGAAATCACAGAAGGAAGATAGTAGAAGCTTTTACTAATTTGTGTCCTGCTAAGGGAAAAAAAAAATCCAAGGAAGAAATCAGATTTATTTTATTTTGTTTTCCCTTAAGTGGAATATACCTGGGCTTTCACCAGCTGAACCTCCACCCTTACTAAAGTATCTTGCCCCATAGTTTTAAAGTGGAGGAAGAATTTAAAATTTATCTGCATTAGTCAGAAATTTTACAAACAGCATAATCTATCATAAGAGAATCTTTTACATAGTTCTTGCCTTCACAGTTTAAATACATGATTCCCTCTTCAGTAATCTTGCCTGGAGAATCTCATGGACAGAGAAGCCTGGCGGGCTACAGTCCATAAGGTTGCAAAGAGTTGGCCATGACTGAAGTGACAAAGCACGTACTCTTAACAGGATTCTACCTCCAATTTGCTGTATGACCTTGGACTAACCCCTGTCTTCTCTGGGCCTCAGTTTTTACATATTTAAGATGAAACAGTTGGGCTTTGAGGTTCTTGCGGTCTCCATCTCTGATTCCTTATTAAAGATATTGAACATGGGAAAGACCAAGACTTCCTGGGCCCAAAGTGATTCCAAAATTATAAATGTGAAAAAGTAAAAATAAGCTAAAAGCTGACATTTAGGCCCATAAATGGCACCCCACTCCAGTACTCTTGCCTGGAAAATCCCATGGACAGAGGAGCCTGGTGGCTGCAGTCCGTGGGGCCGCTAAGAGTCGGACTCGACTGAGCGACTTCACTTTCACTTTTCACTTTCATGCATTGGAGAAGGAAATGGCAACCCACTTCAGTGTTCTTGCCTGGAGAATCCCAAGGACGGGAGCCTGGTGGGCTGCTGTCTATGGGGTCACACAGAGTCAGACATGACTGAAGCGACTTAGCAGCAGCAGCAAGCCCATAAAAACGTTATTGTAGCCCACTGTAGGAAATACTTCGCCCACTATTTTTAACTATGAAGGTCCCACCCTCTTCCCAAATGACACCAAGCTGGAGACTCAGATTTAGCCTTCCCACCACCATCCTCCTCTTTACTGATTCTTGAGCCCTAGTGATGCTGCTACTATTTGAATTGGTCTTCCTGGGATTTGCCATCAGGACTGGTATTTTAAGTGTTGAGCAAGCTGCTTTTAGGACTCACCGGTCATGTATGGATGTGAGAGTTGGACTGTGAAGAAAGTTGAGTGTCGAAGAATTGATGCTTTTGAACTGTGGTGTTGGAGAAGACTCTTGAGAGTCCCTTGGACTGCAAGGAGATCCAACCAGTCCATGCTGAAGGAGATCAGCCCTGGGATTTCTTTGGAAGGAATGATGCTAAAGCTGAAACTCCAGTACTTTGGCCACCTCATGCAAACAGTTGACTCATTGGAAAAGACTCTGATGCTGGGAGGGATTGGGGGCAGGAGGAGAAGGGGACGACAGAGGATGAGATGGCTGGATGGCATCACTGACTTGATGGACGTGAGTCTGAGTGAACTCCAGGAGTTGGTGATGGACAAGGAGGCCTGGCGTGCTGTGATTCATGGGGTCGCAAAGAGTCGTACACGACTGAGTGACTGAACTGACTGACTGAACTGACTGACTGATGTTGTAATAATAGATTCTGCCCTCCACAACCAGCAAAGGTAAAAGGTGGTTTGTCACCAACCTCAGTTTCAGTCCAGGTTATAACTCAGCTGGAACAACCTCTAATTTGGTGGTTTTCAACCATGGCTATCTATTAAAATTATATAAGTAGCTTTGAAATATTCTAATGTTTAAACTACTCCAGAGCTCGTATATCAGAATCTTTGGAGATGGGGCCCAGGCATATTTTTTTTCAAGTTGCCCATGTGGTTCCAGTGTGCAGCTAACATTGGGAACCACTGCCTTCTATGAACCTTCCATGCACTAAGTGAGATGAAATGGGTAGAATTCTGAAAGCCAAAGAGGTTACTGGCCAAGAGCAAAAAAGCCTGGAATTGTCAAGACCTGAAAATACTGTGGCCTGGCTGAGCTGAAGGTCAGGGCCATGGAGCACATGTAGCTTGATTCAGAAGTAGGATTCCTGAAATGATGGGCAGGGTAGAGCAGAACACTCCAGAGTAAGGGCATATGCTGGATCAGCACTCAGAGGATAAGAACCAGAGAGGCGAGCAAGGCTTCAAGGGTGAGCAGAGGCTTGAAAGCCTGAAGGTCAGAGTAGGTGATGAGCTAGGGAGCTAGGGAGCTGGCCAGAGGAGCAAGGATCAGACACTCAATTAAAGGGTCTGGGTTAGGAATGCAGGCTTGGGGCCTCCATATGAGCATAATAATGAATATGTATAGGAAGATTTATGTTTGCAATTTGCTTTCACATCCCTTTATCCTATTTAATTACTCTCTAACATAGGCAAGGCAGACACAATTATAATGCCCATTTTCTAGATGAGAAAAACAAGGCTTAAAAATGTCTAATAGCTTCTTTGAGGTCATAGAGCAAAATGTAAGCAGCAATAAAGATGGCTTTGATGGTAATATAAAAGAGCTTTTGCTTCTATAAGGGAGGTTTCTTGTTTAGGGAAGGAACCAACTACTACTGATGATGATGACATGGATATTTAGGCTGTGTTTTGCAGTTTACAGAGCATTTTCATGTTGTGGCTTACCTCACTGGAAACCCACAACAACCCTGTGAGGTAGGCATAGCATTGTGCAGATGAGAAAGTGAGGCTCACAAATGACAGTATTTGTCCAGGGTTGCCGAGTGGGTTGAGAAGCTGAGCCCTGTCTAGGTGCACACTCCCTTCTTGGTCCCACGCTGGCTCCACTTACAGCTCTCCGAGGTCTGCAAGAAGAATTGGTTGGGAGTGTCTAATTGGAATGTGGAACAAAAGTTGGAGGGAAAGCAGCTACTGACTCATAGGTCTTATACTGATGTGACTCAGTTGTAATCTTTGTCCCCAATCTGATTCAGAAGCCAGCTCAGTGTGGCAAGGTTTACAAAGTTAAATAGAGAAAAGCATGTTTTTTTAAAGAACACTGAGCTAAATTCTAGCAGTTTAGTTTCTGTCTTCTAATATTTTGGGCTTCTGAGGTGGCTCAGTGGTAAAGAATCCACCTGCCAGTGCAGGAGATGTGGGTTTGATCCCTGGGTCGGGGAGATCCCATGGAGGAGGAAACTCATTGCAATATTTTTGCCTGAGAACTTTGATGGATGGAGGAGCCTGGCGGGCTACAGGCTGTAGGGCTACAAAAAGTCCACAGAGAGTCAGACATGACTGAGCAACTGAGCATGCATCTAGTATTTCCCTAATTTTCTTTATGCATTTTAAAATTTTCTCTTACATTGGCAAAGGATCAAATCTGTTACAAGAGATACTTCAATGGCTTTTGTTTTTGTATTTTTTTTTAGCCTTATTGTCTTGGTTCAATGAAGTTAGAGCATTTTGGTGACATAATTGTATACAACGCAGACCTTGAACATTTCTTTTTATAATTATCTTCATAATAAGATCAAGAAAGCCGGGATTCTCCTTTCTGGAAGGAGGAAAATGTAAATTTATTTGAAGGTCAAAATTCAACCCCTTTTTCAGTATCCACCTTAATCCCCCCTGCTCCTCCATTTCTCTGATATCCACCTATTGATAGGCTCTTCTCAGCTCTCACAGCACTTCTTTTCTCCTTCCAGTACATTCTGGTTTATATCACGGGTCTCCCTGTGAATCTTACTTTCCCTTCTAGATTTGAACTCTCTCAGAGCAGACAGTCTTATTTATCTTTGTGTCTTCCATGGAACCAGATTGTTTGGTCAATAAACATGTGTTGACTAAGTGCTTGAACTGTTGTGAAGGGATTCAGATGTCAACTAAAAATTCTTGGATGTGAATTTTAAAGAAAATATTGATTTAATATTTTCAGATAAATGCAAAAAAAGTGGTGTAATCTAACTTAGAATGAAGGTCAGTTAAAGCATAGTTAATACCTTTCTCACTGACTATCTATTTAGTTAAACCTAAAATGACAAAGTAGATCTCATTATCAAACATTCACAGTTGCAATGTGTGCTCTTAAGGAGGATACAGATGAAAAGCTGTGATGTGATTTTCATGTGGTTTATCTGCTCTCCCTGTTATTTTGACCATAGTGACTTTGTCTCTTGCCTTTTGATATAATCAGACAAGTATCATCAGGGTTAAGGGGGTAGAGGGTGTGTAAGCACTAACTTACAAACAAATGACCACCCATGTGTACTATAACATTTATCTTCCAGATAGAGGACAGTGTTTCTCATTGTATGCTTATATCAAAATCTCAGCTTATTATAAAGATTTAATAAAAGAAGTCCAAAATTTCATAGCCATTATAAAAGTACTAAATGTGCAAAGTTAGGCATTTTGTAAGTTTTCAGATGTAATGATTTTGTTTCAGTAAAAGCTCTAAAATTTTTAGGACAATCTTAGATGAGGCCATCAGATTGCAGGGAGAAAAACCACTTGGCTTGAAGCTGCACTTGCAAAGCAAGCACCAATCTTCTGCTTTGACTGTATGTCTATTTGAGGAGTTTTGGAAACAGAAGCTGAAAGTGATTATGAGGAGGCATTTTACCACTATAGAAATCCAAAGCTCATGTCTTATAACAGAGGTGTTATCAAAATGT
This sequence comes from Capricornis sumatraensis, assembly GCF_032405125.1. Lineage (NCBI taxonomy): Eukaryota > Metazoa > Chordata > Mammalia > Artiodactyla > Bovidae > Capricornis > Capricornis sumatraensis. The sequence continues at coordinate 214,116,789 of NC_091069.1, forward strand.
GCTTTTTGTCCTGAATCTGACTTGACTTCCCAAAGCCCTAGTTACCAGGTGAAGTGAAGTGATGTCGCTCAGTCATGTCCGACTCTTTGTGACCCCATGGACTTTGCCTACCACGCTCCTCCGTCCATGGGATTTTCCAGGCAAGACTACTGGAGTGGGTTGCCATTTCCTGAGGAATACTAAAAATACTAGCTATGAATGGTGTCACTGCTTGTTGGAACAATGCATTTAGAAGCATATAACTAAAGTTTCCTATCAGCATTAGAAGTGCTTCCAAAGGCATCCTTGAGTTAGAGACACTTTGTTGATCCTTAGATGCGGGCAATAGAATTCACTGATGAAATACTCATTTCATATGCCTCATAGAACCACTTAATTGTGAATTTATGGTATGAATCCCTTGCTGTGATTTTACTGTCAATCAAAAACATGGTCATGTAGAACACTGTTGAACATGGGACAATATTTTAGCACGGGAAGGGTGAAACACTTTTAAATTAAGTAGACCAATTCACTGAACTTGAAACCTTGAAATCTGTTAATTAAAAAATGAGTCTGATCTTGCTGATAAGAAAGATGCAAAAGCTTACTATGAAGAGGCTTTAACTCCTGCAGGTCACTAGAGGCAAGCCCTTCCCTCTCTTCCATCTCCTCTCCTTCCCTCCTCTACACTTCCCTTCCTCTTCTTTCTCTCTCTTTTTACTCCCGCTCCACCTTTTCCCCTTCTTTTCTCCTTGCATTCTTGCTTCATGCTTCAAGCTCACTTCAGCATCTCCATTCCACAGACAGCAATTTATTTCCCTGACTAGGAGATGGAAGTTCAACCTGTTTCTTAATGGTCAGGCTGAGAATTCTATTTCTAGTTTGAAATTCACACTCTAAATGGCATTGGACAAGTCGTTTTGAAACAGGGACACTTTGGGTACATAGACTTCAGGTTCTATATGAAAATGAAATATTTGGGTTAAGTTTCATTTAGCATTATGTGTTTGGTTCTTATTTCATGATCTGGAAAAATGACATACATGGGCCTTTTCTTCTCCAAATAATGAAAATATCCTGTGAAGTATTATGATATATGGCTGAAAAGAATTCCTATTCATGTTATTAGGTTATTTTTCTTCATTATTGCTAATGTCTTTGGTCCTATTGGAATCCTGAGCCTTATTTGCAACAGGGCACAATTAAATCACTATCGATTCCCTTTTTCATATCTTTAATAACAGGGAGGGTAAGGAAATACACTGGTCCTCACCAAGGAGATGTCCTCTCTTCTGCATGTATTACCATGTCTTTTTCCTGAGTTGTCTTTCAAATGGCTTTGATTCGGTTCACAGGCTTACATTCTTATCCAAGATCTACACACCATTTTACAAATGGAATCAAGAGAGGTACATTAGATTAAATATTGATTTAAGTGTAAATCCATTCCTTCTTGCATCTGGGCAATGCAGAAGGGCACTGGGTTAGCTGCAGGTAAGGCCACCTTTATGCTGCTGATTAAAAGCAGGGCACGGCTCTGCAAGCCAAGGGCAGCAGAAATCTGGGAGTACAATCTTGGCAAAAGACATGGGGAGGAATGGTCATGTTTTCATGTTTTTTCTTTATTTCAACCATCCTTTCAGAATTTGAGCTGAAAAAATAGATTTAGATAGGGATAGATAGGAAATTGACAGGGTTATACAGGGAATCAGAAAATCCACATCCCATTTTTGGATTGCTCCTTGAGCAATTTCACCTCACTGAATCATGGATTTCTCTGCTTCAAATGACAGCAATCATCCCCTCCCAGACTATTTCCACTGTGAGGACCACCTGAGTTCATGAATGTGTAAGGGTGGCTAGGGTGGTAGAGGCTGGAGAGGAGAAAGCTTCACTGTAGTACAGGATGAAATAGTCACTCTGCAAAATGGTTTTATTTCTTTGTATGACCTCAGTTTTGTGTTTGTTATCATCAAACATGGTTCCCTGCCCCCCCCCCCCCCCCCCCGCCAAAAAATTTCTCCTGGTTTCCTGGACAACCTTTAAAACAGGATAGTCTATGGTAAATCTTAAAATTGTACAACTTAATCAACACATAAAATACAGTCTCATCAGATGTATGCCCACCCTATCCATCGACTTCCCACAATTCTCTTATGATTAATTCATAAGAGGAATAGATTGAAAAGTAATGTAAAAATTCTTTCAGTTTGTCAGACCCTTATATACTCATGAGTTTATCAGATTCTCACAGCCACATCATTAGGTAGAGATGATTATCTTCATTGGGAGCTGAGGAAACTGAAACTCAGAGGTTAGTTTACTCATGTCAATCATCAACAGAGCCAGGAATTGAAGCTCAGATGGTAAAGAATCTGCATGCAATGTGGGAGACTGAGTTTGATCCCTGGGTTGGGAAGATCCCCTGGAGAAGGAAATGGCAACCCAGTCCAGTATTCACACCTGGAGAATTGCATGGAAAAAGGAGCCTGGCAGGCTTTGGTCCATGGGGGTGTAGCAGAGTGTTGGACACAACTGAGCAACTAACACACACACACACACACACACACAAATGCTTGTGCATGCTAAGTTGCTTCAGTCGTGTCCAACTCTGTACGATCCCATGTACTGTAGCTTGCCAGGCTCCACTGTCCGTGGGATTCTCCAGGTAAGAATATTAGAATGTGTTGCTTGGCCCCTCCTCCAGGGGAATTTCCTCACCCAGGGATTGGACCTGTGTCTCTTATGTCTAAACTGCATTGACAGGCAGGTTCTTTACCACTAGCGCCATCTGGGAAGACCCAGTGCGTTAAATAACTGTCTTTACCCTTGTTTGCCCCTGCCTGGATTCCTAAGCTCTTTATTCCAACAGGACACCATGAGACTTTGATTCTCTTAAGAACGTGTAACCTTATAGTTACCTTAAAGGCTCTCGTAATACAAAACTGACACATAGTTGAAAATGAATGAGAAAAGAAAAACGTTTGAATGTGGGTAGTTGGGGGTTAGAGAGTACACATTTATACAATAAATACCATCCCCTTCACTTATAAATTAATATGGTTTTGCAAATATGTGCAAGGCAAATGTTGTGATGGCCTTATTGAGACTGGAGAACAGGGTGGGAGAGAGAGGGATCAACACGGAAATAATCTCCTGACTTATTATTTTGAGAAGGATTCTGAGAGCTCATTTAGGCTCAGTAAGAAATAGCAATTTGTTGATTTGATGATATCTGCCAGTCGGGTGCATGACAGCAGGTAGCCTGAATAATGGTCCAGAGCAGTGGCCAAAAACCAAGATCCAGGAGACAGAACTTGGCCTGGAGACACGTTTTGCTTGGGGAGCCCAATGTTTCAAATATTCTAAATTAAAGATCTTTATATTCTCCAGGTTTCCCACCATCTGCACACTCCCTTTCTTACCCTTGGCCACCCAAAACTTTTACCTGCTCCTGAAGACATTTTGGTTTATGATCTTGAGCTATAGACTAGATGCCTCGGTCTGACATTAAAACCCTTCTGTGGCCCAAACCCTGCTACTTTTACCTGCCTACTTCCCATTAATCCCTAACACAATGCTCTTCTCTGGCTTGACTTTCTCATTGTCCTATTAATATTTATTCTCACAGAAGCCAGGCTCCTGTTCTTCCCTAAATGATGATCTCTCAGATGCTCTTCAAGGCCAAGTTAAGCTCTATGTCCTCCATGAGACATTCTTAACCATTTCCTCTTATAAACAATTACAATATTCACCATTACAGTTTGTCTTTGCTCTTAATCTATACCATCTGGTGAAAGTGAAAGTGTCAGTTGCTTAGTCATGTCAGACTCTTTGTGACTCCATGGACTGTAACCCACCAGTATCTGTCTTGTCCATGGGATTCTCAGGCAAGAGTACTGGAATGGGTAGGCATTCCCTTCTCCAAGGGATCTTCCTGACCCAGGGACTGAACCTGGATACCCTGCATTGCGGGCAGATTCGTTATCGTCTGAGCCACCAAGGAAGCTATCTTGTAGCGTTGCTTATATGCTTGGCATAATTTATATGTGCATTGTATAATACATACACACTCACACGTATAGTTTGTATTTACATATAGACTGTAAGATACTTAAAGAAATTTTACACTTCTTTCTCCTCTATGCCTAGCATTTATAGTATATACTAAAACAATGGTTGTAGAATGAGAGATTTTAGACAAGTTTAGTTCAGTTCAGTCGCTTAGTCATATCCGATGCTTTGTTACACCATGGACTGCAGCATGCCAGGCCTCTCTGTCCATCACCAACTCCCGGAGTTTACCCGAACTCATTTCCATTGAGTCGGTGATGCCATCCAACCATCTCATCCTCTGTCTTCTCCTTCTCCTTCTCCTCCTGCTTTCAATCTTTCCCAGCATCAAGGTCTTTTCAAATGAGTCAGTTCTTCACATTAGGTGGCCAAAGTATTGAGGTTTCAGCTTCAGCATCAGTCCCTCCAATGAACCATCAAGACTGATCGCCTTTAGGATGGACTTGTCAGATCTCCTTGCAGTCCGAGGGACTCTCAAGAGTCTTCTCAAGAGTCTTCTTTTGAACACCACAGTTCAAAAGCATCAATTCTTTAGCACTCAACTTTCTTTATAGTCCAACTCTCACATCCATACATGACTACTGGAAAAACCATAGCCTTGACTAGACGGATCTCTGTTGGCAAAGTAATGTCTCTGCTTTTTAATATGCTGTCTAGGTTGGTCATAAATTTCCTCCCAAGGAGTAAGTGTCTTTTAATTTCACAGCTGCAGTCACCATTTGCAGTGATTTTGGAGACCAAAAATATAAAGTCTGACACTGTTTCCACTGTTTCCCCATCTATTTCCCATGAAGTCATGGGACCGGATGCCATGATCTTTGTTTTCTGAATGTTGAACTTTAAGCCAACCTTTTCACTCTCCGTTTTCACTTTCATCAAGAGGCTCCTTAGTTCTTCTTCACTTTCTGCCATAAGGGTGATGTCATCTGTATATCTGAAGTTATTGATATCTCTCCCAGCAATCTTGATTCCAGCTTGTGCTTCATCCAGCCCAGAGTTTCTCATAGTGTACTCTGCATAGAAGTTAAATAAGCAGGTGACAATATACAGCCTTGATGTACTCCTTTTCCTATTTGGAACCAGTCTGTTGTTCCATGTCCAGTTCTAATTTTTACTTCCTGACCTGCACACAGATTTCTCAAGAGGCAGGTAAGGTGGTTTGGTATTCCCATCTCTTGAAGAGTCTTCCACAGTTTGTTGAGTCAGCTGTTCGCAGCACTGTACAATATATTAATTCTCATAAATTTCAGTCTTATGTGCCAATTAAGAATATATATATATATATATATATATAGAGAGAGAGAGAGAGAGAGAGAGAGGTATACCACATTTTCCACAAGAACAACACCCAATTTAACAGATATAAACTAGTGTGACAGAAAGTTTCTTTATATAGACCATAGCTTATTGAAGAAATTCTGCTTTCTCCTAGAATTGCTAGGAGATTTACTTTGAGTGATTTTCAAAATATGTTCCTAAGAAAATATCTAAGATTTCTCATTTATTACGCTCAACTAAAGGTTAAGAATTTTAACAAATTGTATCATTCAATTCTCAAGACTGCAAAATAGCTCTTTTTATCTCCAGTTTCATAGGTAAGTAAACCGAGACCAAGATGAGTAACTTACTGAGACCTCAGAGTATTATGTGTCTTTCTGATTCAACACACAAGTGGGACCCTTGTGTACAGTTAAAGTTCAGGATATAGTTTTCAAATGCATATTGATAAATGCTGATGTAGAGACTCTAGATTTCTTCTTCTTTATCTATCAGTTCAGTTCAGTCAGTTCAGTCACTCAGTCGTGTCCGACTCTTTGCAACCCCATGGTTGCAGCACGCCAGGCCTCCCTGTTCATCACCATCTCCCGGAGTTCACTCAGACTCACGTCCATCGAGTCCGTGACGCCATCCAGCCATCTCATCCTCTGTCGTCCCCTTCTCCTCCTGCCCCCAATCCCTCCCAGCATCAGAGTCTTTTCCAATGAGTCAACTCTTCGCATGAGGTGGCCAAAGTACTGGAGTTTCAGCTTTAGCATTATTCCTTCCAAAAAAATCCCAGGGTTGATCTCCTTCAGAATGGACTGGTTGGATCTCCTTGCAGTCCAAGGGACTCTCAGAGTCTTCTCCAACACCACAGTTCAAAAGCATCAATTCTTCAGCACTCAGCCTTCTTCACAGTCCAACTCTCACATCCATACGTGACCACAGGAAAACCATAGCCTTGACTAGACAACCTTAGTCGGCAAAGTAATGTCTCTGCTTTTGAATATACTATCTAGGTTGGTCATAACTTTTCTTCCAAGGAGTAAGAGTCTTTTAATTTCATGGCTGCAGTCCCCATCTGCAGTGATTTTGGAGCCCCCCAAAATAAAGTCTGACACTGTTTCTACTGTTTCCCCATCTATTTCCCATGAAGTGAAGGGACTGGATGCCATGATCTTCGTTTTCTGAATGTTGAGCTTTAAGCCAACTTTTTCACTCTCCTCTTTCACTTTCATCAAGAGGCTTCTTAGCTCCTCTTTACTTTCTGCTGTAAGGATAGTGTCATCTGCATATCTGAGGTTATTGATATTTCTCCTGGCAATCTTGAATCCAGCTTGTGTTTCTTCCAGTCCAGCGTTTCTCATGATGTACTCTGCATAGTAGTTAAATAAGCAGGGTGACAATATACAGCCTTGACGTACTCCTTTTCCTATTTGGAACCAGTCTGTTGTTCCATGTCCAGCTCTAACTGTTGCTTCCTGACCTGCATACAGATTTCTCAAGAGGCAGGTCAGGTGGTCTGGTATTCCCATCTCTTTCAGAATTTTCCACAGTTTATTGTGATCCACACAGTCAAAGGCTTTGGCATAGTCAATAAAGCAGAACTAGATGTTTTTCTGGAACTCTCTTGCTTTTTCTATGATCCAGCGGATGTTGGCAATTTGATCTCTGGTTCCTCTGCCTTTTCTAAAACCAGCTTGAACATCAGGGAGTTCACAGTTTACGTATTGCTTAAGCCTGGCTTGGAGGATTTTGAGCATTACTTTTACTACCATGTGAGATGAGTGCAATTGTGTGTTAGTTTGAGCATTCTTTGGCATTGCCTTTCTTTGGGATTGGAATGAAAACTGACCTTTTCCAGTCCTGTGGCCACTGCTGAGTTTTCCAAATTTGCTGGCATATTGAGTGTAGCACTTTCACAGCATCATCTTACAGGATTTGAAACAGCTCAACTGTTTCATCACCTCCACTCGCTTTGTTCGTAGTGATGCTTTCTAAGGCCCACTTGACTTCACATTCCAGGATGTCTGCCTCTAGGTGAGTGATCACATCATCATGATTATCTGGGTTGTGAAGATCTTATTTGTACAGTTCTTCCGTGTATTCTTGCCACCTCTTCTTAATATCTTCTGCTTCTGTTAGGTCCTTACCATTTCTGTCCTTTATCGAGCCCATCTTTGCATGAAATGTTCCCTTAATGTCTCTAATTTTCTTGAAGAGATCTATAGTCTTTCCCATTCTGTTCTTTTCTTCTATTTCTTTGCATTGACCACTGAAGAAGGCTTTCTTATCTCTTCTTGCTATTCTTTGGAACTCTGCATTCAGATGCTTATATCTTTCCTTTTCTCCTTTGCTTTTCACCTCTCTTCTTTTCACAGCTATTTGTAAGGCCTCCCCAGACAGCCATTTTGCTTTTTTGCATTTCTTTTCTATGGGGATGGTCTTGATCCCTGTCTCCTGTACAATGTCACGAACCTCATTCCATTGTTCATCAGGCACTCTATCTATCAGATCTAGTCCCTTAAATCTGTTTCTCACTTCCACTGTATAATCATAAGGGATTTGATTTAGGTCATACCTGAATGGTCTAGTGGTTTTCCCTACTTTTTTCAATTTAAGTCTGAATTTGGTAATAAGGAGTTCATGATCTGAGCCACAGTCAGCTCCTTGGCTTGTTTTTGTTGACTGTATAGAGCTCCTCCATCTTTGGCTGCAAAGAATATAATCCATCTGATTTAGGTGTTGACCATCTGGTGATGTCCATGTGTAGTCTTCTCTTGTGTTGTTGGAAGAGGATGTTTGCTATGACCAGTGCATTTTCTTGGCAAAATTCTATTAGTCTTTGCCCTGCTTCATTCTGCATTCCAAGGCCAAATTTGCCTGTTACTCCAGGTGTTTCTTGACTTCCTACTGTTGCATTCCAATCCCCTATAATGAAAAGGACATCTTTTTTTGGTGTTAGTTCTAAAAGGTCTTGTAGGTCTTCATAAAACCATTCAACTTCAGGTTCTTCAGCATTACTGGTTGGGGCATAAACTTGGATAACTGTGATATTGAGTGGTTTGCTTTGGAGACGCACAGAGATCATTCTGTCGTTTTTGAGACTGCATCCAAGTACTGCATTTCGGACTCTTTTGTTGACCATGATGGCTACTCCATTTCTTCTGAGGGATTCCTGCCCACAGTAGTAGATATAATGGTCATCTGAGTTAAATTCACCCATTCCACTCCATTTTAGTTAGCTGATTCTTAGAATGTCGACGCTCACCCTTGCCATCTCTTGTTTGACCACTTCCAATTTGCCTTGATTCATGGACCTGACATTCCAGGTTCCTATGCAATATTGCTCTTTATAGCATCAGATCTTGCTTTTATTACCAGTCACATCCACAACTGGATATTGTTTTTGCTTTGGCTTCATCCCTTCATTCTTTCTGGAGTTATTTCTCCATTCATCTCCAGCAGCATGTTGGGAACCTAATGACCTGGGGAGTTCCTCTTTTGGTATCCTATCATTTTGCCTTTTTATACTGTACATGGGGTTCTCAAGGCAAGAATACTGAAGTGGCTTGCCATTCCCTTCTCCAGTGGACCACATTCTGTCAGACCTCTCCACCATGACCCGCCCATCTTGGGTTGCCCTGCAGGCATGGCTTGGTTTCATTGAGTTAGACAAGGCTGTGGTCCTAGTGTGATTAGATTGACTAGTTTTCTGTGAGTATGGTTTCAGTGTGTCTGCCCTCTGATGCCCTCTTGCAACAGCTACCATCTTACTTGGGTTTCTCTTACCTTGGGTGTGGGGTATCTCTTCACGGCTGCTCCAGCAAGGCACAGCCACTGCTCCTCACCTTGGGCGAGGGGTATCTCCTTACCGCTGCCGTTCCTGACTTTCTGTCTCTAATCTCAGAATATCCAATTTAGTTTCCTTTTTTGCCACATGCATAAGTAGCCTGTCAAATGACCTCAACACCGAGTTGTATTACCAGAAAACCCTTCACCCATGAAGACCCATGGAGGACTGAAATCACTGCTCATGCTCTTAACAACAAAGTCAAGGGAAGACATGTTACTCTGCTCAGAAAAATTCTGAAATGATTCTCCATTGTCTTAAGATGATTGACAACATTTTGGAGGGATTTCTTGGCACACTTCTAAATATTAAGATTAAGAAAAAAGCATGTGCCCAGTTAAAAGTATTGAGTGGATTCTATCCACTGTCTCTGAACTATTTACTTGATTGTGTTTCACATCTGAGACAGTGGTTGAGCCCTCCCCATTGCATTGTTTGTGTGCTTGTTTATAGACACAAGAGGCAGCATTGTCTCACACAATGGGAAGCATTGTCTTGTCACTCTGTTCCACCTCTCTCTACTTGTTCTCTGCAAGCTGTACACTGTCCTACACTGTGACACATGACCCACTAGGCTTACCTGAAAGACACCATGATAACAGTGTGTATTATGTGTGTATGTGTACATGTGTTTTTAATTTTAATAAAAAATATGTTAGCATGCCCATAAGGGTTGTTTGCACCCATCTGTGCCTGGTACACCAGTGGCAAAGGCAAAGATCAACATCCTGAGTCTGGTATTTAAAACTCTTCACAATTTGGGCCCAATGTGTTTGTGCTCAGTTTTTCAGTCCTGTTCGACTCTTTGTGATCCCAAGGATCGTAGCCCACCAGGCTCCTCTGTCCATGGGATTCTCCAAGTCAGAATACTGGTATGGGTTGCCATGCCCTTCTCCAGGGGATCTTCCTGACCCAGGGATCTAACCCACGTCTCTCATGTTTCCTGCATTGGCAGGAGGATTCTTTACCACTAGCATCACCTGGGAAGCCCTTGGGCCCAATAAAACTTTCTAATCTTCTTCCAACTGCTCACCTTCACTCCCCCAAGGTCAGGTTAGATTGACTGAATCTTGTTGCTCACTTTTCATCCTCCGTGTCTGTGATGATTCTGTTTCCTCTGCATGGAACGTCCATCCTCCTCACCTCTGAATATAAAAGCCAAGGATTGCCTTGTCTAAGGAGTCATTCTTGAGTCTTTCTCCTCCTTCCTAGAGATTATCCCTCCTGCCTCTCACTCTCTCTATATAACTTGTTAGATTTCCCATCACTGTGTCTCTTGTATTAGACTTACTTTTAAATACACCCTAACTCCTTTATTAAATTGTCAGTGCTTTCTAGTGTGATCCACGGCTGACTATCTACTCTGCTTCACTCAGAGAAGAAATCAATCTACCTCATTTAACACAATGGGACATTCTTTAAGGATACTCTTTGCTGCATGTTTGGCTTTTTTTTTTCAGGCATAGCAATTAATTTTTCCTAGTTCATTTTGTATCAGCTACTGTTTGCATCTTCTGGGCCTTCCATGAAGGATGCCTGCCAACAGTTACTGTGCATGCAAACAGTTTCTTGAGAACATTCTCTGTAAGGGCATGCTTGGCCTGCATTGGGAGGGGGTCAGGGGAAGCCTGACCCAAGGTCCTGAGGCTTTGGCATCCGGCAGTGACCTTCAATAAGTGAAAGTAGGTGGATAAATGCCCCAGCTTCCTTCCCTCTTGGCTGGATAGTTCTCAAGCGTGTCCCGAGCAGTCTCTCAGAGGATGCTCAGCAGGAACTGAGCTCCCCCAGTGCACAGCTGTACTGCTCACTAAGTCTCCTGTCCCTGCCTTTCTCCTTTCCTACTCACCTTACCAACCTCTCTTGTGTGTGCTCACTTACTAAGTCCTGTCCAACTCTTGGCTGCTCCATGGACTGTAACCTGCCAGGCTCCTCTGTCCAGGGGATTTCCCAGGCAAGAATACTGGAGCCAGTTGCCATTTCCTCCCCCAGAGGATCTTTCCAACCCAAGGATAGAACCTGTGTCTCTCGTGGCTGCTGCACTGGCAGGTGGATTTTTTTTTTTTTTTAACCACTGAGCCACCCGGGAAGCCTCACCAATCCCTTCTTAGTGCTTCTTAAATAAATGAATGGCTTCCAAATTCTTGTCTCAGAGTCTTCAGTTGTGGGGCAGGGGGCAAGGGGAACCATCCAAACTAAGACAATTTCTATCCTCTCCCCACAGTCCTCTGGCAATCAGATCTGGGATTAGAATATGGACCACAGTGAACCTAACTGGTCAAAAAAAACACACCATTTCATTATCTCTAGCAGGTCCTACACAGTAAGGCACAAGAGAGGATAATGGGGTAGAGCTGTTAGAATCTAAGTTCACTGGAACTGCCAGGGCCAGCTGGGCTGTGGCCTAAGCAACTTCTCCTTGAAATTACTGCAGTTTTCAGTGTTGGGAAAAGTGATTGGCTGCACTGAATGCCTTAAAAAATATACCTATTACTGTTTGGATAATAAAATAAAACCAGTTATCATATATTTAGGGGTTCTCAAACATGCTTGCTTGTAACCCAGAGGATTCCAGAGCCAGGCTCTTATCTTAGCTCAAAATCTAATACCTGATCAGGAAGATTAATGCTCTTTGCAGTAATGACATTTTTACCATTACAAAAAGAGCAATTTACTTTTCCAACTTCCCCTTCTTCCTAGCCTCGCCTGTCAGAGAAAATCGCAGTCTCACACGTGAAATATTTTCAAACTAGAGGTGGCAGGTTTATGGAAAATGACTCTGAGTGTATTTGGGCTCAGACCAACTCTCCCAGCTTTATATTATTCATGATAAGCATGACTTCCAAGCCTTGGCTTTGTCAGATTTTCCTATTAATTGTTAATGTAACAGCTAAGTCTCCCTGGAGTGTGTGTTATTTTCTCATTTGTAAAATCATAAGCCTTGGGATAATCCCTCATTAGATCAATAATATTCTCATCAAATGAATGTAACACTGCCCAAGTGAGGACTATTATAGATAACTGTGGCGGTCGAGTACTATTCCTATCACAGTGTGAGCTTGTCTCCTCACCTCTGTTCACCCCCATGCTTGCTCACTCTGAAAGCAGTGATTCTCACCTGGAGCAAAGCAACTAACTGCCTCTTGGGCAGACCAGTGGTCCACTCCCAAACTTCTCCAAACCACCCACCACGTTGTCATGGCGTCCACCTCATGTGACTGCCCTGCTCTGAAATCACTGACAGTATATCAATGAATTAAAAAAAAAACTATCCTGCATTCATTCTGCTCTCCCAGCAGAGCCCCTCTCTTCCTTCTGGCCAAATACTCTCCCCTTTTGTGTGAACAGTTGAAAAGTCCTCCAGAGGCTCTTCCCACTGCCTTTTCCTCTCAGATCCAGGGACGATGAGATGCCTAAGCTTACCAGTGTGTTTATCCTTCTAGGCTCTGGATCTTCAACATGAGATGGAGGACGGAGACAACAGTTGGAGCTCCTATAACTGACCAGATCCTTCCTGTTGAGGAACCATTCCTGATATTTCTCTCTGCTGGCCCTCTGGAGCTATTGTTCTAAAAGAAATTCCTACCGGTCTCCAAGGTTGGATCGCCAGCCTTCCCATAGTCTCTATCAGCTGCCAGTGTACATCCTGTGAGGTTCAGTTCAATTCAGTTCAGTTCATTTCAGTTGGTCAGCTGTGTCCAACTCTTTGAAACCCCATGGACTGCAGCACGCCAGGCCTCCCTGTCCATCACCAACTCCTGGAGTTCACTCAAACTCATGTCCATTGAGTCAGTGACGCCATCCAACCATCTCATCCTCTGTCTTTCCCTTCTCCTCCTGCCCCCAATCTTTCCCAGCATCAGGGTCTTTTCTAGAGCTTAAGTTAACATGGAGTATCTTTCTGTTGCTTCCAAGAGAGGAACTCTGGCTGATATAGCTCACCACTGACTTTAAGATAAAGACACAGAATCTCAGTTCTTGTTTTCACACCATACTTTAGCCTCATCAGTGAATTATCACTCCCTGGACACAACACACAGCAACACAGTTATCCATGCTATTTCTTACTGGACCATCCTTCTCCCCTTTGAGAATCCTTACCTACCATTCATTGAAGTCTTACATATTTGGGTTCAAATCCCAGCTCTGACTCCCCAATTTGCTTGGCTTTTTGCAAGTTACTTGAACTTTCTAAATTGACTCACCTACAAAATGGAAATCACAGTACTTACTTTACAAGATGGTTGAGAAGGTAGAATAAAGCCTAGGTTCTCAATAAACTTTTGTTAAAAGAATAATTGAACAGGTTCAAGTTACATCTAGCATCCTGATAAAAACAAACAATCTAAAATTGAAACATGTAATGAGTAGCACATATTCCAAGGAATTATAAATATATGTGTGTGTGTATTTGTGTGTGTCTGTGTGTGTGTGAGTGTGTTGTTTCAAGACTTCTCTTTTGGTTCAGTTCAGTTGCTCAGTCGTGTCCGACTCTTTGCAACCCCATGAATCGCAGCACGCCAGGCCTCCCTGTCCATCACTATCTCCCGGAGTTCACTCAGACTCACGTCCATCGAGTCCGTGATGCCATACAGCTATCTCATCCTCTGTCGTTCCCTTCTCCTGCCCCCAATCCCTCCCACCATCAGGGTCTTTTCCAATCAGTCAACTCTTCGCATGAGGTGGCCAAAGTACTGGAGTTTCAGCTTTAGCATCATTCCTTCCAAAGAAATCCCAGGGTTGATCTCCTTCAGAATGGACTGGTTGGATCTCCTTGCAGTCCAAGGGACCCTCAAGAGTCTTCTCCAACACCACAGTTCAAAAGCATAAATTCTTCGGTGCTCAGCCTTCTTCACAGTCCAACTCTCACACCCGTACATGACCACAGGAAAACCATAGCCTTGACTAGACAACCTTAGTCGGCAAAGTAATGTCTCTGCTTTTGAACATACTATCTAGGTTAGTCATAACTTTTCTTCCAAGGAGTAAGTGTCTTTTAAATTCATGGCTGCAGTCACCATCTGCAGTGATTTTAGAGTCTAGCCAAAAAAGAAAACACCTAATGGAAAACACTGGTTTTCTATAACCACTCCACATGACCTCATGTGTAACAAGAAAGCTCAAAGTTCCTACCCTACAACCAGGGTCATTAGGGTTCTCTGGACCAAGCCATACTAAGATAACTCTCTCCTGAGAAAATCGTCTATATAGCACTACAGTGTGCTACTCTGTCAAAGAACTGTGCTGTAAAAAATAGAAATACACTATTTTCTCCATCAAAGTGAACTTAAGTTACTATTAAATAGTAAAGGAAACAGTGAATTGAATGAGGATGCTGCTGCTGTTAAGTCACTTCAGTCATGTCCGACTCTGTGCGACCCCATAGACAGCAGCCCACCAGGCTCCTCTGTCCCTGGGATTCTCCAGGCAAGAATGCTGGAGTAGGTTGCAATTTCCTTCTCTAATGCATGAAAGTGAAAAGTGAAAGTGAAGTCGCTCAGTTGAGTCCGACTGTTCATGACCCCATGGACTGCAGGCTACCAGGCTCCTCCATCCATGGGATTTTCCAGGCAAGAGTACTGGAGTGGGCTGCCATTGCCTTCTCCCATAAGGATGCTATCCTGCTTCAAACAACTTGTTGAGTCAACCAAGTGACCAATAGGGAATCCAGGAAAAGCTGGGTTGGTTTACATGTGTATCTAACTATATAATAAGATAAAATTTCTTGTTTACTTAGTGTGGTTGAATATTGTATAGGCACAGCCTATCTATTTCAGGGCAATGTGATGAATTAAGGGTAAGGAAGGTTTTAAGATACTGGTAAAAGAAAGAGTGAGTTCCAGTTCTAATTTTACCAAAACAAACATGGCAATTGCACAATAGAAACACAAGACTCTACGATATAAATCTGAGAGTCTGTAGAAATACACTCTTCCACTGGCAGAGAGCAAGTGGGTATGATTACATCATGAAGCAAACTTTTTGAAGGGCCACTGAGAAATGACTGTAGGAAGGGGAGCAGAACCTGGCTCCTTTTGTCCTAACCATGAGTCCTTTGAAGCTAGGGAGCACAAGTGGATAGAGAGAGCTCTGGATTGAGGACCAGGTGACCTGGTTCCTAAAAGGGTGTCTGCTGCTTGGTTGGGTGCTCCTTTAGGGAGTGAAGTTGGGCCCTAATCTTTCTTCCAGAGAACGAGGGGCTTTAGGATGAGATCAGAGTTTCTTAACTAGGTTTCTATGGTCCTAGGTTTCCAAAGAACCTCTCAGGAGTAGGCAGGGAGGAACCCTGGAAATCTGCTCCAGTCTTTTCCTTCATCTGAATAAGACAGCTCTGCATTTATAAGTTGTATATATGGGCTTCCATGTAAGACTGTGCAAAACAAGACTGCAGCTAAATATTTAGGAAAATTCTGGTCTAGATAATTGTGAATGAGAGTAAATGCTTCTATATTGCTTATCATGTGCCAGGCTCTTTTCTAAGCACTTTACATACATCAAAGCATTTGATCCTCACAACAACCCCTATAAAATACTGTTATTATCCCCATTTTGTAGTCTGAGAAACTGAGCTATTAATATTAAGCAATTCACCCAAGTTCATTAAGGTTGTAAATGGCAGAGCTGAGATGTGAACCAAGGCAGTCCAGCTCCATGATTGATGTTCTTAATGCCTATGCTATATTACTTCTCCCCAGCATCTTTCTCAAAGATTCCGTGATTCCAGTTTCAGAAACTAGGTCTTGTCTTTAAATATAAATTCTCTCTCATAAAACAAATTTTGGTACCCAAAATACTCTGTGCATGCGTGCCCAGTCATTTCAGTCATGTCTGACTCTTTGCGACCCTATGGACTGTAGCTCACCAGGCTTCTCTGTCCATGGGATTCTCCAGGCAAGAATACAAGAGTGGTTTGCTATGCTCTCCTCCAGTGGATCTTCCTAACCCAGGGACTGAACCTGAGTCTCCTGAATTGCAGGTGGATTCCTTACTACTGAACCACTGGGGAAGTCCCAAAACATTCTCTACTAAGGGCTTTCTTGGAGCAAGAATTCAGGCTTATAGCCCTTTTAGTTAAGGCTGGGCAAGAGAATTGGAGAAGGCAATGGCAACCCACTCCAGTACTCTTGCCTGGAAATCCCAAGTTGCTAAGAGTCGGACAGGACTGAGTGATTTCACTTTCACTTTTCACTTTCATGCATTGGAGAAGGAAATGGCAACCCACTCCAGTGTTCTTGCCTGGAGAATCCCAGAGACGGGGGAGCCTGGTGGGCTGCCGTCTATGGGGTCACACAGAGTTGGACATGACTGAAGCGACTTAGCAGCAGCAGCAGCCGGGCAAGAGAATGACTTTGGATTCCCTTCACAGGTAGAGTTTTGAAAGACAAACGGGGATTAATTTTTCTTATTCACTCTTTCCTTCCTTTCTTTCACATTTACTGACAATGAGCCACAGGCCAGGAACCAAACAAAACAGTAGAGATAAGGGGATGGAAGTCACAGTTCTTGACACTAAGGACCTCAAAGTCTAGAGCAAAAGGAAAATCTGTAATTCACAGAATAAGTTCCTGAGACAGCCATCAGGGGGATAACATGTCAGTAAAGAAGAAGATAGGAAAGAATCCTACAGAAGGAACCTTTATATAATTGAGGATGATCGCAGGAAGATTTACCTAGATAGACAAAACAGTAAAGGCTAACTCTGGCTAAAGGTAGAACATAAAGGCAGGCAGATCAGAGAGAACACACTTTGTGACCCCATGGACTGTAGCCCTCCAGGCTCCTCTGTCCATGGGATTCTCCAAGCAAGAATACTGGCGTGGGTTGCCATTTCCTCCTCCAGGGGATCTTCCCAATTCAGGAATAGAACCCACATCTCATGTCTCCTGAATTGGCCACTTCTTTGCCTTTAGTGCCACCTGGGAAGCCCATGTTCATTAGTTTTGCCCAAAATTAACTATTTTAGCCATTGACATGTGGAGAAAGAAAGCACAGCCAAGGACAGGTACCAAACTCCTCTAGTTCCATTGACAGGGCAAAGAAGGGAATTGTTATTGATCACTTGTGCTGGAGACAGACTGTCTGCTAGATTCTAAGGATTATTTTCCTTAATCCTCAAGGCAACTTGGTGAGGAGCTATGCTTCTCATTTTCTTCTCATTTCTCATATGAGAAAATGGTGGTGCAAAGAAGTAAATATCACTCAAGTGGGTGCTGAAGAGATCTGAGCCCATGTCTGCTTCACTGCAATGTCTGCGCTACTACTCTCCAGAGATAGTTTAACATAAAAGGTTGGAAAAGGGTAAAGAAATTCTGTGCAAGAATATGCACGGATGTGTGGAAAATTCCAGCACTCTTATTTGGCTACCAGTGCTGATTGAATCACTTGTAACACTGAGGGGTTACTTAAGGTGATCGCACCTCTAGAGCATTTCTAGCAGCTTTTGCTTCTCTATCATTTTCCAGCTGAAGTTTTCAGGTTCGGCTGTCAGATTCCATCAGTTAAGACACGAGCTTAGGAGGTTTTTCTCATGCAAACAGGACAAATCTCTTCTTCCGTTTGGCTTGGCTGTCTGTATCTCCTGCTAGGTGATATGATTCAATAAACTTGACTCTTAAAGAACTTGAGTTAGATTTAGGAAATTATTACACCCTCACCTCCCCTCAAATATTTCCAAGGATTTTTAAGTCTGATTAGGAGAGAAACTTGCACCTGTTTGGTGTATGGAGTGGTGCACATGTGGCTGGGGAGATGACATTCTGTAAAGTGTGGCATTTCAGTTCATAACTGAACACAGCCACGGCCTTCTTATTAGCATATTTCCAATGTTTAGCAAGATCAAGACTATGTTTACATGCATAATGTCTGAAATAATGTACCCTCTGTTATGAGTGTACCTTGAAATTCTGAGGGGCCTAAGGCAAAGTTCTTCACCTGCCTTTCTTGGTTCGCATGTAATCATCTTGAAGATCCCAGAAGCGCATGGGAACATGCTAAAACACGAGCTCACACGCTGGCACCTGTAGCTAGGAAACTGACAACTGTGAGTGCAGCGATCTCCAGGTTCCTCAAGCGGGCTAGCATTTGTCACTAGAGGTGCAGGGGAGTGTTTGAGGCTTGTTTGGAGTGTTCTATTTCTCTGATGTGATTGTCTTCATAGCTGAGTTGTGTAAAGTGGTGATACGCTAACCTATCATTCTGACCTCGGAAAACTAGGGAACCATCTTTAGAACCATCAAACCTCAGACATTCTGTTACTTGAACATATGTGTCTTAAGTTTTAAGTCACAATCTAATACTTGGTGACTCGCGTGGAGTAGGAATCAGCAGATACTATTCCTTGCCTTTTCTTCCTCTCAGTGTCTTGGAAGGGTCCAGAATTCTAGAAAAAGAGACACTAGAGGGTAAACTTCATGAGAGCAAGAACAGCTTCTGTCTTGGTCACTAGCAATGTGCCTGGCACATAGTACGTGCTTAGCAAATATTTGCTGATTAATTTAAATTAATCAAATACTGTCTCCACAAATATTCATTATCCATCCCTTTTATATGCCAGGCACTAAGAGAGATTCAGGTGATAAAGAGATAAATAAGATATGCAGTCCATCCTTAATATGCTAGGGGGAGTTCAAGTTGGGAGGCAGATATGACCCATGGTTAGGATGCAGTGTGAGAAGTGCTGTGATGGAGGATTACTGTATAACTGTTGCCCGAGCATGGGGAAAGGAGTAACTAATCCTGTATTGGGGGCAGGATGAGGGATGAAGGAGTAACCTCTGCTCTAGTTTCAGTCTTGGTGTTCAGTTCAAATAGCAAATATTCATTCAACAGCCACTCTGTGCATGACACTATTCTTTGAAACAATTAATAATCATCCCAGAACTACCGCTTTAGAGTGCTATAGTGCGCCAGTCACTGTTTTTTGTGGTGTACATATATTTATATATTTCCTCTTCACAAAAGCCCAGTGAGGTAGGTACTCTTATTTTCTTCATTTTACAGATGGAGAAACTGAGAGAAAGATGAAGTTAATTTACACAGAGAGTAGGTGGCAGGGCCAAAATTGAATCCAGGCTGTCTGGCTCTAGAAACCAGTTATTAGCCAGTATTTGCAAGACATACTCACTGTTTTCTAGTTCTGCGTGTGTGTGTGTGTGTGTGTTAGTCACCTAGTTGTGTCCTACTCTTTGCACCCTTATGGACTGTAGCCTGGCAGGCTCCTCTCTCCCTGGGATTCTCCAGGCAGAAATACTGGAGTGGGTTGCCATTCCCATCTCCAGAGGCTCTTCCTGACCCAGGGATTGAACTCAGGTCTCCTGCATTGCAGGCAGATTCTGTACCATCTGAGCCACCAGGGAAGCCCTTTCTTGATATATTTCCAGTAATCTGAGAAGACTAGAAATGGGCGCTTTCATCCCTGCTCTGGTGTCTGCATTTGATCTGGACGGATGTTTTGCTGGATTTCCATTCTAGTCAAGAGCATAGCATCAGCCATGCTCTTTTTCCTCCAGCAGTCACCCCTCTCTTGCAGAGCATACAAATAACCTAAACAATGACGATATGATTTCCACCATTATTTCAAACAAACGACTAAGCCTGGAGCTGGGCTGAGAAAGTCATCTCTGTCTGTGGAAAATGAGTTTAAAGACACTTCCCACTAACACATTTTTTTCGAGAAAAGTGAAGTCTAATTATTTAGCTGTTCCAGATATGCTTTTTCAGCTTCTGCTAGACTGAGCTCAACACAAACTGTGCTCATCCTTGCATACACAATGAGTCTCATTAATTCCTTCTTCTTTCCAAGCTCAATGAAGGAACATGGAAACAAAACTGGGGGCACATTCTTCTCTTTTTAATGTATGTTAGAAACTTCACTGCAAACCTGGCTCTTTCCACTCACACAGGGCTGCCCTGCTCTGAGCAGCTGGACAGGCAAGGTCAGGACTTCTAGAAACTCTGTGACCAACAGTACTATTTCTCCTGTGAAATAAAACACAAAATGGCACTCACTGAGGAGATCTGCAAATAAATGAGGTAACAAATGGCGCTGTGAATGTGTCCACTCCTTCCCCCATCATCTGTCCATCCCATTATCAACGCAAGCCCTCGCCTGCACTATCTGAGACAGCATAGCATATACTATTCAGTGATATTATCCTCAGAATTACACAAACCTTCTCGGGCATGCAAAGCGGAATAACATGACATGGTATGTGGGCACTTCATTATTTTTCACACCTAACGAATCTCAGCTCATCAAGAAAGTTAAACATTTCCAATGTGAGATTTCCCCCAACTTCTTAACTGCATCCACCTCAGGTCCTAACTGCCAGTTGTTGTTTAATAACCACAAATTCTTTGACACCCCTTTTTTCAAAATACAGAGACCAATGTCCTTCTCTTTGACTGTGTGCTCTACTTAGGGACTCACTTCCAGGAAACAGAATGTGGTAGACACAGAGGTGTATGAGGTCATTAAAACTTTCTCCTGGTTCTCTCTCCCCCAGGTGGCACTAGTGGTAAAGAACCCAACTGCCAATGCAGGAGACCTAAGAGACTTGAGCTGGATCCCTGGGTCGGGAAGGTCCCCTGGAGGAGCAAATGGCAACCCACACCAGTATTCTTGCCTGGAGAATCCCATGGACAGAGGAGTCTGGAGGGCTACAGTCCATAGGATTGCAAAAAGACACAACTGAAGTGACTTAGCACTCACTCTCTCTCTCTCTGTCTCTGTCTCTCTCCCCCTCTTCCTTCTCTCCCTCCCAGATCACCTGCCCTAGGGAAGCCAGCTGCCAGGTTGCACACTGAAGAGGTCCACTTGGAGCTCCTAAGCCTCCTGCAACAACCATCACTACCTTACCAGTTGAGAGAGTCCACCACTTGGACCTGGGTCCTCCAGCCCCAGGCAAGCCTTCAGTCCAATACACAGAGACCCTGGATCCAGAAACACTCGGCCAAGTAACCCCTGGGTTCCTAATCCACAGATCCCATGTGAGACAGCAAATGTTCCTTGTTTGAATCTACTACTTGTTAGAATAACTTGTTATGCAAAATTAGATAATTAATATACTGCCAGAAAAAAAAGGTAGATGGCCTACAAAAGAATGACACCAGACTGAGAGCAGCCTTTTCAGCTGTAGTAATGATGAAAGATAATAAAATATCTTGAAATACTCAATAAAAAGTTACTGCTTTTGACTACTCTGCCCAATGCTAATCCTCTGCCTAGTGTTTGAATGCAGTCCTTCCTGCCTCCTCCTGGGTTTTTGCTCCATCTCTTCCTATCATTTGAATTTCAATGTCTCTTTCCCTCTCTCTGTGACTTCTTGCCTACAAACTTATAAAGATCTCTTTTATCTTAAAATAGCAAAACAACCACAAACAAATGACACTCTTGCCCCATTTGCCTTCCTCTCACTTTTCCACCTTCTCCTCCTCCTCAGCTACCTCTGCTCTTTCTCAGTCCGCTTGCTTTTGAGGTCTAATTCCCATCGCCCCCCAACCCCCCACCCCCACCCCGCCCCGGCCTCACATATACTGAAACCACTCTCCCAAGCATCACCAAGATCCTAACTGTCAAACTAAATCTCGTCGCCCACAATCTTCGGTGGGCCGAAAGTGGAAAACGAGCCCCTGGTTCCAGGGCCCACGGTCGCTGCAGCCGCCACGCTCACCGTTGGGTCCTGTTGGCTCTGCCCACCTCACTACCCATGTTCTCCTGCCTCCTTCAGCGGGTCTTGTTCCTCACGCTGTTTTGTTTTGATTCCTGCATCAAATGTGTGACTCCTTGACTTCTCATTAAGCCTCTCCATAGGAGATGTTCAATACAGACCTCAAATTAGTCTTAAAAGTCTCAGCCCTAAGGTGGATTCTCTCCCTGGGAGACTTTGGCTTTGAATCCCACTTACCATCCCAGCTTTGAGTTCCCTCTTCATTTCCAGAATCTCAGTATATCCTTTGCTTGCTTGGAGCACTGCTTTATATTTCTGTTAAATGTGTTATTATTTGGAGACACTTCTATATATTGTAGGGGGATGGGAGCGAAGCCCCTCCTGAGCAGCTCAGTTCACTCAGACTAATTTCTTGGTCTGTCTCATAATGTAGACATAAGACTGCCTGACTCATCTCTTCCGCTCTATGGAAATTCCCCTAGGGCAGTGCTTTGTTTTATTCTTCTTAGGTAGCTTCTGATACAGGGCTTTCACCCCAGCTGTGCTCAGATGGATAGAAAAAAAATCAAATATTAAGCATCTTAATTTCTCTTTTGAACAGACTTATCAAGCCTAATAGCCATTTATTTCTCCACCTTAATTTTTTTTATTTTTCTATTCAAAACCCTAAGGAGCCTCCAGTGCCCTCAATATGCACAAGAAAGTCCCGGGAAACCAGAGCAAACTGCATGCAAAGAACCAGAGCAGAATGTAGCCTCAGGAAGAATTCCTTTTTGTCTGGGTATAATTACTAGTCTGATGACTTTCCTGGCTCCTGATTTTACAAATGTAGGTTGTATCTAAAATTAAAGTAGATTACTCTGTATTTATAAATTACAAACATAAAATGACTGAAAATTTCCACAAGCTTAGGCTTTTTCCTCCTAAAAAATAATAGCTTAAGCTGAATTTGATTTGTGTTAATATCTAGATATAGACAACTAGAACTTACATGAGATTTTATTATTTTTAAAAAAGACAGAAATGTATAACAAAAGGCTCGCTTCTAATCACAGACATGAAAAGGAATAGACATCACTTTGTTTTCTATATATTTACATTTAAAAGTTATTTCACCCATACTCTCTTTTCTAACCAATTTAAAATCTTCTCTTCTTGTATTGGGAGGGGGAAAAATACAGAATAACCACATTAATAGCCTTTCTTGGTCCCATGTTAGAAAACATTTAGTGATTTTTTTCCATCTCAGGCTTCTTACATGGCTTTCCCAGGAGCTGTGGCATCATTGCTATTCATGAGCAACCACTGTGACAGTTTAGTAAACAAACCCGACAATAAATTCATCTTTCCTGTCATATGTGACAAAAATTCTTCAGAGGCCTTATTTATGCAATTTAGATCTGCAGGCTTAAAGTATGTGGTAATTTTATTTCACAAAAGCCCCAGGCAGCAAAGTATTTATTTTACACTCCTGGACCTCATCAAGAAAGTGGCATAACCTGTTCTCATGTTTATCTTCTTGCAAATGAGCGACATATTATGGAGATGCCACCTGCTTCATGGTAGGGAGGAATGGTGGGAGAGCAGGAGGAGAAAGGTGGAGGATTAATTAGTTAATATCTATGAAGTACTTTGCAGATGGAGAGTGATATGCAAGTGTGAATTTTAATTACGGTTCCCTGCCCTCCTTGGCAGATACAAATAGGATAATTTCTTGGAACAAGAAGCAATGGTCTAATGTATCATGTTGATGCTTTGATTTCTGGAGAGTCAAATTCTTTGTGGGTTTTGAGGTGACCCAAGCATCTATATCTTGCCCCACCCCTCTATGGAAGAGACAAGGAAAGGTGTTGAGAATATGTAATTGAATTCTTCATGGTGACTGCAGTAGGGGGCACTGTTTTGTAGTCCTCTTATGAAATCATCAAGTTGATGGCTATCGCTGGATTCTATTGCCTTCACATGTTCTTTTCTCCTTCATGCAGACGTGTGTCTTCCTTTTCAGAGAATGAACAGTGCAATTCCAGAAAAGCATCAGAACCCCAGATTTCACTCTGAGATATATAACTAACAGAATTCCCTACATATTTCCACCATAAGTCCGTGCACTAGAATGTGCATGGCAGCGTTATTGGCAGGCATTAGTCTTACTCTAGAAACTGTCCAAATTTCCATCAAGTGTTGGAAATGATACATAAATTGTAGTATATTCACACAATAGATTCCTATAGAGCAGTGAGAATGGTCTATAATTAAATTCAATGAAAAAATACTATCAAGGTAAAATAATTGAAAGAAGTCAACACAAAAAAATCCATACTATATGATTCCATTTATATAAAGGACAAAAAAGCATGAAGAAGTAATGCATGCTGTTACTAACCAGTCAAGATAGTGATTATCCTCAGGAGGTAGGTAGTGACTGGAAGTAATCACAAAGGGGTGCTTCTGAGCTGCTGGCAGTGTTCTCCTTCTGGAGCTGGGTGTTGCTGCACAGGTGTATTCATGTCGTGAAAACTCATTGAGCTGTAAGCTCATGTAAGCTTAAGTGCTTTTTAAGAACAAATTTAAGTAAGCATTTAAAAAAGAAAAATAATTAAAACATCAGTATTAGGTTAGTTGGATTTCAAAGGACCAGGTGCCCTTTATTTCTGGCTTCTATCTTGTTGAAAATAGCAAAGCATTTGCTAGATGTGTCTGACAAAAATGATTTGAGCTGGGATGTGAGAACTGGACTGTGAAGAAGGCTGAGCGCCAAAGAATTTGTGCTTTTGAACTGTGGTGTTGGAGAAGACTCTTGAGAGTCCCATGGACTGCAAGAAGATTCAATCAGTCCATTCTAAAGGAGATCAGTCCTGGGTGTTCTTTGGAAGGAATGATGCTAAAGCCGAAGCTCCAGTACTTTGGCCACTTCATGCGAAGAGTTGACTCATTGGAAATGACTCTGATTCTGGGAGGGATTGGGGGCAGAAGGAGAAGGGGACGACAGAGAATGAGATGGCTGGATGACATCACCAACTCGATGGACATGAGTCTGAGTGAACTCCAGGAGTTGGTGATGGCTAGGGAGGCCTGAGTGAGTGAGTGAAGTCGTTCAGTCGTGTCCGACTCTTTGCGACCCCGTGGACTGTAGCCCACCAGGCTCCTCCGTCCATGGGATTCTCCAGGCAAGAATACTGGAGTGGGTTGCCGCCTGGTGTGCTGCAATTCATGGGGTCACAAAGAGTTGGACACGACTGAACCGAACTGAACTGGGAGACCTTTTGTAAAGTTACAAAAGTTTTCCAAAAAGTCTGAGTCAAAGGATAAGCAGGCAACACACTCCCACTCTTCCCATCCCCTAGCTAGTAATCCAATGATGAAATTGAACAAGGCATCTTCACATTTCTGCTTGGCAAGTTACTATCTTGCATGGTAGATGGAGAGCCATACCAGATAAAAGGTCCACAGAATGTTTCAGGGAAGATGCTCAGAATGACCCTGAGAGTTTAAATTCAGCAGCTGAATAACAAAACACAACGCATTGCTCACCTAAGTACAGGGCATGCATTCTCAGAAGTCTACTAGCATTGGAAGAATATTGTCTCCATGAAACTTTCTGTCGCAAGTCCCTCCTTGCACTGTCATATGGTGATAAAGTTGCAACGTGACTTACACGTGCCTATGAAGAGCTTGAGAGAAACATGCAGTGGACTCAATGTGAACTTAAGTTAAGGGGGTTGGTGGTGGTTGGAATTCCTTGTAAAAGCTGAAGTTCAGAAGATGAGCTGGTGTATGTAATTTGGTCATTTTGGCAGTATATACAATGTCAATCCCAAACTCCAGCATTTAAGAGCAATAGGCAGAGTCAGTTTTTATAAATAAGAGATATAGGAATACATTCAGGTGTTCTTCTGCCACGTTTTCTGAATCAGAACTCCTGCCTGGATCTTTATCAAATGGAGAGATCTGACCTGGTATCACTAGAAATATCCAATGACACATTGTTATTCATGTGTTAATCAATATTTAAAAAAATTTTGAACTTTAGTGATTCTCCTCTTTTGTAGTAGAACATCATAGATTCTTAGTCTAAAGAAGCAATGAAGCCATAGAATAAGATGAGGAACCAATCCCCAGAGTGACAGTCTCTCTACAATATCCCTGACTTTTGTTGTTGAGTTCACTCATCCAAGAAATAGTTACTCAAATACTTGGAATCTTCAGATTTGAGGCACTGTTCTAGATATTCGCAAAGCAGTAATAGAGCAGACTAAAATCCTAGCCCTTTGGAAGCATATATTCCAAACGAAAAGTCGGAAAAGACACAATAAACTGTCTTATTGTTCACAATAAGTCAACAATAAACAGCAAACAAATACAAACAAATACATAGCGTTAGAGATGATTAACTCTGCAGGAATAAACGCAGCAGCCAAAGGGTCTAGAGTGTAGGGCTATGGTGGAAAGGGGGGCAGGGTGCAGCTTTTCATAGATTGGTTCAGAGCTCAGTCTCACTAAGAAGGTGAGGTTCATCCTTAATGGACCTTAATGAGGTGAGAATCTCACTTAAATTTATGGGGTCACTTTTTCAGCATTAGGTAGGTTTTGTCTTAAGAAATGCCCGATCTATTACTTAAGAAATAATTGCTTCTATCTTAAAAGTTGTACATTATGAGGCCAGAATGATATGGGCTTGTATGATCTTCAAAGCAGGTGTTGCCAATTGCCCACCATGACCATAAACATGTCTCAACAAAGCTTCTTGGTAACCAAGTGAACTGACTTGTTCCCTGGGGTTAACAAATTGAACCAGTTACATTTAAAGGACATCTGCCAAAAAATAATGATCTCCAGTTTTGAGCAGTTGATAATTATGCTATTCTTTCCAGTAATAGAGAGCAGGACAAATAGTCTTTTGAGACCTCTTTGAGTGCTGTACGATCAGATCAAATGATCCATGAAGAAGAAATTTCCACCCTATTCTTGATTGCCTAAATGGCAATCTTTCACAAACATTCACATCTTTAACTTAAGAATTAAAAATAAGGAGGGCTATACAATGAAAATTTAAGGTCACACTGTCCCTAATTTACTGGCCACACTGCTTCATCTTTTCTTTTACCTGATGCTAAAAGGATGAATATTTAAAGGGACTACTTAAATTTTGTCATGCACTTTGGGGTTTTCCCATTGTTCCATTGTTCCAGCCATCCCACATGCCAGAGAGATCTCCCTTCTTTCCTAAGTTCTATCCTCATTTTAAAACTTCATGATGATTTTCGTCTTTGTGAGCCTCTGAGCCCTCACCCTCCCAGTCATCTCTTTTCATCTCTTTTCTTTGCCTCTTGAAGCATTTACATAGTGTCTGCTCTATTTCTTGGCACCAGACACAGACTGCTTTGTACAGTTAATTATGTTTTATGTCTGTGTCCTATTTCTCTGGTGATATTGTAAGATATTCAAGGGCTTTACCTTTCTGGGTCTTAGCCCAGTTTCCTTCACCTGTTAGATGCTTTATAAATGTTGGGTGTAACTGGTGATAATGGTAATAGCACTAGTAGAAATAACCAGTTTTCAGATGGAAAATAGGAATGCTAGTCCTGCTCCTTAAATGGTCTCTGAAATGAGACACTGAAAGGTTTCAGTTGTCCCCTTATGTCACTAAATTCCTCCATGCACAGGTAATGACAATAACATGACTGCTGCCGGGCTGATGGCGTTCACAAAATATCACCGATATTAAGTCACAGAGCACTATTCAGAGATGTGAAATGTAAGGAATGGGCTCCCTAAATCAAATAAAATACTGTAGGAGAAAACCATGAGGCAAAGTAACGATCACTTAGTTGTAGTCACGAAAGTCACACAAATAAATGTACTCAGTACCACCACTGAGTGCCTACTGCGTCCCATGCCCTATGCCAGGTACTTCACACATAGTACTTCTAAGCCTCACACCAGTCCTCAAGGTAGGAACCGTATTTCCATTTATAAGAGAGGGAAAAGTACAAAGAGGTGAATTGACTGCACTCAAGATCATGCAGCCAGTAGGAGGCATGTCAAGCTTTTCAGGTCAGAGAACATGTGATGCTCTCTCCACTTAATAAAGGCATAAAATACAAGCTCACAGCTAACATCATACTCACCAGTGAAAATCTGTTTCCTCTAAGATAAGGAACAGGACAAGGAACATAGCACTAGTGGAAATAACCACTATCATAGCTTGTTTTCCAATGTAGTTTTGGAAGTCTAGCCACAGCAACTAGATGAGAAAAAATACTACAAGGAATCCAAACTGGAACAGAAAAAGTAAAACTGTCACTGTTTGCAGATGACATGACACTGTACATAGAAAATCCTAAAGGTGCCACCAAACACTATTAGAACTCATCAACGCACTTGGTAAACTTGTAAGAACAAACTATCAGAAAGAGAAATTAAGAAAACAATCCCATTTACAATTGCTTCAAAAAAGTATAAAATACCTGGGAATATTTTGCTTCCTTTTTACCTAAAGAGATAAAAGCCCTCTACTTGGAAAAGTGTAAGAAACTACTGAAAGAAATTGCAGATAAAACAAACAGGAGAGATATAATGTTTTCTTGTACCAGAAGAATTAATATTGTCAGTGACCATAAAATCTGAGGTAATCTACAGGTTCAATGCAATTCCTATCAAAATTTCAATTGCATTTTTCACAGAACTAAAACAAATAATTCTAACATTTATATGGAAGCACAAAACACTCCAAATAGCCCAAACAATCTGAGAAAGAAGAACAAGGCTGGAGGAATCAGACTCTTTCATTTCAAACTATACACAAAGCCACAGTAATCAAAACTGTATGGCATCAGCATAAAGACAGACACAAGATCAATGGGAAAGAATAGAGAACACAGAAATGGACCCACTTACACAGGAAAATAATCTACAGAAAGGGAAGCAAAAACACACAATGAAGAAAAGACAGTCCATCCTATAAATAGTGATGGGAAAACTGGACAGGTACATGCAAAAGAATCAAACTGGACTAGTCTCTCACATCATTGCACAAAAAGTTGCACAAAAGTCAACTCAAAATGGATTAACCACTTAGATATAAGACTTAAAGCCACAAAACTTCTAGAAGAAAACATAGGCAGTAAGTTTTTTGAATATCAGTCTGAAGTAATATTCTTTGGATGTCTCTTCAGGCAAGGGAAACAAAAGCAAAAATAAACATATGGGACTACAAACAAACCAAAAAGTTTTTGCACAGTGAAGGCAACTACCAACAAAATAGAAAGGCCACCTATTGAATGGGAGAAGATACTTGCAAGTGATACATATGATTAATATGTATCTTTGGGTTAATATCCAAAATATACAAAGAACTTATATAACTCAATAACAACAACAACAAAACCCCAATCAATTCAATTTCAAAAAATAGGCAGAGGATCTGAATAAACATTCTTCCAAAGAAGACATACAGATAGCCAATGGATACAGGGAAAGATGCACATCATTAATCATCAGGAAATCCAAACAGAACCACAATGAAATATTAGCTCATACAGAATGACTATTATAAAAAATAAAAGTGTCAGTGAGGGTGTGGGGAAAAGAAAACCCTCGTGCACTGTTGGCATGAATGTAAACTGCTTCATCCACTGTGGAAAACAATATGGAAATTCCTCAAAAAGCTAAATATAGAGCTACCATAGCATCCAGCAATTTCACTCCAGCGTATTCATCTGAAGAAAACAAAAACACTAGAATTAGAAGAGATATATGCACCCCTATTCTCATTACAGCATTAATTAGAATAGCCCATAAATTAAAGCAACCTAAATACCCATCAGTAATAGATAATCAGTAAAGAAGATATGGAATATTACTTGGCCACAAAGAAGGATGAAATCGTGCCATTTGTAACAACATAGATGGACCTTAATGATATTTTGCTAAGTGAAATAGACAGTGAAAGACACATACTGTATGATTTCAAACAAACAAACATAACAAAACAGAAACAGAGTTATAGATAGAACAAACAGGTGGTTGCCAGAGGGGGGAGAGTGCTGAAAGGAAGAAAGAAATAAGTGAAGGATTAAGAGTTAAACACTTCAATATTTTAGTAAATTAGTCATGTGTATGAAATGTACAGTATGGAGAATACAGTCAATATCTTTGCAATGTGATGTAAAGTTGTGGTGATCATTTTTAAATGTACAGAAATATCAAATCACTACATTGTATATAACAGGAACTCACACAGTGTTGTAGGTCAACTATACTAAAAAAACCAACAACATACAAACAAAATCATAGAAAAAGAGATCAGATTTGTGATGAGGGCACGTGAGTAGAGGAAGTGGGAAGTGGTAAAAGGAGTCAAAAAGTACAAAGTGCCAGTTATAAGATAAACAAGTACTAGGGATATGAAGTATTGATACAACATGATAAACATAATTAACAATGCTATATGTTGTATACAAAAGCTGTTAAGAGTTCTCAGCAGAAGGTAAATTTTGTTCTATTTCTTTAATTTCACGTGTATATGAGATGATTAATGTTCACTAAACTTACTGTGTTAATCATTTCATGATGTATGTAAGTCAAATCATTATGCTGTATACCTTAAACTAATACAATGCAGTATGTCATTTATCTCAGTAAAACTGGAAGAGAAAAAAATGATGGTGTCACAGGCTCAAAAGAACAGCCTCTAATGCACAATTCTGTTTGAAACCACCACTTTTTGATATCTACTATCATCTCATTGGAATAGGAAATGGCAACCCACTCCAGTAGTCTTATCTGGGAAATCCCATGGAGAGAGGAGCCTGGTGAGCTATACATGGGGTCGCAAAGAGTTGGACAGGAATTAGCAACTAAACAAAAAGAACAATCATCCCAAGTGGCATAGCTGAGCCCAGTGCCAAAAGATAGAAGAGGTCAACTACCCATAGGAAGAGAACACTGCGAAGCTACAGGAAGGAATGCACTCAACAGTCTGAGGAATCGTATTCACTGACTGATTTCATTACTATCCGACTATTTACCTGTTCATTAATATAGACAGCTATATGTTGATACACAGAAAATTTCTAAAAAGATGCCAAGAAAACTTAGACTATTGGTTTTATCTTGGGAATGTAGGTTTGTAGAGCAAAGTGGAAGAGAACTTTAAATTTATTTCCCAATTTCTAGGATTGTATATTTTGCATGCTTGTCATAAATAAATCCAAAAGTTAATTTTAAAATTTTAAAAATACTTATTTATTGAGGCATCAAAGCATATGAGTTTTCAGAGTAATTGTGTGATTCTTCATAATTGATGACTTTGAACCTCAAGTTCCCTCTGGCAAATCAGTCTCCCATGCTCTGAATGGCCCCTCCAGATTCTTTAAGCCTCAGCTTTGCAGGTGGACCTTCTCTGGTGGAGGAAGAGTACATTACTGAGCAGGATAAATGACCCCAAGACTTCTCCTGAACAAATCCTACCAAATGATATAGACCAAAGAGATTGAAATAAGACACATATTAATCAGTGCTGGGCAAGATATCTTGGCCTGAAATCCAGCAGTCACTCTGTCTTCATTTCCAGCCACATACAGCTTAAAGGTGGCCAGAATAATCACAGAGTTTATATTTCTTAAATGTGAGTGCATCTGGCTGCAGATTTCTGTCAAGGATCCATACTGGCTTTATGTAAAACTAAAGACTGCTTTCCCTTGAGGGAGCAATGGCATTAACCACATCTGAACAGACCATCCTGTCTGATGCAACCCCAGGTGTGTTACTGATATTTTGTGATTGTTAGATAATTTAATGCCTTGCCAAGGAGCCCTACGTTGCCACACCATCTGCATATGTCATTTGCTGACAAGTTGCACGATTAATAGCTTCATGTTTCACTGGATTTTTCTGCAGTAAAAATACTAAATCAAGATTTTAAATATGGAAATCAATTCAAATGTAAAATTTACTCAGGTATGTTGATGAGTCATTGAGTGTTAGTGGATACCATAAATGGGAAAAGGTCCAGTTAAATGAGCAAATAATACTTCCAGATTTTCTTCTAATAGAGTAAAAAAAATCCAAGAAATTATAGGCAACAAAATGCAACTTGGCTTATTCATTGATTTAACATGTATTGAAAAACCTGTCCTGTTCCAGACACGTGTAGGCTCTAGTAATACAATAGTGGGAATAAAAGGATACCTGTCCCATAGAATTGACATTTTTCTTATGAAAACAGGAGTAAACATGAAACTAAATAAGTAGATAGCTAAAATAATTTCAGTTCAGTTCAGTTCAGTTCAGTCGCTCAGTCATGTCCGACTCTTTGTGACCCCATGAATCGCAGCACTCCAGGCCTCCCTGTCCATGACCATCTCCCGGAGTTCACTCAGACTCACGTCCATCGAGTCCGTGATGCCATCCAGCTATCTCATCCTCGATCGTCACCTTCTCCTCCTGCCCTCAATCTCTCCCAGCATCAGAGTCTTTTCCAATGAGTCAACTCTTCGCATGAGGTGGCCAAAGTACTGGAGTTTCAGCTTTAGCATCATTCCTTCCAAAGAAATCCCAGGGCTGATCTCCTTCAGAATGGGCTGGTTGGATCTCCTTGCAGTCCAAGGGACCCTCAAGAGTCTTCTCCAACACCACAGTTCAAACGCATCAATTCTTCGGTGCTCAGCCTTCTTCACAGTCCAACTCTCACATCCATACATGACCACAGGAAAAACCATAGCCTTGACTAGATGGAACTTAGTCGGCAAAGTAATGTCTCTGCTTTTGAATAGGCTGTCTAGGTTGGTCATAACTTTTCTTCCAAGGAGTAAGAGTCTTTTAATTGCATGGTTGCAGTCACCATCTGCAGTGATTTTGGAGCCCCCCAAAAATAAAGTCTGACACTGTTTCCAATGTTTCCCCATCTATTTCCCATGAAGTGATGGGACCGAATGCCAAGACCTTCGTTTTCTGAATGTTCAGCTTTAAGCCAACTTCTTCACTCTTCTCTTTCACTTTCATCAGGAGGCTTTTTAGTTCCTCTTCACTTTCTGCCATAAGGGTGGTGTCATCTGCATATCTGAGGTTGTTGATATTTCTCCTGGCAATCTTGATTTCAGCTTGTGCTTGATTCCAGTCCAGCGTTTCTCATGATGTACTCTGCATATAAGTTAAATAAGCAGGGTGACAATATACAGCCTTGACATACTCCTTTTCCTATTTGGAACCAGTCTGTTGTTCCATGTCCAGTTCTCACTGTTGCTTCCTGACCTGCATACAGATTTCTCAAGAGGCAGGTTAGGTGGTCTGGTATTCCCATCTCTTTCAGAATTTTCCACTGTTTATTGTGATCCACACATTCAAAGGCTTTGGCATATTCAATAAAGCAGAAATAGATGTTTTTCTGGAACTCTCTTGCTTTTTCCATGAGCCAGTGGATGTTGGCAGTTTGATCTCTGGTTCCTCTGCCTTTTCTAAAACCAGCTTGAACATCAGGAAGTTCAGATAATGAGAAATGCTGTGAATAAAATGAGTCAGGGTAACAGGATGGGCAGTGAAGTGTAGGGGTAGGGCCGTGATCTGAGATGGGGTTGTCATAGGAGGCTCTCTGAGAGATTACCTTTGCTCTGAGACCCAAACCATGAGAAAGCACCAGCAATGTGAAGATTCTGGAAAAGAGTGAATGCTTGATGGAAAGGTCCTTGTGGTCAGAGAATTTGGGGAGCTATGAAGAAGGTCCAAGGATAGTAAATAAGTGGAGAGTGGTAGGAAATAAGGTCAGAGAGGCAGGAGGGGTGACATTGCATGAAATCTTTGAGGACATCAGCTTGACTTTTTGCTGCTGGGAGGGTTTTAGCCCATTATAACCCATCAGCATCTTTCACTGCTGGGAAGGCACACATAAAACAAAAGAAAAGTAGACTTCGGTGTGTGCACTGAAAATATTGTTCTTTTTAATAAGTCTATTATTGAAGTATGTGTTTTATTGAGTTAATAATAAAGTATTTATTGAGTACTTACTATATGCCAGGCATTGTTTTAGGGGTTTTGAGTATTTCAATTTCAACATTTAATTTGTATATTTTTATTTAATCCTCCAAATATCCTGTAGTGTGTATTTATCTTGTTTTCTAGAGGATGGAGTAATGTACTCAAAGTCACATTGCTATTGTGTCCAAACTGGTGTTCAAGTTAAGTCTCTGAATCTTTGGGCTCTGTTCATTTTTCTTCATCATGCTAGTGCCAAATCAAGAGTTTGCTCATTAATTTGGCCTAATTCTTCTTCTAGTCTCAAAATCAAACTGTCCTCAATCATATAATTTGCCAAATTAGGTAGACATAGGTTATGACCTCTTGTGAAGAGTTAGCAATATTTGAGCCACTCTGCATTTACACATATCTTCACAATTGTGTGGCATACTTGCACAAGGCGGGACCAACAGACTGACATTGAAGCCATAACACACAGAAGGCTGGTAGGAACTTGTGACCTGAACCCAACTGGGTTAGCTACTTGCTAATGTGAAAATATCAACATTCTCCAAAGGAGCTAAATGAGACTCAGAACCTCAAACCATAATGTTCAAAATATTTTAAAACTGTTCAACACACACGCACAAAAACACACATACATGCAAAATCAGGAAAGTCACAACTCACCTGGGAAAAGATAATAGATGGCAGTAGAAAAGACAAAAGACAGTAGACGCCAATGACACAACACAGAAGTCAAAATTATCTGACAAAGACTTAAAGAAATTTCCTTTATTAGGAAAATTTTAATATGTTATTTTATTTTTTTAATATAAATTTATTTATTTTAACTGGAGGCTAATTACTTTCCAATATTGTATTGGTTTTGGCATACATCACTATGAGGAACCAACAGTTGGAGTTCTGGATATATAATTAATTTGGAGTCTTTAAACTGGAGTAAATATATAGGGGTAGCCCAGAAAGAGCGTGGCTCTAGGCTCAAAGTGCATCTCAACTCTGCCATTTCTGAGCCACTTCATCATGAAGGCTGCTTCGCCTCTCATCCTTATGTTTCCTTGGCTCTAAAATGGAAGCTAACAGGGCTTGCTGGATAGACTTCTTGTGAGGTTTAGAGGTCATAGTGCTGCACAGTGCTGATGTGCAGAAAGGGAGGGTTAATGTATCCTTTCTCTCTCATCTCCCTACATTAGCTTGCCAATTGCCAATTGCTGCCAGTCCTGACCTTGAAATTGGTAAGATTTTCACCTCATTCTGGAAAAGGGCCGTCACCTTTGGAGTCTACTTTATTTCTGAACCAAAAATAATAAGGAAGACAAAATTTCTCTTTTAACCATGGTGCCCTGCCGCTGCACGATTACTTTGGAGTGTTGGTTTACACAAGGCCCAGAAAGAGCAGGCAAAAATCTCTTCTGATGCCCCTTCCAGTGGTCAGAGGACAGTTTTATTTCATGTTGGATGCATAACCATGCTTCTCGATATCTCCTCAGTTGATTTATGACCTTTTGATTCATAGTCAGTGTATGGAAAAATGTCAAATCTATTGCTTTGAGATGGATTTAGATTTTTAATATTAAGAATGGAAAAGTTGAGGAAAGAAAGGAAAAGTTAAAGAAATTGCCCTTCACACCAACTTGATGAATATGACAAGGGGCTCATGGGATTTTAGAGCTAGAGGGGATCTGTGGAGGCATCCAGGTCAGTGTCCTCATTTTACACTTGAGGGAACTGATGGATAGAGAGGAGATATAATTTTCATGACTTGGAACAGGATAGTTTGTATACATACCTTTTTCAAAGTGCCATTTTCCATAAAAGTATGTAAACATACTCAAGAACGAGATCAGGGAATGTGTCATGATCACTGTGACATCCGCAGCTCTGAGAAGACCTCCTAGAACACTCAATCAGCTCATTGTTAAATGAAGGCAGAAATTTTTAGCTCTTGGAGATAAGTTTCCTGTTGATTATAATGGAAATTTTGGATCAAAATAACTAGAAATCCCAACTGATAGTCTCAGACAAAGATGAGGATCCACATCAATGAGACAAACCTGTTAGTTTCTATATTAACCCACTAAAAATGTGAACTCGCATGAAGATGTGGTTATGTGCGTGCATGTGTGCTAAGTCGCTTCAGTCGTGTCTGACTCTTTGTGACCGTATGGACTGTAGCCTTCCAGGCTCCTCTGTCCATGGGATTTCCCAGCAAGAATACTGGAGTGGGTTGTCATTTCCTCCTTCAGGGGATCTTCCCAGCCCAGAGATCAAACACACGTTTCCTGCACTGGCAGGCGGAGTCTTTACCACTGCATCATCTGAAGCCCCACCATCTGATGGTTGAAAAGAATATCCAAGTAAAAGAGCTTAGAAAGTTCCTTTCGCATGTCACAAAAAAAATTACCATAACAGACTAATATCTGGAAGGAATCTGTACAACTAACGTGAAGGAGGAGACTCCAGCTTGGTTCCGCAGCTTCATTTTGCTCCATTTTCCTCCAGCCCAACTTCTATACCTCCACCTCTATTGCTGGTGGTTCTGCTCTGACATGCCAGTCCAGCCTGGATTCAGGCTGCACATGCAGAAGCTACAGCTATGCCTGTCCCCTGTTTAGCAGAACTACCTTCCTGCTGGGCTAGAGACAGTGGGGAGTTGGCTTTGTAACTGCTGATGGATCCCAGCCTTTCATCACTGACACAAAAGTTCTTGCCTCTGTGAAATTTCATAGTGCAACCTTGCTACACATAGCCCCAAAGCATCACTTTGGACCCATGCAATTGACTGGTCCTTTTCAAAGCCAGAAAATAGATTTTCTCCAGGTGCACAAGAGGTCTGTTAGCACATATATCATAACGATTCCCTGCAGGTGTTTGTGGTGTGCCATCTAAACTTGTACTCCTAGCTACAATTACATACTGGCATGTGAATTCTTGCTATATATGAATCATGTCAGGATATGAACTGTTCATCCTGTTTGCCTGGGAAATTCCTGGTGAAAGTCCAATAAAAAAGGGTGCCCACCTTTTACCATAAAAAGTATCTCAGTTTGAACAATAACCCTTAGGTTAAGTCATGCAGTCTGATCTCTGACAGGACAATAGCTGATAGTATATTAAATTTTGAATTTAATGGCTAGTGGTCTAATGGCAGTCATAGAATTGGGTAGTGGTTAAAAACATTAGCTTTGGATTAAAAATCTCACTAGTTAAGTGATCTTGAGTGGAGTTGCTTATCTTTTTTACACCTTGGTTCCTCAGCTATAAACTGGGACTGATAACACTAACTGCCTTATTGGTTTGTTTTGAGATTTAAACACAATAATATATGCAAAGCAGTTAGCATAATCTCCAGTATGTAACAAGCACTTGATAATTGACAGTTGATTTTGATAGCTGTATCCAGTGGTAAGTGGTCTCATTTCTCATCCTCATCTTGCTCTTCTCTTTCATTTCAACGTTGGACTTTCCTCTCTGACTGCACTTAATTTTCCCTGTAATAAAAGGTGTCACAGTCCTGGTCTTCATGCCTCATGAATGGTGTCTGGTTCAAGAACTTGAGTTTTACAAAGTGACTTTGGGGTCTGATGAACACAGACCTCAATTTTAATTGCTGTCACAGGGTTATATGAGAGTAATTCTCAGTGTGTGATCTGTGGCCCGATGCCAAGCCAGGAGGATCCAGATAGTGGCCTGAGACCTGAGATCATGCAGGCGTTTCTTTTTATTGTTGTGAATAAATGACATGTGACTTCATAGGCTTCCATTTAATACAGAATTAAGGGTTTCATATTAGCAGTTTTTAAAGGCTATTATTTATTCTGTTTGAGATTAGTTAGTTAATCCTTCAGTGTATATTGGTGCCTCAATACCATTTTTGACCTGTTATTTTTTTAATCGTTACTCTTTGACAAGTGCAAGCTACAGTGCAAGTAGGAGTCATTCATACTCTTATGGGGTAGAATAGATGCATATCTAATGTATATTTAATGTATAGTTAGAGTATAATTAATCAACTAATACAAAATTATTATGATTTTTGTTTCTGCTGAGACATTTCTTGGTTAGTCCTCTGCCCTCTTTGCTCATTAAGGAATGGGCAGAACATGTGGGCCCTGGAATCTTAACTCTTTGTCACTGGGCTTCTTTCATTTTTAGATTCACTGATCCCTTGTCTTTCACGACTCCTCAGTTAGGTATATATATTATCACATGTGCGGGGTCTCTTACAGGAATAAATGTTTGTATAGTCAAGAGATGTTTCTACAAGTAACTCACAGTATGCGCAGAGAGGAGGATTAGAAGAGTATGAGTTTTGGAGTTAAATAGATCTGGATGTGAGCCCTGATTTTAGTACCTGATGTGTGTGTGTGTGAAGTCGCTCAGTCATGTCCGACTCTTTGCGACCCCATGGACTGTAGCCTACCAGGCTCCTCCCTCCATGGGATTCTCCAGGCAAGAGTACTGGAGTGGGTTGCCATTTCCTACCTGATAGTACCTGTCATCTATGGTAGGTGAGGATTAAATCAAGTTATGCATGTACCAGGTGTATGACATGAAGGTAAAAAATGGTAGATTTTTATTTATTTCATTGAATAAACAGATGTCATTCAACACTGGTTACATTGAACTACCATAACACTCAGTCTAGATCACTCAAAGGCAGGGCTCATGTATTTTGAACAAATTCTCACCACCAAATGCAGAGCTCAGCATGTGAAAGAAAGGGGTATTGAAAGTGGATATTTACAGTTCATTCACTTACTTATTTGTATAACATATTAAATATGGAAATATAAGAATGTATGTCTTATACTTTAAGCTTTCAGGTTGCTTAAAGTAGCAAGATATCCCAATGTTAGCAGGGGGACAGATGAAAAGCACGTTAAGCAGTGTGGGACTGGAGTGTGCCTGGAATGTTGGGGCCACAACAATGAAGCCAGTGTTGCTGGAGTGGAGTGGGGGTGGGTGGGCACCAGGAAATGAGGTTAGAGCAGCAACAGGTTCTCTGAACTGTGCTGTAGCCTGAATACGCTGTCCATGATTGTTTGATGATCCTATATATGGCTAAGTTTCAGAGAGTATATCTGATCATCTATGAGACATTTCCACCTGGGTGGCCCAAGGTACTCAAGTTCAAGAGGAAGAAAAACTTAGTACATTCCCCTGCAAACCTGCCCTTGCCCCAGACTTCTCCGTTCCTGTTAATGGCACATCTATCCAGTCAACAAAACCAGATATCAGGGAATCGAGTCTTTTGCTCCCACACCACCCCCCTCCACCAAATTCAATCATTTATTAAGTCCTGACTATCCTACTCCAAGATACCTTCCAAATCCTTTCACTCCTCTACATTGCCATTATCTCTGAGACCACCACAACCACAGCTGCTGCTTGTTAACTGTTCTTGCCTTCACCACGGCTACCATTCAACTGCCACAGTTACTCTTCCAAAGTTACTTTTTGAAAAGAGCCAATCAGACATTTAATATCAAAATTAAAACTCCTCCATGACTACCCCTGACCTACCAGAATCTTCACTGTGGCTCTCAAAGCCTTGGCTAACTTGCTCTAATTGTAGAACTCCTTGAAAAGAGTTCTGGCAAAGACACTTTCTTAAATTTCAGTCATATTTACCTGTCTTTATTAGAACAGTACTTCAGACACTGGCCTAACTGCATTGCTACTAATCTTGCTTTGTTGAGAGCTCAGAAATGATACTGCCTCCTAGAAACCAAAATGAGTTCATGACAGGCTGCTATGAATCTTGGGAACCCAAGACCCAGAAGGTCTTTTGGGATCTGTCTCTTTTTCTTCCAGCAGAACAAAAGCCAATAGGCTGGCCAGGTTATCCTTTACCAGTAATTTGGGAACACATCTTAGAGGCAATCTGGCACAATAAGAAGGCCACTGGCTTTACAGATGAAAGACCTGGATTTGCCATCTGGCTGTCATGCCATTAACTTGCTGTGTAGCAGTATACCGGCCACTTCAAAATTCTAGGCCTCAGTTGCTTCATCTGTAAAGTGTAGAAATTGGCTTTAATGGCTCTTAAGATCTAGCTATATTGTTTATAAATCTATGATTCTGGGGTAAGTAGACAAAGAAGGACAAGGAAAGAAAAGAACAATTTACGTTTGCTCTTCCACTGAAGGACTACAGAAATGGATGAATGGATGATGTTTTCAATGAGCTCATTTGTTCAGTAAATATTTGTTGTGTATGTACTCTGAGCAAGATCAGAGGCTAGGACCTTGACCCAAGAACTAAACTTAAACAAAAGTACGTTGAGTGCAGAAATGGCTTTTATACTGATATACACTGCACGACTTAATTGCTTTCAGACAAATGCCCTACTGAGCCTAGATATCTAAAGGTTTTCCTTAGAGAATGTATCATATTTTTAAACTCTAAATGGCTTCAGTATTATGTATTAAAGCCCTGCAATAAAAGAAAAAGGGGCTCCTGAACTGCTGCCTTGAAATCTAACATTTGGATGAAATAATTTTAATTCATGAATTCATCAGGATTGCTATCAAAATGATTGAAGGCAGAAAAAAATTCTAAGAGAACTGGACCTTTAAGAACTGATTTTTTTGTTGGCAGAGGAAACATGTCCACTGTAATGGGACAATTTAAATGCATAACTGTTAAAACAAACTCTTTAAACTATTCCCAGCATGTCCCAACATTCATCATGTTGACTAGCAAGACATCAATTTTTCATAAAATACTGTATAACTGAAAAGGAGACATTTAAAGGAGAGGAAAAAATTGAATTTGCTGTTTCAACTCAGGCTCTGATGATTTTGGCATTTTATAAGGTGATTAACTGATCGTATGAAGGGAAGAAGCAAGTGGTACTTCACAGAGCTCTGTAGATTGAGTTCTCTCTTCTCTTTTATTTATTTATTTTTTTCTTCCTTAAGCACCTTGATTTCCCCCACTCCCTGAGTCACTGCACACATAGTAAGAATGAGTTGGCTATATGCATGACAAAGTCTATACCATTGTGCCTTTGCTTCTGCCTCAACAAATGCCAGTTTTGGCAGCCTACATGTGGCAACATGGATTAGAACAGGGCACAATTCCATCTTGTTGAACCTGAATACCACAATGCATTTTATGGTAGCAAAAGGGAAAAAGGTTAAGGATAAAATTCAAAAAAATCTTCCAAGAGCTATTTTTTAAATTATCGTTGGAGCTGGGTTTATTTATTTTTTAATGAGTTCACTCCAACTCTTCAATTTTGGGGGATCCACAATCTCCTTCTCCTTTGGCATAAATTTCACACGAAGCTTTTGTGTTGAAAGACTTTTGGATAAGACAATACAGAACTTCCAGAAAATGTTCTCTGGTTCACCTTTTTTTGTGTACAAGAGCTAAATCTCATTGTCCCAATGTAGAGTTTAACAGTATATCCAAATAAAATATTATTCTTGTCCAGGGCGTAATAAAATTTATTTTGATCTTGAATGAGAACAGATGGTTAAAGCCATAGCAAAGATCAGTAAAGAACTTCTTGTCTCATAAAAAGCAATGACTTTAATATTATGCTGACATATAATTTCCAAAAAGGTACAATTCTCTCATGCGAATATAAAATGACTATATATCAAAGATTGTTTTCAACTCATAAATTAATAAGGAAATCACAATAATGTGTTAAGACCAATTCAAAAGAGAACTTGAAGAACAAACATTATATAGATAGGCAATCAGGAATGGTGAAATGAATGTGGTAATAGATGCAAAACTGGTTAATATTCCATGGGTCAATTAAATGTATTGTTTGAAGTAATCTTTTCCATAGGCTGGAAATCAATTGCTTTTCTATGGAATATAATTCATTTACATTCTTATAGACAATAATTGGCTTCCCAGATGACTCAGTGGTAAAGAATCTACCTGCCGAGCAGGAGACTGGGGTTCAGTTACTGGGTTGGGAAGATTCCCTGGAGGAGGAAATGGCAATCTACTTCAATATTCTTGCCTGGGAAATCCCATGGACAGAGGAGCCTGGCAGGGCTACAGTCCATGGGGTTACTAAAAGAGTTAGACAGGACTTAATGACTAAACAACAACAACAAAGAATCATTTTGCATTAATATGTATCTTCTACAACTTAACTTCTACTCTTTCAGGGTTACAAAAGAGCTTAGTCAATAGAAATATAAAGGTAAATATGTCTTACGGAACCTGATAATCCATACAGTATGCATTCCTTCCCCTATTGAAAGAACACCTAGTAATCTCTTTTGACCATTGCCCAACTCTTGGGCAATTTTTCCAAACAATTTAAGAAGAGTCATCACATTTCCCTGTCTTACTCTTGGTCTGTCAGAGTAATGCAACATTCAGATTGTTCCAACTTTTTTTCTTGTAAGAAGCAGTATTTCACTGATTATCCTTATGCATGTATTTTAATGCCTATTCACTAGCATTTGTGTTGGAAAGTTTCTCATAAGTTGAATTGCTAGGTCAAAAAGTATGACCATTAATGAGTGATCAAACAGCCAAATTATCCTCCTAAAAGGCTGTGCTATTAATAATTTTATTTCAATATAAGTATATGTGTATGGGAGGGAGGGATTCATCACATCACCAAACACTGCTAACACAATATTATATATCTTTGACTTTACCAGTTTGATAGAGGAAAATGTTCATTTCAACATATCTTCCCATGTTGATTAGTAATGTGGGGAAAAATATATCAGAATTGGTGTGCTAATGAAATAAAGTACATAAAACTGTCCTTGCCATTTAATAAAACACTCAATACATCTACATTTTCTTCAGAAAAAAATTGCTTAAAAATTCTCATTTATTTTAGGGCCTCTTTCTACACTGGGGATATTAAACTTTTGCCCAATATAAATACTGAGATATTTGACCTAAATGAGTGTGTGTGTGTGTGTGTGTGTGAGAACACATTCATCTAGGTAAAATAGTTCAGTATTTTCCTTCTTGGGCACAGGGATATATGATTTCCTATGAAACACATGTCTCATTGAAAGCTTATGAAAATATTTTTCTAAAGCATTTATAAATTGTTATATATTTAGTGTTTTAGTCCATCTGGAATTTATTTTGTATATGATGTGAGGAGAGGATATGCATTTATATCTATTTGTTTTCAGATGGATAAATAATTATAAGATAATTTATCAAATAGTTTATCTGTTCCTCACCACTTTGAAATACTACTTTTATTACAAATATCTTTCTGAGTTAACCTTTGAAGTCTATAATGTATATCACTGATCTATTGTGAAATTTTTGTCACAACACTGTATTATTACAGCATTATAATAATGGTATAGCATTATAGGAGTTCTAATATTGGGAAAGGCAAGTGCCCCTCAATGTTCTTTTTCCCTTAACATTTTGCTTAATTTTTCTTTCACATTTAATCTTCCCACTGAATATTAAAATCACCTTGTCCAGCTCTGAAATAGGTCTATAGTGGTTCTGAGTGGATTTACGTTGAATTTATAAATATACATGGAGAAAATTCAAAACGCTGTTATTGAGTCTTTAATCCAGAGTTTCCAATCTCCCAATGCGTCCCACCCTTACTGTTTCCCTCTTTGAAGAGCTGCATATTGCAATTAATTTATCTCGGTAGAATCAGCCTTGTTCAAGATATGTCATTTTATGGACTTTTATGATAGAGTTAGATAAGTAACTCTTATGTTCAAAAATCTTTTGTGGAAGTTACTTCTTCCATGCCCAATGCTACTAGATTCTGGAGTCTGAAATAGAGCAATTCTCTGACAACTTGGTAGATTCAAATTGCACTTTTGTGCTTTAGTACTTTGCCTTCAGTCTTTTTCTGCTTAAGGAATGAATAAATATTCAGGTAAAAAGGAATAACACAAACTCACTTTCAAAAGAAAGCTACATGTATTTAGAATTGCAGGGGTTTTCTACTAATTTGGAGCATCCCTTCTTGATCACTAAATACTGCTTAGAGACCTTAAGTAAGCTGAAATAGTATTTTAGCAAAATCCTAGGTAAATAGTTAAAATTCTAGAGAGAGTTTGAAGGATACACCCAAACATTAGTTATTCAAGACTATCTCTGTTTGGTTACCCCTTGGAATGGATTACCAGAATCCTCTATATCTGAATTACCTGTCTCCTCAATAAAATGGTCTTGATAAAGCTACAAATAGACACAATCCCTTGGCACTTTTATCAAAGACTGATATATGAGATGCTCATAAATAAAACACAGAGCATTTTTTAGTAAAAGGGCCAAAGCCCTTTTACTAAAGAGCAAGCCCTCCAGGTGTAGAGCCAGAGGTGAGTCCTCTGCATTCTAGAAAAAGCCAAAGGTCTCTTACATTCATTAAATGGCCGTTTGGGTCAGAGATCAGGCAAAGATTCTTGTGCTACTTTGGTCCAAAATGTTAGTCAAATGC
This sequence comes from Capricornis sumatraensis, assembly GCF_032405125.1. NCBI lineage: Eukaryota > Metazoa > Chordata > Mammalia > Artiodactyla > Bovidae > Capricornis > Capricornis sumatraensis. The sequence continues at coordinate 214,161,025 of NC_091069.1, forward strand.
CACCTTTGTCTAATAGGAAATTGTCCACGTGCATAAATATACATTTACAAAATATCTACCAAAAATTGAAATATAAGGTAGAACTATTATTTTCTTTTTATTATTCCGGCACCCTACTTTTATTTAATCAACACTGTACAAACATGTATTGTACACCTATTATGTGCCAGCCACTTTTCCAGTTCAGTTCAGTTCAGTCACTCAGTCTTGTCTGACTCTTTGAAATCCCATGAACTGCAGCACACCAGGGCTCCCTGTCCATCACCGACTCCTGAAGTCCACCCAAACCCATGTTCATTGAGTCGGTGATGCCATCCAACCATCACATCCTCTGTTGTCCCCTTCTCCTCCTGCCCTCAATCTTTTCCAGTGTCAGGGTCTTTTCAAATGAGTCAGCTCTTTGCATCAGTTGGCCAAAGTATTGGAGTTTCAGCTTCAACATCAGTCCTTCCAATGAGCACCCAGGACTGATCCCCTTTAGGATGGACTGATTGGATCTTTTTGCAGTCCAAGGGACTCTCAAGAGTTTTCTCCAACACCACAATTCAAAAGCATCAATTCTTCGGCCCTCAGCTTTCTTTATAGTCCAACTCTCACATCCATACATGACCACTGGAAAAACCATAGCCTTGACTAGATGGACCTTTGTTGACAAAGTAATGTCTCTGCTTTTCAATGTGCTGTCTAGGTTGGTTATAACTTTCCTTCCAAGGAGTAAGCCACTTTTCTAGCCACTTGAAATAGGTCAACAAGGGAAACAAAGTTCAGTGCTCTCTTATGGCCTACATTCTAGCCGATGAAGTCAGACAATTGGCATAATAAATAAGTTGATAATGGCTCCGTTAAAAAAAAAAAAAGTAGTGGCTTTCCTGGTGGTCTAGTGGTTAAGAATCTGCCTGCCAACTCAAGGGACATGGGATCCATCCCCAGTATGGGAAGATTCCACATACTATAAGGCAACTAAGCTCGTGTGCCACAACTACTGAACCTGAACTCTAGAGCCCGTGAGCCACAGCTACTGAGCTCGTGTGCTACAATTGCTGAAGCCTGCACCCTACAGCCTGTGCTCCTCAATGAGAGAAGCCACGCAATGAGAGGCCCACACACTGCAACTGGGGAGTAGCCCCCGACTCACTCCAACTAGAGGAAGCCTGCGAGGAGCAACAAAGACCCAATGCAGCCAAAAATAAATAATAAAAAATAAAGTAGATGATACAAAGAAGTAGTAGAACAGAATAAATTGGCAGGTTACAATGTTAAAGGGGATGGAAGGTTAGCCTCATTGAGAAGGTGACATCTGATCAAAAACTTAAAAGAGGTGAGGTCATTGGCTAGGCAAATCTTTAGGGAAAAGTCTTACAGGCAGATGGAGCAAGCAATCAATGTGAAGTCCCAAGGGTGGAATATGTCTGGGTCCTCAAACAACAGCAAGAAGGCCAGGTGACTAAAGTAGGGGAGTAAGAGGTATCATAGGAAATGAGGGCAGAGAAGCATTGAGAGGAAGAAAATCTCATAGCACATCTAGGATTTTGCCCTGAGAGAGATGGGGGAGCCCACACAGGGTCAGAGAAGAGGAATGACTTGCTGATTAAAGTTTTAAGAGAATAATTCTGACTGTTATGTTGAGAACAGACCCTAGGGACTGGGTTGCAGCAATGAAGCTAGTTAGCAGCTTACTACAGAAATCCAGGGCTAGAAATGAATGAAGCAAGAAACTGCAAAAGTGGTAAGATAAGTTCACACTCTTTAAGGTGAGCTAACAGGGTTTCGGAGAAGGCAATGGCACCCTACTCCAGTAATTTTGCCTGGAGAATCCCATGGGCAAAGAAGCCTGGTAGGCTGCAGTCCATGGGGTAGCTAAGAGTCAGACATGACTGAGTAACTTCACTTTCTCTTTTCACTTTCATGCATTGGAGAAGGAAATGGCAACTCACTCCAGTTTCTTGCCTGGAGAATCCCAGGGACGGGGGAGCCTGGTGGGCTGCCGTCTATGGGGTTGCACAGAGTCGGACACGACTGAAGTGACTTAGCAGCAGCAGCAGCAGCAGCAGCAGCAGCAGCAGCAGGGTTTCTGCATGGAGGATGGGATGTAAGAAAAGGTGTCAAGGATAGCTCTAAATTTGGAGGCCTAAATAAATAAAATTTAAAAATTAGGAAGAAAGCAAACCTATAGTAATAAAGTTTAATTCAGATTTTCTAAACAAAAAGCTTTATATTCACTAAAAAGTTGATTTTGTGAAATGCAAAGCAGTGATGTCTGTATCAGGATTACAAAGAGGAATGAGGGCTAAGTTCAGTGGGAAACGTATAACGCTCTGTGTCCACCTTGTGCTGGCTGTTTGCTTGAAATTTTTCTTTTTGTCTTTTATTCATCCACCCCTTGGGTAACTGTGAAAATAAATTGCCCTAAATGATTCACCTTGCTCAAGAGCACTCGTAAACAATCCATAGTAAATTAAGCATCTCCTTGTAAATATAGTTCATGCGGTAGTTAAAATTTGCCCGCACGGAAGTGATACTTATGAACACTTATGAGCAGTTATGAACTGCTATAGACGGTGCTGTTCTGTATGTAACACACCTTTTTTGCGAGCGTGTGGTCCCATTCCAGGAAAGGGATGCAGCAGAATGTGGTGAAAACTGCCTGGGTTTTGAAGTTAGACCAGACTGTATTTGAAACTTGGCTTTGATAATCATTAACTATGTGGCATTGAAAGATTTGCTAAACCTCTTTAACTTCACTCACTTTCCTTGCCTTTAGCCTTGGGACAATTTCCATGTTACTTGCTTTAAAGTAATTGTGAGGCTTTAAAACAATGTGTATAAAGTCTGGCACATGGCAGGTGCTAAGCATAGAGAGATACTTTCATAATATATAATATAAAATTATTAATGTATGCTATTATATATTGTTATATAAGGTTATATTTTAATTTGTCAGTACTGTATTAATAAGTTCTATACATTAATATAATAATAATATGACAGTGACATCTAAGGCAGATTCAAAGCAGAATTAATTGATGGTTTATATTTTATTAGAAGACACAGGAAAGTTCTAGCTTGACATTTCATATTTAGAGTTTTGGTGCCCTTTATATCGCTAGTTGCTTGGAGAAAAGAGATACGCAAAATGAAACTGTGTCAGCCTTATAAAAAACATCAACAACTGATGGCAAACAAAGCAACCAGAAACTGTTTCCTGATGTTTTGATGAGACCACAGGGGCTGGGAGAAACATTATTCTCTCCAAGGACCACTTGCAAATGGGATCCATACTGTCAACACCCTCTTGGGATTTTAAGACTGCCTGTCTCTGTCACAGCATTTTTCAATGAAAGAAGTTTGCAAACCTTCTGACACTCAAGAAAACTTGGCATTTCAAACTAGATATCCCCGGTTTTAAAATTTCTCCTTTCTGCCATATTTTCTCTAACATCGATTATTTAGGCTGGCCTTTGAATTCATATTATAAATTAAATACACATCCTAAGCATTAAATTAGGGTTCTGAAATGCAAGTTTTAATTTGTGAGTCCCTGCTAGAAAATAAAATGATGATATCTGGGGACTTCAGATGAGCCAAAGCACTACTGATTTTTCATACACTTCTGGGAAAGTTGAAGATGAATCAGACCACTCTCTGGCACAGGCTGCAGGTGAGTGAACAGAGTCTAGGTATACTGGGCACCTTTTACCAAACCAAAATCTGTCATAGCATCATCATAGCACTGTCATAGCATCATCTCATCAGTCCTGGAACAAGGCAGCTGTTACACTCCCATTTTACAGATGAGTAAACTGATGTTGAGAGAGATTGGGAACAAGCCAAAGTCCACACACCTGGTACTCGGTACACCTAGAATGAGAACAGATCTCTCCCACTTTCCCAGAGAGAAGTCTCTCCCCATATTTCTTCTCATATTTCATTTCATCTTCCCATCCCATCTTTTTCCCAGGATACCAGGCAGCTTTTCTTGTCATCTGTCTAGGATCAACATTGCCATTCTGATGGTCATACTTTGAGTTACAGGACTAAAGTAACCCCTAGTAAAGGCTGAGAAAGACACCTACAGAAATTCTCCAAGTACACAGTGGGATGCAATCACTAATAGGGGACTATATGCACTATTTTGAAGTCAACTTGAGGCTTTCAAATCATATGAAAGCTCTAAATATCTGTGGAGGGAATTAAAGCTAGTTATTTCCAGTAATTACAAATTATATCACTCCATTTTACGCATGGGTAGTTAAAAAGCCACCAAAGGCTATAAAATCATTGGCTAATGAAAAGAACATCCTCAGGTTTTGATTTATTGTCCCTGCTATCAGAGACGACCACAGCCACCGTTACAAATGTGTAAACAACCTCAACGAAGGTTTAATGTGCTTTTATCACAAGCCTCCATTGTCGGTTGCCTGTGAGATGAAGCTTTGTGCTTCTGTGCATTGTGTAATTAAAATCCTTTCACTCAAAAGAGAAGCAGAAACAGTTATCAACTAATTTATGAAAGAAACAGGAAAAATCTTATATTACTAGCAAGAGCTGTGGTAGGAATTTTTATTTCGGTGTGGACGTTATTAATTGCCACTGCGACTTCAGAGGCAGACTCCTCAGATACAAAACCTTCACGAGAGGCTGTGTCGAGGTGATAATAACTGATGATGGTGAACAGATACAGCTTCCAGAGCTGCTTTCAATTACCTGCTTTTCTGCCTGAGAGAGCCCAGAGGTTTCCTGGGAGGGCTGGCCCGGAGCTCAAAGAGTACAGTGTCAGCCGACATAAAAACAAGTTTGTGCTCACAAGCCCCATGACCTGACCCCAATCAGGGCACTCACAAAAGAGAAAGATGCAAATTCACTCCCTCTTTCTCCAAGAGAACACTTGCCTGTGAGATGAGTCAAGAGACATTACAATTCCTAAATATTTTGAAAGTTTCGAAATGAACAAAAACAACCACCCCAGGAGTCAATGATCTGTTTGATATATTAAACCTCCAGGAAAGGTTTCCTGAAAATCAACCACCTCCCTTCAGGAAGAAATATCCTTTTTATCTAAATACCTCTGCTTACCACCTGATTGTGGCTGGAAATGATTGCCTGGTGTGCCAAAGCTTAGCAAATCCCAGCTCTACAGAGTGAATTACCGATGACACTCAGACACTGAGATTAACCTTCACTACTGCCTGGTCTGCTCCCCTAAATACTATAAATTAGGTGATAAGAATGCAGATGTGTGGGGCTGCTGAAGGCAGTTTTCTCAGCTTCAAATCACCCAAGAAAATACTTTGCTTTGAAGAGTTTTCATTGTTAGGGATGGGTTCTGTTTTCAAAGAAAGCATGTCACAGCCATTGATTCTGTCTTCCTATGTCTTGTTTAGTCACTAAGTTGTGTCTGATTCTTATGTGGCCCCATGGACCAGGCTCTTCTGTCCAGGGGCTTTCCCAGGCAAGAACACTGCAGTGGTTTGCCATTTCCTTCTCCAGGGGATCTTCTTGATCCAGGGATTGAACCCGTGTCTTCTGCACTGGGAGGCAAGTTCTTTACCACTGAGCCATCAGGGAAGCCCTTCCTAATCTCTTAATCATTCTTAAAACCCAACCCTACTCTGACTCCACAGTCCATCCTACCTGACAGAGCCTTGCAGCCAATTGACCGAAGACAATGACAGATTAAAAGAAGATGCAGCGTATGTTCATCTTTCTCAAATCTGGACGGCCATGGTTACCCATGTCATTTTTCTCCTCCATTGCCTTTGTGGTTCATATAGCCCTTCCTTGGGTTTATAAACCCTAAGTCAGTGAGATTTCTCCTAGAAAGCAGACTTGTTAGTAACACACTTTTTCAAAAGTGTTTAAACACCAGAAGATGATGAGAGCCTAAAAACACAAAATTAACTTTGCTTTATATAGTTTCAGATGAAGAAGCAAAAATTGTTCCAATGTAGATGTCTCCCCTGGAGAGGTATTGTTCTTCAATTACTTAAAAACCAGTCACTTTCTTCCAGTTACTCAGCATCTCAAATGACCACCAAAAAACAGATAACCGACACAGCAGCTAACAGCCCGAGCCAGAACAAAGCAATAGGTTCGTCATTGCCTATTCATGCCATTTAACTTTATTTCCCCTGTATTTATAGGGTATAGGTCTGAGGATACAACAAACCATCTGCAAAAGAAAGAAGTGAGCAGGCCCAGTTCCTGATCAAGGTAAACCTATGAAATTCAGAGTCTGAGTATGTAAAAAGCACTTGGAAGAAAGTGCTTCAGCCATACTTCCTTTGCTGAGTGAGGACCAGGATCAGATACTGGGCTCTTCTGTGAAAGGCTAACGTTGTCCAGAGTGTCTTGGTTGGAAACCAGAAAAATTAGCAGGCATATGGAGAAAATGAGCTGTTTGTATTAATGAAAGTTCTTCACTTTCAGAACAATTCATGCTACTTTCTACAATCCAACTGAACAGTTAGTTAATTTACCTCCACCCCCCAGCAATCAAGTCTACTTTCTGGTTCAAAAGAATTAAGGAATCAAAAAAGAATAAAAATGAAAAGTTCAACCACCTTTGAAAATTCAACTTTGGCATTACAATGGAATAGTTCACCTGTGAAGAATAAGTCTAAGCTCATACAAGCAATCAGATACCACATCGAAAAACTATAATAGTAAGGCTCAAAGACAGTGCTTTCAAAAGCCTGTGCTTTCCTGATTTCTTAAACAGTGTATACTTCTCAGTGAGCATTTTCAACATGTCTAAAATTTCAGTTATTGATGCAGAAATAGAGGGTATACAGGTCTATCAACTGTTAGGCACTGGCTAATGGGTGGAACAAGATCAAGAACTGTGGCATGTTCACATGTATAGACAAGTACAGAGAGGGAGACAGATAAGACAGGTCATTGGAGTAGAACAAGCATGGAGAGAAAGATCAAGACAAGAATATGAAGCACAGAACCTCGATAAGATTAAAGAAAATGGCAGGTTCCCATTTATGAGTTGCTGAGGTTCAAAGTAAGGGCTTTTGTAAAGTCTGGTTACCAGACCCAGAGTCCAAGCTCAGAACATTTCTGAAGTGTTTTTTAGTCAAATAATGTGCTAAATTTGAGCTTCCCTGGAGGCTTCCATGGTAAAGAGTTTGCCTGCAATGCAGGACACCCGGGTTCAGTCCCTGGGTTAGGAAGATCTCCTGGAGAAGGAAATGGCAACCAGCTCCAGTATTCTTGCCTGGAAAATCCCATGGACAGAAGAGCCTGACGAGTCCCAGTCCATGCAATCACAAGGAGTCGGACACGACTGAGTGACTAACACTTCAATGTGCTAAATTCAGGGTCCTTAAAGTGTTTTCTACTTAGGAAGCAACTGGTCCCAGGATACTGAATAAGCTGAAGCTTTTCTTGGAGAGTCAGACGGTCACAGCTGTTGGCAGAAGAAGGCTCTTCCATCAAGAGTCAAGAGTAGTTATGCCAGGATGATCATCTCTCAGTACAGAACTGGCCTTGAAAAATGATTTCCTCACAAAGTCCCTGATGTCATGGTCATTTGTCTCTTTCTTGTGAAGACTGCATAAGTCACCTAAGTTGCAGCGTCTCCTTGACAGTGAAATATTGCTTGCTTTTTGCATAAATAATTAGTGAATTACAACTGAAGGAAGTAGCCTCTGTGTAAGTAATTTTTGCATCCTCCAAAACCATTTGCTCTGTTACTTAACAGGGTCTTTTAACTTTTCACCACCTTTCTAGGTAATATTTACATTTTGTAAACCACACAGCCGTACTCTGGACACTGCTTTTCCGGTCGTCTAAGCCATACATTCATTGATTCGTGGATCAACAGAAAAGGAATAATCAATATCATTTCTAGAATTCACATTAAGCTGTTTTGAAGAAGGTTCACTCCAAAGCTTGTAAGTGCCTTTTCAACATTATTGGAAAATAACACATTTTTAGATGTGAGACTGGGGTCAAATTTCCCCAAAACTTGCCTTAACGCCTACTTTCAAAACCCTTCATCAGTGATGCCTGGCTACCTCTCTAGCTTTGCTTCTCTCATTCCCACAAACCCACCCTAGTTTTAAATATATTGTTGCTGTTTAATTGCTAATTCGTGTCCCACTCTTTTGCCATCCCATTTACTGTAACACACCAGGTTCCTCTGTCCATGGGATTTTCCAGGCGAGAATATTGGAATAGGCTGCCATTTCCTTCTCCAAGGGGGTCTTCCTGACCCAGGGATCAAACCCTGATCTCCTGCATTAGCAGGTGAGTTCTTTAACACTGAGCCATGAGGGAAGGCCAGCTTTAAACATACCAAACTATCAATAGTCTCCCAAACATGATATGTTGGGCTTCCCTCCTGGCTCAGATGGTAAAGAATTCCCCTGCAATGTGTGAGACCTGTGTTTGATCCCTGGGTTGGGGAGATCCCCTGGAGGAGGGGATGGCAACCTACTCCAGTATTCTTCGCTGGAGAATCCCCATGGACAGAGGAGCCTGGCAGTCTACAGTCCATGGGCTTGCAAAGAGTCAGACACGACTGAGTGACTAAGCACAAACATGACATGCTCTTTCGAATGACTGCGCCTTTGCATATGCTGTATTCCTTATTTACCTGGAACATTCTCCCCTGGCTGAAGTTTCTCTCCTGCTTCTACTGGAAGATTCAGAGCAGCCATCACCAACTGCTGCAGACACCTGTGACTTGCCTGGATGCTACCTGAGCAACTGTATGTATACGCCTGTCACCTGCCATTGTTTATTTACTTATCCGTCTGCCTAAAGCATGAGCTCCCTGAGGGCACTCCTTCTGCCTTCCATTCCAGTGCTGTCCAATGGAAATATCATGGGAGCCGCATATGCAATTTAAAATTTTTTAGTAGCCACATGATAAAAGGGAAAGGGGAATGGGTTAAAGTAATTTTAATAATATTTTATGTAACCCAATAGATCTAAAATATTATTTTAAAAATATGTAGCCAATATAAAGAACTATGAATAAAGACATTCTACATTCTTTTTTTCCCATAGTGAATCTTCAAAATCTAGCATATATTTTCCACTTGGAGCACACGTCACAACTGTGTTTGGCCCAGCCACTGTTGAAGTGCTCAGCAGCCGACACACGGCTTATGTCACCATGTTGGACTACATAGCTCTATGCCATTGCTTCTAGGGCAGTGTCTGCAACCCAGAAGATACTCAAGAAATGTTGCTGACAAACGAGTATGCATCACAAGCAACAATAATTACTGCGTCTTTAGTGTCATAAGGTTGAAAATTCCTTGTATGCCATTTTGATAAAAATGTTTAAAGTAAATCTTCCTATAATCTCTGGGTTCTTTAAATTACTAGGTGCATGGATTGATTCAGTTAATCATGTCTCATAACAAGTAACAGTATGACCAACAATCTTACTGTGCTTCAGCCTTCTCCTTCATAATGTGTGGAATAACTTAGGAAGAGAACACTTTTCCAAGAGTTAATTGTCTTTTTAGGGCACAGATTCCCACACGGTCCAGAGATAACTCCAGCTTCTTTGATTCTAATTTGCTTAATTTTCTTTAAAATGTCTTCTGTCAGATCAGTTGCTTGGCCACAATCCTGTTCACTTCCTGCACCCTTTCTGTTTCTCAGTGATTACTCTGTTTATCAGCTTTCCTAACAAGGCAGAGGTGGAGCCAACAGCACAAGTGGAACCCCCTCTACCACATATCTAAATACTTACAAACCATATGAACAAACTGTTAAATAAAGTACATTCATCCTTCACTGTTCAATAAAATACACGCACCCTTCACCACTGACAAACATATACCAAAAATTCAAAATATTCATGTAAGGTTATAATTTTTTTAATGTTCTATTAATGGGCCAGTACTTTGGCCACCTCATGCGAAGAGTTGACCCATTGGAAAAGACTTTGATGCTGGGAGGGATTGGGGGCAGGAGGAGAAGGGGACGACAGAGGATGAGATGGCTGGATGGCATCACAGACTCGATGGACGTGAGTCTGAGTGAACTCCGGGAGTTGGTGATGGACAGGGAGGCCTGGCGTGCTGTGATTCATGGGGTTGCAAAGAGTCGGACACGACTGAGGGACTGAACTGAACTGAACTGAATGGGTCAGTGATATTTAGAAGAGTAATGAACATAAAAATATATGATTGATAATTGTTCACTTAAAATATAAAAGTTATTTTTCCTGAAGATATACTGTGTTATTATAATCAAGGTTCTCATATAATTTGTGTTCTACAGAAGGGACTGATTGAAGGCAGTTTTCTGTAAAAGACAAACAGTCAGTATTTTCAGCATCGTGGGCCACATGGTCTGTTGCCACCACTCAGCTCTGCTGTTGTCATGGGAAAGCAGTTATAAGCAGCACATACACTGTGACTGGGTCCCAATTAAGCTTCACTGATAGACATTACAGACAGAATTTCATATGACTATTTTATACCACAAATATTACTGTTCTTTTGATTTTTTTCCAACTATTTAAAATGTAGATACATCCTTAGCATGCAGACTACAAAAACAGGTACACATTTGGTCTGCAAAGGATAGTCTGCTAAACTCTGATATAAATAATTGAAAAACAAAATGCAGTTGATTTCAAAGTGTGCAAAGTTTGAGTCTAGTATAGAAAAATGTAAATTAAAATAAACGTAAAAATACAAAAATAATTTCTCATGCTTTCAAAAAAGTTATTTTTATTTTAAAATATTAAAATTGACTACTAAAAGGCAAATATATATTTCAATCACTCAATATAAAATTTTAAATTAAAATTATTTAAATATTTCAGAAATTCTCAATTTCCATTTCAGTCCCCATAATCCTTAGTTTTTTTAATGCCAGTGCCAAATATGGTCCATTTTTGCTTTTATTTGAAATGGAAGGTCTTTATTTTAAGCCCCTTCTGTTCACTTCCCAATTCTAATTAACAATTTATACACTTGAGAAATACAGCATGGTTTATTTTAAGACTAATTTTTTTCAGTGTCCTACTTAATTTGTACTCAGCCTGAGAAATTACAGATAACAGCTTTTAATTACTGAAAAACAGATCTACAAAATGCTTAGGCATGCCAAACATTTCATATATCCTTTGACAGATATTTGACCAATATGAATATCTCAATTTATCATCTATTTCAGTAAAACTCAAATGTATATGATTGTCTTTTGCATAAAGTTGTGTCTTGGACATTCTGGGAGATGACGCCAGTGGGAAAAGAAAAATTACCAAAGGTAGATAATGATAATACATTCTATTATTGCATTAGTTTGCAAAGCACTTCCATATACACTATTTCTTTTAATTTTTAAAAATTCATGATGTCAGAAGTGCCCCTATACTTGACTTCATTCTCCCCGTAGTACTTCTGGCTACACTTCTCAGCTTGAAATTCCCTTCCTCCATGAAACCATCCCCAGTTTTATAAAAGTCCAACCTCTATGTGACCAATGCTCCTTGTATCTCATTAAACTAACTGAGCTGTTTGGCAAGAGCTGGGTCACATCTGCAGACTGTGACCTTCCTAAGGGTTAGGACTGCAATTTTATTCATATTTGGATCTCAGCAGCCAGCATGATGCACAGCAAGGTACACGTGCTCAGGAAATAAATGACCGGTTCATGTGTTCATTTAACAAATATTTGTTAAATGCCTTTTATGTTCCAGCTAAGGTTCTTTCTAGGTGCTGGAGATACAACAGTGAAACAAAAGAGATAAAACCCCTGCTCTTGTGGAGCTGTCATTCTGAGGGAAGACAATCAATGAAACAGATCAGGAAAATATACAGTATGTTTGATAATTGTAAGCACCATGGAGAAAAATCGAGCAGGGAGGGGCATAATGAGTGTTGTTGAGACTGGGTTACCTCACTGAGAATGTGACATTTAAGTAAAGATTAAGGAAAGAAGGAAACAAACCACACAGATACCTGGGGGAAAGAGGGCAGGGAGGATGCTTGGTCTGTCAAGGCCAGAGTGACTGGTACCAGGTGAATGAATGAGAATCAGTCAGGGTAGAGGTCAGGGGAGAGACAGGCATTCAGATCCACAGTCTCGAAGATTACTGCCAAGACTGAAATCCATTGGAGGGTTTTGAGCAGAGTAGTGACACATTCTATTGAGGTTTTAGCAAGATTACATTCATTAAAAGAATGTACATGTGGAGAAGCTGATGCATAAAGGAAGCATTTTGCCTGAACACACATTAACACTTGGAAAATGTGGGATGAGAATTTAGGCTTCCTAACCTGTCTGATAGTTCTCAGGAGTGTGAATATGGTTGAAAAGAATGATTTTTGTTTCCCTGTAAATTGTTCATTGATTATGTTAGGGCCAGTTGATTACTCACAAGAAAAAGAAATCGATCAATTCTGATATTTTAACTGGATAATCCCAACTTTCTACACATGTTGAATATTTAAAATTGTGCTTTTTTTTTTTTTTTTTGGCATTGTCCAGACAACATATTTGGAAGTGAGATAAACTGTTCATTTTCATTTAGCTACCCTTGGGTTATTTATGTACCAAATTGGTCTCTTCAATTTTATTTATGTTCATGACAAGTATCACTTGGGGGCAGTTAGCCATGAATTTGAAAGTTATATGACATTCATTTCTAAAAATAATTCTACATATATTTATACATAAGTATCATAATATCAAATGAATTTGTTTTATTTTCCCCTACCCTCCTCCCAACATCTGAATGCTTAGGTACAGATTGTCAACCTGATGTTTAGGTCATATAGACATAACATTGATCACTTATCTCCCTGAAATATTATCTCTGTTCTTGAAAGGAGAAAGAATATTCACTTAAACAGCTGACAAATGGTATATAACATGAGATATTATCAGTATTACAATACTGCTAAATTGCCATTATTGAAATAAAACTTCTGAATAGTACATTTTTATTATTTAACACTTCACTGGCAAAAGGATATCACAGATGATGGTTAAATAAATTATTGAGATAAATAAAAGTGATGACTCAACAGGGATTTAAACAGAGTAGGAGCTACAAATATTTAATGAATTTTCATTAAAGACAATGGACTGAGAAAGAACCCTGAAAATTGTCATCAATTTCATTAAACTTTTTAAAATTTCAACCTTATTGATGTATAATTGACATATAAAACAGTAAAATATTTAAAGTGTACATTGTGATGATTTGATATAAATATATATACATATTATGAAAGGATTCCCCTCCATCTAGTTAGCTAATACATCTATCACATCACATATTATTTTATTTTAGTGAGAACATTTAGTTCTACTATCTTAGTAAATGTCAGTTATAAAACAGAGTGCTATCAACTATAGTCACCATATTTTACATTTGATCCTGAGATTTTATTCATCTCATAGCTGGAAGTATGTACCCTTTCACCAACCTCTCCCTATTTCCTGCAAACTTCAGCCCTTGGCAACCACCTTTCTACTCTTTGTTTCTATGAGGTTGATCTTTTCAGATTTCACACTGAAGTGATAACCACACATTATTTGTCTTTGCCTGATTTATTTCATTCAACACAATACCCTCGAGTTTCATCCTCATTGTTGCAAGTGGCAGAGTTTTCTTCTTCCTTATGAGTGAATAATATTAAATATATATCTGGATACATACCCAGTAGTAAGATTGCTGAATCACATGGTAGTTGCAGTTTTAATTTTTTGAGGAACCTTCATAGTTTTCCATAGTGAAAGTGAAAGTGAAGTCACTCGGTCGAGTCCGACTCTTTGCGACCCCATAGACTGTAGCCTACCACGTTCTCTGTCCATGGGATTTTCCAGGCAAAAGTACTGGAGTGGGTTGCCATTTCCTTCTGCAGAGTATCTTCCAGATTCAGGGATCAAACCTGGGTCTCCCGCAGTGTGACCAGATGCTTTACCGTCTGAGCCACCAGGGAAGTCCTTTCCATAGTGGCTGTACCATTTGCATTTACTACCATCAGAGGAGGAAGGTTTCCTTTCTTCCACATTCTCAACAACACTTATCTCCTCTCTTTTTGGTGACAGCTATTTTAACAGGTGTAAGGTAACAGATTTTTGTTTTAGTTTTCATTTCCCTGATGACTGGTAATACTGAGCCCCTTCTCATGTATCTGTTGACCATCTGTATGACTTTTTTTGAAAAATGTCAGTTCCGTACCTCTGCCTAATTTTTTTTATCAGGTTTTGTTTTGTTTTGTTTTTTGTCTATTCAGTTGTATGAATTCCTTATATATTTTGGATATTAACTCCTTATAAGCTATATGCTTTGCAAATATTTTATCCATTCCATAGCTTAACATTTCATTTTGTTTATGATTTTCTTTGCTATGTAGAAGCTTTTTATGATGCAGTCCATTTGTTTCTTTTAACTTTTGCTGTCTTTGCTTTAGGTATTGTATCCTGAAAGTCATCATCAAGACTAATAAAGGAGCCTATCCCTGTGTTTTCTTTTAGGAGCTTTATTTCAGGCCTTCAGTTAGTTCAGTTCAGCCACTCAGGCGTGTCTGACTCTTTGTGACCCCATAGACTACAGCATGCCAGGCATCCCTGTTCATCATCAACTCCCAGAGTTTACCCAAACTCATCTCTATTGAGTTGATGATGCCATCCAACCATCTCATCCTCTGTTGTCCCCTTCTCCTCCTGCTTTCAATTTTTCCCAGCATCAGGGTCTTTTCAAATGAGTCAGTTCTTCACATCAGGTGGCCAAATTATTGGAGTTTCAGCTTCAGCATCAGTCCTTCCAATGAATATTCAGGACTGATTTCCTTTAGGATTGACTACTTGGATCTCCTTGCAGTCCAAGGGACGGACTCTCAAGAGTCTTCTCCAACACCACAGTTCAAAAGCATCAATTCTTCGGCCCTCAGCTTTCTTTATAGTCCAACTCTCACATCCATACATGACCACTGGAAAAACCATAGCCTTGATTAGATGGACCTTTGTTGGCAAAATAATGTCTCTGCTTTTGAATATGCCATCCAGGTTGGTCATACTTTCCTTCCAAGGAGTAAGCGTCTTTTAATTTCATGGCTGCAATCACCATCTGCAGTGATTTTGGAGCCCCCAAAACAGTGTGACACTGTTTCCACTGTTTCCCCATCTATTTCCCATGAAGTGATGGGACCGGCTGCCATGATCTTCGTTTTCTGAATGTTGAGTTTTAAGCCAACTTTTTCACTCTCCTCTTTCACTTTCATCAAGAGGCTCTTTAGTTCTTCTTCACTTTCTGCCATAAGGGTGGTGTCATCTGCATATCTGAGGTTATTGATATTTCTCCTGGCAATCTTGAATCCAGCCATGTTCATCCAGCCTAGCATTTCTCATGATGGACTCTGCACAGAAGTTAACTAAGCAGGGTGACAATATACAGTCTTGGCATACTCCTTTCCCTATTTGGAACCAGTCTGTTGTTCTATGTCCAGTTCTAACTGTTGTTTCCTGACCTGCATTCAGATTTCTCAAAAGGTAGATCAGGTGGTCTGGTATTCCCATCTATTTCAGAATTTTCTGCAGTTTATTGTGATCCACACAGTCAAAAGCTTTGGCATAGTCATTACATTCACATCTTTAATCCATTTTGAGCTGATTTTTGTGTGTGTTGTAAGGTGGGGGTCCAGCTTCATTCTTTTGCAGGTGGCTGTCCAGTTTTCCCTAACCATATATTGAAGAGACTAATACTCTTGCCTCCAATGTATATTCTTGCCTTCTTTGTCATAAATTAATCAACCATCTGTGTATGGGTTTATTTCTAGGCTCTCTATTTTGTTCTCTCTATTCATATGGAAAAACCCAAATGAACTTTTTGGCCAATCCAATAATTAATAGCTTGTGTCTCGACATACCTCTCTGGGCTTAATCACTCACTGACTCTCCAGACACATCTCTCTCAGGCCCCACTGGATTTAAAGTTAAGCATCATCTGATAAAAGCTAAGCTACATTGTTACCCTGCCCACATCTCTCACCACACTTGCTAACCTAGGCATTGTCAGACACGTGGATTGCATGGATCAGTGATATTTTAGAAGACAGTTTTTACTATTGTTGTCAGGGACAAAGGCTACTTCATGGGTTGCCTTACTTTTATTTCACTAAGTTACAACAATTTTAAAGTACCAATTTCTAGAATTACCATTTTACTCCATGTTTTTTACTGGCCCAGTGACTTGTTCAAAGTTAATTACTATGGGCTCTTCATTACTTAAGACTTGGTCTTCTCATCCAAGGTCAGTGTTAAGAACTGCAATCTCATTCTAAAAAAACCATAGGTCTGCTAACCAAAAATCATAATTAGATATCTGAAACAGAGGGAAAATGTGGTGGGGAGAGAAGTTAGAAAATGGGCTTGAACTGGTGCAGGAGAATGGAAGAAAAAAGAGGTAACATCCTTACGGTAGCACAAACCAGTTAGAAAATGATGATTAGGTAAGTAATAATTGGGATTCTGTGACAAATAATAGAGGTTATGACAATCATAGATGATACCTGATGAAAATCACTCTATTGGTGCATTTAGAAAGTGAAAAGTCTTAATCAAAGGAGTTGGAAGGCCTTAAGTAAAGAGGAAATGCTGGAGATGGCAGTTAGAAAGATTGCGGATAAGGTCAGGAATTAGACAAGAATCAGAAAGTTGAAACAGAAATATAGAGAGGTATCTGAAAAAAAAGCAGTGAAGGCAGCAGTGTGCTATTTTACAAATAAGTTAGAACAAACATTCAAAGCCATCAGTGAGCGCTCACTAATTCTGGGCTACTGAGGCATAGATTTTCAATACCATTAATTTGGCCATTAATCATATGCTGTCTTGTGACATTCTTTATATTGTTTGAGCAGTTATTACATCTTGCATTATTGAGCATATCGGATTATACCATCTCTTCAGGATGTTCTGGGACTGAGGACATTTCGGGTGAAGCTAGCTGGTGGGAGTGAAGTCTCAATTCTATGTGAGATGGAAAAAAATTCTGGTTTTTGAATAAATTTTGTCTGGAAGATGGTCTATATGCCCCAATTCTATGTAGATTATGCAAGCAAAGTGTCTAGTATGTAGGCTTGTATCTATTATTTGATGGTAGTGAGGGGATACTCAAGTGAACTAAAGTAAATTACAACATACAGGTCATAAGGTTTCAAATGGGATTAACATTTCTGACAGATGGTAGGAGAATATTGAAAGGAGGCTACAGAATCTTCCCTAGAAGATTTCAAAGTATCTTGAGATAGTTTGGTACATGATAAAGATGGGATTTCAAATGCCAGACTGTCACCCAGTGCTTTTCTGTACAAAATTTTCACCAATCTCCAGTGAAATGAGAAAAACAAACAAACAGAAAGGCAGCACAATAGGTAAGGATGCAGATTCATAGATGGCACAGTACAGATACAGTTGCTAGATGCTCTTTTTGGAGAAGGACTATTCATTCCGTACTGCAAGATTTTATCCTTTCTAGATTTGGCGGGGGGGCGGGGGACGCGGATTAAAATACTTTTAGTAAAATCATGGAGATAGGAGAAACTAGTATTTTCTAAAGGTCATTAATTATTAAGTAAAAATTATCATTCTTATAAACTTTTTTTCCCTATCAAAAAAATGTCTTTTTAAATATTTGTTGTCCCATGCAAACTACAGGTGGGCAACGCCTAGGGTATTGGTCATGGAGGGAGATATGGGCGAGGAGACAGGCAGCTCTGCTTTTGCCAGACGATTCTTAACTTTAAAATGAGTGGGGCCTATGACAGATGGGTCCAGAGAGTCAGCAGATGTATCAGCCTGGGGAAGTACATCTAGACACAAATTGCCAGTAATATCAAGAGGCAATGGTTATTAAAGGATTACTCTATGTCACTATGTGAAATGAATATTATCACTAACTCAGTTTTACAGATAAGGAAACTGAGAGGTAAGGAAAATTAAGTAACTTGTCCAAGGGCACAAACTGGCAAGTGCTGATAGCAGGATTTGAACCCATATTTGCACAAATTAAATGCTTGAGTTCTTGTTTACTGTGCTATTCCAACTTCCATTAAGTTTAAATGGTTGTTAGAATCCCTCAGTACAGAAAAGCCTGCCAAGAGGACCAGTGTGGAAAGAAATTTAAAAACCAAGAGAGAGTGGTCCTTGGCTAAAGGCAAGAGTGATAGTGAGACAAGATGGTAATTCACTCTGTCCAGTGTAAGGGAGCTAAAGCACAGAAGCTATTGGTTTTGGCCAACATGAGGCAACCTGAGCCCAACCTGAGTCACATCAGGGAATGGAATGAGCTATTTATAGAGTTATTTAGCTAGAAGCAATATCACAAAGAAAAGAGGCGACTGATTCAACCAAACCACACATCTGGATCCCGATAGATGGTTTTAGATCAGAGCAACCAGCTAAATAATTCAAAAGAGTGCATAGAGAAAGCATGAGAGCAAAGAAATCCATGGTCAGATTTAAAATTATCACAGAATACATTGTTTATTAGTTCAACAAATATTTTAAGTGTTTATCCTATGTCAGGATTTAAACACCAGGGTGCATTGGTAAACAGGCAGACAAACTGCCTGCCCTCATGGACCTTACGTTCTAGTGTGAGCAAGGGACAATAAAAAATAGATATATAAAATATGAGAAAGTGATCAAGACAAAGGGACAAAGAGTAGCAGAGTGGGTGCGATTTTAGACACTTAGTGGTGATATGCATCATACACCCCAGCACTCTACAACCACTCTCAAAAACTTTAGCACATCTCAAAATACTACCCTCTAACATATTTAACTTATATGCAGAGTACATCATGAGAAACGCTGGGCTGGAAGAAGCACAAGCTGGAATCAAGATTGCCAGGAGAAATCTCAATAACCTCAGATATGCAGATGACACCACCCTTATGGCAGAAAGCGAAGAGGAACTAAAAAGCCTCCTGATGAAAGTGAAAGAAGAGAGTGAAAAAGTTGGCTTCAAGCTCAACATTCATAAAACGAAGATCATGGCATACGGTCCCATCACTTCATGGGAAATAGATGGGGAAACAGTGGAAACAGTGTCACACTGTTTTGGGGGCTCCAAAATCACTGCAGATGGTGACTGCAGCCATGAAATTAAAAGACGCTTACTCTTTGGAAGAAAAGTTATGACCAACCTAGATAGCATATTCAAAAGCAGAGACATTACTTTGCCAACAAAGGTCCATCTAATCAAGGCTATGGTTTTTCCAGTGGTCATGTATGGATGTGAGAGTTGGACTGTGAAGAAAGCTGAGCGCCGATGAATTGATGCTTTTGAACTGTGGTGTTGCAGAAGACTCTTGAGAGTCCCTTGGACTGCAAGGAGATCCAACCAGTCCATTCTGAAGGAGATCAGTCTTGGGTGTTCTTTGGAAGGAATGATGCTAAAGCTGAAACTTCAGTACTTTGGCCACCTCATGTGAAGAGCTGACTCATTGGAAAAGACTCTGATACTGGGAGGGATTGGGGGCAGGAGGAGAAGGGGACAACAGAGGATGAGATGGCTGGATGGCATCACCAACTCAATGGACATGAGTCTGAGTGAACTCTGGGAGTTGGTGATGGACAAGGAGGCCTGGCGTGCTGCGATTCATGGGGTCGCAAAGAGTCGGACATGACTGAGTGACTGAACTGAACTGAAATGAACAGAGTGACATATGTAACAACATGTAACATATAGCTTCTGTTAGAGAATATTTTAAAAGCAAAATATCGGTCAATAGGACAATATCACAAGAGACAGACCAAGATGATTATACTTTATATTAGAAGACAGTCCTGTCAAGACTCATCTCTTGAGTTGGGTACCTGCCTATATCCTTCGCCCTTCAGGGTGTGTAGATGGTAATGAATTCAGTACAATACAGGCATCACTCCACAACATCACTGCCAGGTTCAATTCTTGACATAAAACTAAATACCAGATTAAGAGCCAGAATATATAGGATACTTTACTCTGAGCCTATCAAGTGTTTCATTTTGCACTGAAATGGTTTCAAAACATTATGAACAAACCAGGATGTTTAAGACAATGAATGGACATATACCCCCATCCTGTACACAAATCTATATTAGCTATAACGTATCCAATGACTATGACTTTGAAAAGCAGTATCTAGATCCAACCAGTCCATCCTAAAGGAGATCAGTCCTGGGTGTTCATTGGAAGGACTGATGTTGAAGCTGAAACTTCAATACTTTGACCACCTGATGCGAAGAGCTGACTCATTGGAAAAGACCCTGATGCTGGGAAAGATTGAGGGCAGGAGGAGAAGGGGACAACAGAGGATGAGATGGTTGGATGGCATCACCGACTCAATGGATATGGGTTTGGGTGGACTCCGAGAGTTGGTGATGGACAGGGAGGCCTGGCGTGCTGTGGTTCATGGGGTCGCAAAGAGTCGGACACGACTGAGCAACTGAACTGAACTGAACTGAACTAGAGGGAAAGGGCCACATAAACCCTTGAATGATGGGTGGATTAGTCAAGTGGAGGATCTGCGATGAATTTTGATCTCATGAGTCACTTCCACGTTGCTCTGTCTGACTCTCTGCACTAGCTGTAGCTCTTATTTCTGCCTCCCAAATTGTAGAGGTGCCATTCCATTTCTTTCCATTACAAACTGCAGAACAATTTTAAATCCCTAGCAGTAGAGCTGAGGAAATATTATCTCTGGGAAAGCCACAGGGAGTATATTATAAATATTTTCTGTTATAGGTTCATTAAAGAAATGTTCATGGAGTACCTACTAGGTGCTAGACACAGAGTCCTACAACTTCTCTTTTGGAGTGAAAGGAACAAGAACAAAGATTTCTTTCTCTATGAGTTCCATTTATTATATGCTGTTTTAATTCCTATCCCAATAGTTCTAGGAAATCCAGTTCCTTTAGACCACAGGGTCCTTCACAACAAATCAGGAGGTACTTTTGAGTGTCTACTATGTCCTCAACTTATAACAATAACATTTTCATAGATTATGTTTATTGACCATTTAGAAGGCTACATCAAACTACAAATCCCTGTTTCCTAGCTTTGCTAATATGCAATTCTTAGCTTGAGATCAATGAAAAGTAGAGTGATGATAGCAAGATGTGCTAACAACAGAGAACAGTAAAAAGTGTCCCTTCTTTGGAAAGTTCCCAAATTCTGTATTAAACTATTACTGAAACCAGCAACATGCAAGATAATTATTTAGCATTCTGAGAAAGAGCAAGAGGTAAAGTTGGCTGTTTTAGAACTAGCTTGTCTAAAGGAATTCAGTTTTCATTAAACAAAAGTTGAAGAGTTTCCATCTATTCTCCTACTTGGATTTAGGTATTTTCTTTTTTATTCTTCTCCAGGTACCTAGTAAAAATAGAACCCATTATCAATATTAAAAACTATACCTTTATGTTTTCTGTCAGAATAGGGCTTTTTTGTTGCTAAGTCATGTCCGACTTTGTGACCTCATGGACTATAGCCCACCAGGCTCCTCTGTCCATGGGATTTCCTAGGCAAGCATACTGGAGTGGGTTACCATTTCCTTCTCCAGGGGATTTTCCCAACCCAGGAACTGAATCTGAATCTCCTGCATAGCAGGTGGGCTCTTTGCCACTGAGTCACCAGGAAACCCCAGAATAGGGCTAAATAACACCAAACAAATGACCTCCAATGAGACAATGTCAATGTGCAATCCCGAATACCACCCTTGAAATGAGCTGACCAAATGTTAGCAGAGATACCAGGTAATTGTCCTGTTTTTATATGAAAATAGTTGTTGGGGGGGGGGGTGATTGGGCTGGTGAATGTTTTGTTAGGGGTCTCACAGAAATTCAGATAATGAAGTATGACAATTTCATCTACCAAATCCTGCCAGATGGCCACTTGCACAGATGTGTATTTGTCTGGTGGGGAGGAACAATTGCTGTGGTATTTACTCAATATTTCATTATTGGACGACCTGCAAGGGCCCATCATCCTTTGGGTTCATTACTATCACATTACTAGCTTTCGAGCCAACGCAGCAGCTGTTGTACTCATTTATCTTCTCTCTATCTATGCTTCACTCTGCTCCTTATGGAAGAGGAAATTTTGCTTACTATCAAAAGACAAGGTCCTTGATTATTTTTTACTTTCTTACATCTACATTAAAAAGACTATTATTTATTAAAGCGATTTACTTATTTATTATGTCAATCTTCTTTTTAAAATCTTTTCAATCTACTCCTTTCACTTTTTAATGAACTTAATCTTATGGCGGCTCTTTATTTTCCTTGTCAACCTTCCCTAAGCCAGACCTTGGTCATGACCAAGTTAATACACTTAAACTAAGAAGAGTAATATGAGTTTAATTTCAGAAAAAGTTATAATTGAGAATATTCAGAAGAAGGAAATTGAGATGGCGGAGAGGGAAATGGGGTAAGAAGTGAATGTTAAATGGAGGCTTTTTGAACTAGGCTTCTGTCTGTGCAGTTTTCTGCAGAAGGACCCATTGATCCTGGTACAGGAGAAGGTGGTAAGCATCAGTGATGGTGAGGGAGGAAGAAGCAGCGAGGCAAAAGTTCTGTGGAGGGATCAGCCCCCAGTGATGCAGAGAAAGTGATCTGGAGAGAGGCCACGAGCAGGGCGGAGAGGAGGGTAAAGGTCCCCCTGACCAATATTTATACATGTTCTTCCCAGGGGTGACAGGCTCATGGTCAGATGTGCAAATGCTGGGCTCTGTTCTATGGGCAGGAGATCCTGGGCCTCTCTGGTGTTCCTGTGGGCACCCAGTGAAGTAGAGAGGAAATAGTTACTTCAGGACAATACATACAGCAACACTTTCCACACAGTTCCCAGCTCATCTATGAGATTGGTTGTGGTGTCAGGGGGAGAAAAAGCAGTTCTTGGTAAAATGTAGCTAATCAAATATTACATTATGAAAAGCCTGCCTTATTGCTGAATCCTGACCTTATTGGGTAACTTTAAAAGTCCAGACACTTGAGGATTTGAAAGTGAAACGGCAGTAAACAACTTTCTCCTCATGCTGTACAAAGTTCTTTAGTAAAACTCACTGGCTGCCTTCTCTTTCACAGCAAACATTCTTCATCACCCTTTTCAATGAAATTTAAAAGTGGGAAAACACATTACTCAGCCACTAAAAAGAATGAAATAATGGATTTGCAGCAATGTGGATGGACCTAGAGATTGTCGTATTGAATGAAGTAAGTCAGAGAATGAGAAATATCATATGACATCGCTTTTATGTGGAACCTTTAAAAAAATGATGTATGTGAACGTATTTACAAAACAGAAACAGATGCAAAGACTTAGAGAATGAACGTAGGGTTACCAGGGGTTAAGGGAAGGGAGACAGGATAGTTATGGAGTTTGGGATTGACGTGTACACACAGCTATATTTAAAATTGATAACCAACAAATGACCTACTGTTTAGCACAGGGAACTCTGCACAATATTCTGTAACAACCTAATTGGGGAAAGAACTGAAAAAGAGTAGATACATGTATATGCATAACTGAATCACTTCATTGTACACATGAAATTAATGTGTTAATCAACTATACTCCAATATAAAACAGATAAATAAAACTGTCCATTTTATCTCCTTGGTTCTTTAGATATATAAATAATCAAAATTCATTTCATTGTTAACTAATTTTTATATATACATATATATGGATAAGTTACTTGTCAGTCACTACATATATATGTGTGTGTGTGTGTGTGTGTGTGTGTATATTACATTGTGAAAATAAGAAGTGGGATTATATGATCATATATGACTATATGATCACTAGCATAAAAAATCTTCCCCTTCCCTCTTTCCTCTTCTCTCTCTGTTTCTCTTCCTTTTCTCTAAATGGAGGAGGTTGGTGATGCTGATGATAAGAAGTCACAGCGGAAGGAAGAAGGGAGGGAGGGGGAACTGCTAGCCAGAAAAACCCAGACCAAACTGTAAGAGACATTGAATTTCTGAGAGGAGGTTTTTCTCTCCTGTTTCAGGCTTCTAGTTCAGTTTAGCTATTAAACCCAAGACAGGAAGATGATCTGATACTTACTCTGTGTGATCTAGTCATATAACTAGAAATGCCATCACTACACCAAGAATTCTCAAATGTACATCTCTAACTCATACTTCTCTACCAGATCTGCAAAGATATCTAATATCTATCTTAACCTTCAATATGCACTGATGTGTAATGTGTGTAATATTATATTCATGCCTTGTCCTTAATCACTTGATGGGAATTTCAACCTTTCAGTTCCTTATGCCCAAAATAAATGGAGTCATTTTTGAACAGTCTTTATAAAAATCCGAACTCACATCCAAACTCTTAGAGAATCATGTTGGATGTGCCTTAAAAATATACCCCAAATTCAACTTTTCTGACCTCCACTGCTAGTAACCATTGTCCTTACAACCTCATTTCTCTCCAGGAACACCACAATAGATTCCCACTGCTTCCCACAATCTATTTTCAAAACACTTTCTGGAGAGATCCTTATAAAATGTGAGTCAGGTGAAGCAAGGCCTCCTCTCAAAACCCTGCAAAGGTTCCTAAGGCCTTCAGAGTGAAAACTAGACACTTTGTAATGGTCGACTTGGTCCCACATGCTCTCATTACCCAGCCCTCAATTAATTCTATGATCTCATCTCCTACCCCCGTGCTGTGTTACCTCCAGCCAGTCTGTCCTTCTTCCTCTTCCTTTGACACTCTGGGTATGCTCCTTCCTCAGGCCTTTTGCACTAGAAATGCCTTCTGCCTGGAATGCTCTTTCACTGGATAACTTTATGACTAATCCTCTAACTTTTATCAAGGAAATGCCACCTTTTCTTAAAATGAATCATTTAAATAGCAATTTTACCTTCCCCGAGCACTCCATTATTTCATTTCACTTTCTTTTTTCCCATAGCATTCTTCACTTTCCAACATAGCACTTAGTTTACTTACTTATTATATTAATGTTTTATTAATTTGAAAAATGTTTTACTCATTTGAAAAGACCCTGATGCTGGGAAAGATTGAAGGCAGGAGGAGAAGTGGATGACAGAGAATGAGATGATTGGATGGCATCACCAACTCAATGAACATGAGTTTGAGTAAACTCCGGAAGTTGGTGATAGACAGGGAAGCCTGGCGTGCTGCAGTCCATGGGGTCACACAGAGTTGGACACAACTGAGCAGCTGAACTGAACTGAGTGTTTTATTATTTGTTTCCACCAGTTGGACTATAAATTCCAGTAACATAGGAGGTTTTTTTTTTTTAAGACAGGTTTTTCTTTATTTGCTCACTATTTTATTCCAAATGTCAAGAAAGGTGCCTGGCATATAACACGTGCTCAAATGTTAAATATATAAAAGTGAAAATAAGCCAGATGTTGTTAGAAAAGAATTGAGAATTCCATAGCACACACCTGACACCAGGGAGCAGTCGATGGAGAATTTCTTGCCTCTTGATAGCAGAGACCAAGGTCTCTCAGCTCTGAATCACCAGCACTGTATACACCTCATCCTGATTTGAAAACAAGTGGTCAGTAAAAGACTGCAGAATAATGTCCCCATGACAGAAGCTACTGATGCCCTAGAGAAGAAAAACCCAATGCAAAAAAGCATTTATGAAAATATAAATCCTGTCAGCCTGATGCAGCAAAGAATGAAGAGGGAGGCACAGGGCTCACTAAAACCAGCCCCACCTCCAACTGAATCTGAGCTTAGCTTTCTTTTGATGCCCTGGTCTAGGGGCATTTTTATAATAACTTGTCATAGCTCAAAACCTAAACCAGCAAGAAACTGCATGCTGAATAACTCCATTTAGGTGACATTCTGAAAAATGGCAACACTATAGAAATGGAGGACAGATCAGAGATGACCAGGGATTAGGGATGGGGAGGACTTTGACTACAAAAGATATTGAAACGGGTCTGTTTCCCTGTTTGTCATGGTGGTCATGAGATCTCTGCATTTGTTAAAAAACTCATAGACCTATGCATTAGAAAAAGCGAATATCACTGTATGCAAATTTTTAAACTGACATTTCCCCCTTTACAAGATACTGCTGATGCTCTGCTAAAATCTAAGCTGTAAGGCTACGTGCTCATAAATTTTAAAGAAAGTAGAAGAAGCTTAATGGTCCCAGGGGTTCCTTATGATGTTTGCATTGAACATCTTTAGACAAGCAGGGAGGGCTCCTTTGGGTCCAGTTATTTACATTTGTCCAGTCATGCATTATTTGGCAGTGAAAATTTCTGGGTATGTGTTTGCTCCAAGGTGTCATTTATTAAACCCGCCCTGGCCTGTCACCTCCGCATGTGTATTGTCAGCTAGCAAATAAATTGTTGTTCAGTTGCTCAGCTGTGTCCGACTCTTTGCAACCAGGAAGGTACACAAAAGTCACACCTGTGGGTCTTTGTTTTTTACAACAGGCTTGCCATTCACAATGACTGCATGAGATGAGATCAGCTTTCACTTTATAAGAGCTACCTACTCATGCGTCAGATGACTTGTTCTTTTAAAGGACAGATTTTCTTAGAGAAGCATACAGTCCTTTGATTATTGCTTTAAGGAACAAGCTTCTTTCTGACTGATCAGCCATTTCCCTCCCTGACACTGCATTTTGATTCTATTCTAATTTCCAGTTGGGTTTCCCTGGTGACTCAGCTGTAGAGAACCTGCCTGCCAATGCAGGAGACTTGGGTTAGGTCCCTGGGGTTGGGAAGATACCCAGGAGAAGGAAATGGCAACTCACTCCAGTATTCTTGCCTGGGAAATCCCATGGACAGAGGAGGCTGGTGGACCACAGTCCATGGGGCCTCAAAAGAGATGGACCTAACTGAATGACTAAATAGTAACAACAACAATTTCCAGTTATTTTGCTTAGACTCTATATTTACTATGTATCCTACAGTTTACTATAGATGTTATCTGTTATGGATAGCATCTTTTAATTTTTACACCAACTGATTAAGTGGACAGACAGCTAGTATCATTGCCATTACAAAAATAAAAGACATAGAGGTTCAAGATGGTTAAGTAACTTTCTCAAGGCCACATGACCCATCAGAGGCAAGGCAAGGACTAGATTCATTCCTGTTACAAGTAAGGGATCAGTAATCCTCATTTCTTTTATGAAAAATGAAATCTCACACCATTTTATGCGACTCTGAAACCTATTAGCATATAATCATGTTCTTTTCAGTCTCGTCCTTTAAAAGATTGATGAGTACTAAGCTATATAGACATTTGACTCGAATACCATATGAAAGTCCACGCACACTTCAGCTCACAATGCTTGCATTTTTATTTCCCCTACCAAGGGACTCTTTCATAAATGTACCTTAATATCTCTTAGTCACCTACCTATTTTCTAAGCTGCCTTGTGGATTTTATGCAGATTACACAATTTTAAGCCTGCATGATGTGATGTACCAAGAGGAGTTCTGTCCAATTGTTTAAGCACCTGTTTTTGGCAATGACTTTGACACTCTGTGAAGTATTTGCTCGGGAAGCTTAAAAGTCAACAGCAAAGTTCTGCTGAAGCAGTTTCATCAATAGCAGGGTGGCTCGTTTTGAGAAGTGCAGACTGTTAAGACCTTCAGTCTCTCACTGCCCCCCGGGAGCCCCTGCCATGCTCTGGGGGGAGAGGGGGGTTGATTCCTGTCACAGGTCTTCCAGTATGTAGGGCTATGGCACTGTACCTCAGGGCCGTGCTTCACACTCAGGTTATCACTACTGCTTGCAGTTTCCCTGATTATGCTGCAAAGTTTTTCCTTTGAGAGGCTGTTTGCTCTGCCTGGATTG
This sequence comes from Capricornis sumatraensis, assembly GCF_032405125.1. NCBI lineage: Eukaryota > Metazoa > Chordata > Mammalia > Artiodactyla > Bovidae > Capricornis > Capricornis sumatraensis. Next base: position 214,188,809 of record NC_091069.1, read on the forward strand.
CCTTTTTCTCCCACCATTCCTGAGGACTTGCCAGACACCTCCAACCACCTTTATGGGGGTCCTCAGATAGATGCTGAGTATAATAAAAGATGATGGAGCAGCCAGGCATGTCCAACAATTTCCCATCTGACTGCCCCCACCCTTCTTTCCTCCTTCCCCTTAGGCTCTGTGTTTGCCTCCATGACAGCCATTGATGGCTCCTGGTTTTGTGCTAAATCAAGCCCCTTCTTACTTTGTCTTTCGGTTGCTATTCATGCAACCAGTGGTTCCCAGGTACCAAGTCTCATCCTCCAAAGTTTGGTTTAGATACCACCACTCCCCTCCTCCCACCAGTGGAAGCCTTCCCCTGTGCTTATCCCATGGAGGCAGAGTTGGTTGTTCTTAACCTGACCTTCTATGGCCATCTATACATGGCTCCCACAGCACCCTCACATTATTCCTCAGTTCATTGTATCCTGTGGCCCTCCTGGAAGGTATGATTCCAAGGGTAGTGACTGTGTTTGTTTATTTGGTTTTTTTAATCCATGCTTTCATTACATATGGAAGATAGTGCCTGGTGCTCAGTATTTTTTCGATATATGTTTCTTGCTTCAATAAAGAAATAGATACTATTTACTCATTCTTAAGAGGATTTTATACATATTAATATAATAGGGAAACACTTCAATGAAATAAAAATGTTGATTCCAAAATCAAGATAAATGCAACACTTTTAGCAGATCCCACACTAGAATTCATTCATAAACTTTGGTTAAATGTATGAGCCATTCTAGTCTATGTAGTACGGGCTTCCCTGGTGGCTCAGATGGTAAAGAATCCGCCTGTGTTGCAGGAGACCTGGGTTTGATCCCTGTGTTGGGAAGATCCCCTAGAAAAGGAAACTGCAACCCACTCTAGTATTCTTGCCTGGAGAATTACATGGACAAAGGAGCCTGGCGGGCTACAGTCCACAGAGTTGCAAAGAGTCAGACACAACTGAGCAACTAAGCACATTGCACAGTCTATGTGGCAATTCTCCCCTAGAAACATATGTTCCAAAGGGCAACAGTTCCTGCTCTCTCATGGATAAAATGCACCTGAGGCCGACTTGACTGGTTGTCCAGCTAGTATGTGTGTTTCTGTGTGTGTGCTGTGTGTGTGTCCACGCAGATTTTGTGCCAAGTCTGAAAAATATATCTCTCCCTAGAATTTCAATTATTCTCGGTAATCTTGAAATGCATACGAAAAAAGCACGTTATTCTTAGTCTGCTCTAAGTTTTTTCATGTGGACACCTGATAATATCTTACTATGTTCTGTGACGGCTCACTCCTAAACTCAGATTTTCTCACCTTTATTTTCATAACAAAAGCCACCATTGCTAGACAGGGAAACATTATGAATACAAGTGATATTCGAATATAGGTAAGCTATCTCTCCATCTCAAAACAAGCCTCCTTTTCTCTCTTTTAAAAACTCATTCTACAAATTTGTGTTAAGGTGTCTTATCTTAAATTTGATCTAACTCAATTCAAATAATGAGAATGCAGTGAAATTATGGAAAAGGAACACATAAAACTAAGTTGGTTGTTTGAATTTATTTTCGGATATCCAATTTGGTTTAAAAGAATTGAATCCATTTGCCATGTTCTCTTTGGGAAGCATTGTGAGAAGTATAATTTAGAACTGTGCTCTCTTTAGCGTGGCCTCTGTCAGACATAAAGGGTGCTCGCAAGGCATGTTTCGGCTCTAATGAAGGCTCTGTTTCGTCTGTCTGCCTCTGTGTGAACTGCTCCTTCAGACAGAAAGTTAAAAACTATAATGAGTCAAAATTCTCCCAGGCCCCAAACTACTCCTAGGGAGTAAATTCGGCATCTCTGGATTCTTAATTCTTTCAGACCCGAAGGTGTATTGTTTTTTTTCAAAAGTTCGTGCTGGTTCAAGAAACTTGATCTAATTAGCTAATGAGGTGTAGTTAAGCTCACGATCTCCTCACACTGTCTTTTTCCATCTTAAAATGCCTACTTCAAACTCTAGCAAAAAAAATCAAGATAAGAGTAGCAACGGAAACTAAATAGAAGACCACTTCCAAAACAGCTGAGCACAGCACCATGGTAGTCCAAAACACAGCAACAAATAATCCCACCAAAGCCTGAGTGTGGATCTACCCACCATTTGGAAGGAATTTAACTTTGGCTTCATTACAAAGAGAAGGTAATCTGGCATGGCCAAGGGCACATGGTATTGTAGGTCCTTCGGGACTTTTCATGGCCTACAAGAATACATTCCAAGTATAGTATAGGGCTAAACAATAGAAAACTCAACCCTAAGAGAAATTTCTTCGGTGTAGACATTGTGTGTGTGAGTGCTCAGCCACTCAGTAGTGTCTGACTCTTTGCGACCCCATAGACTGCTCCCCGCCAGGCTCCTCTGTCCGTGGGATTCTCCAGGCAAGAATACTAGAATGGGTTGCCATTTTTTTTTCCAAAGGATCTTCCTGACCCAGGGATCAAACTTGGGTCTCCTGCATTGCAGAAGTTTATTTACCGCTAAGTCACCAGGAAAGCTCAATGAGCAGAACTGGCCTTCAATAAAGAATTTCACATTAAATTACTAATCCCAGTGTCTAAAATCAAGTAGCAGGGAAAATGACTTCATGAAGCACAGTAAAAGGAGTAGTATCCTAAGTCACTATGGTTTGTAATCTCCCTGGAGAAATTCTAATTTAAATTGTCCAGGTCAAATTTATCCTCATCAGGAAAAATATGGTAAGGTGGGAAATGGCAGAGATTTGGTAATGAGGATGAGTGGCAGATGAGGGTATTAGGGGCTGGGTTGGAGGGTTGCAGGGAGGAGGGTTCAGGAAGGATCAGGATTATTATGACCAGGGAGTGGAGAAACTCTTCAAGAAAGTGAATTTAATTTTGAGTCCATGATAAATACTGAATACTAGAAATGCAATAGATGCTTATCAAGTTTCTATTTCATGCATCTGAAGAAATTGATTTTCAGATTTCTGAGTACATAGCAATCCGATCTTATATAATGTCACCTTCCTGTGCACTAATGACTAAGATAAATGTCCTCAGCCCCGGCTGTTTTGATCTAGTCATTTCCTTGTTTTCGCTCTGACACAGTAATGGTGTTGGAGGGTTCAATGCAAGAGAGATGCTGCATTGGGATGAGTGTCATTGATTTATGCCTCCTGACAGATTTCTAGCGAGTAAATTATTAGGTGGCTTTTCATCCTTTTAGAGGACTTGCTCAGTTTCTTTAAACTCTTCCCCAGCAAATTTGAAGGTATGTGTGTGTGTGTGCAGGCGTGTCTGTGTGTGTATGTATTAAAGCGTCGAGATCGTCCTTCCCGCCTGTTTTGTTGTAATGTCTTCAGGGTAGGACAACCTCAGAGAACTGTTGATGTGACCCAAAGCCACCCTTTATCTGTAAACTGGGCACAACCTGGCAGGTCTAGTGGACTTGCAAATGCTTTGTCAATAAACACAGCCAGAAGTTCAACCCATCCTTGGGAGGAAATGGATTCAGCCTTGCCAATCTAGTTATGTTTAGCATATTAATTAGCAGGATAGAAAAGGCAAGAAATTCTTCCAGTAGAACCCATTTCTCTCTGTGGCTCCTTTAAATATTATGATGAAGCGTCAAACTAGAATTGTACTTGCATTTTCCTTCCTAACACAGTTCTGGTACTGGATGTGAAATAAATGCTACAAGTTTTTTCTTATAAATAGCTATTGCATTTAGCATTTAAAAATGCTAACCCTACTAGTACTCTTAGTAAAGTTTTTCCCTTTACCTTCACCAGATTTTAAAGTGAGAGTTACCCTGGAATCAATAGTCCTTCTATTTAGTGAGAAATCACCATTTAAGCTATCCTCACTGTACTTTTTCCTCTGGAGAATAATCACTTCCCATTCTTCAAATTTCCAACAAGAAGAATGTTATAGAAGTCTGGTTTATAAAATTTAGAACATGAAATGAAGGTTTTTTTTTTTTCTTTCCTTAAATAGCCATTGAGAAACTCCAGACACATTTTTCTGAAAGAAAATATGCACTGGGTGTCTTCATAATATTCAGGGGAAAACTTCTATGAATTAATGCAGTGATAAATATTACAGATATAGCCTCTGGATATATAGTAACATGGTGCTTCTAATTAGGATGCAGGAAGACTCTCAAATACAAAATTGTTATTTTATATTAAGAGCCAGAATTAGAATAGCTTGTGTTAAAGATTACACTAACTGTAGCACCACCCCATTTCTGCTGTGTATTTTCAGTAAAAGCTGTCTAAGTTAATTTTTTAAGAAAGAGTACTGAAATTGTGGAGTAAATCTTCAAATCAAAGATTAGATTTGTTCTTAATGTTGTAAGTCAGTGAGTAAGAGGAATTTTTCTTTCGATTTCATTGTCATTTAGAAGTTCATGGGAAATGAAAACACAAATAAAAGTTTAAAATATCTCTAGTGGTAATAGTTTTCATAAAATTCAAATTTTATGAAATTGAGTTTTATTCACTAGGATATGAAACAATTTGTAACCTTAAGATTCGCTGTCAAAACTAGTAAAAAGTTATTCTAAATTAAATCAATGCAGTAGACAACAAATATTTATTGAAAGGCTACTTTGTGTACAGGAGGGTAGGAAGTGGTGTTTAATGGAATTGATGTTGTATTTCTTCTGGATGAAAACTCACTGTAGAGTCCCTGTTGTGGTTTTAGTTTAACAGATAGCTAAATAGATACATTGGGGGTAGAGATTCTATTCTAATTAATACAAAGGCTACAATACTAAATACAGTACTATTTTCTTGATGAAGAAAACAGTAAAATATCTGTACTTAAGCTTTCTTTTTAAACTATTTCCTTTGTTATTACACCTACAGAAAGAATAAAACAGACAATCAGAATGCCTTCCACTCACATGATCATATATATTTTCAGCCCTGCTTCTTCCTCCCCCTTTTTGCATATGAAGATACAAATAATTTTTGCAGATTTATGCAAACTCCTCTCCTTAGCCCTTATGTTAGAATATGCTCAGGTATGCTAATTTCTACCTTATTTTTTCCCTTTGATTCTTTAAGAACTGAGTATGAATTACAAGTGGAAAAACCAAACTCAGTCTAACAAAACTTCAGAAGTTTAGACTCTGTTTGCCACATGGTAATTTCTATTCTATTCATAGAGAATCAGCCAGAGTATATCTGAGCTATCTTGTACTTAATCACTTACGTTTCCTCAAATGTATGGGGATAATTAGGTGATAATTTGCAACTGAGCCCTGGAAACTGGATTAGAGGTACTGGCTTGGGATGCCCAGCTCACATTTAAGGGTAACCTTTAGAATTACCCTTAAAGGGATGAACAGACGGTTTCCCTCCATTCAATCTACTTCTTCTATCTGGCTTAAATGTTTTGTTTCCTAACACCTCACCCATCACCTCTACAATTTTTCTTATAGCTATGCATCATTGGAATTATTGCTTACTCAATATGTTTCTTTAAACTGACTCTTTTACAAAACTCAAGTACCTAAGTTACCTTCATCCTAAGCAATATCTCTGAAATCGATGATTATGAAGTAATAATTTTCCTTAGAAGCTCAACAGGTAAAGAATCTGCCTGCTATACAGGAGATCCTGGTTCAGTTCCTGGGTTGGGAAGATCCCCTGGAGAAGGCATAATCTACCCACTCCAGTATTCCTGGGCTTCTGGGTGGCTCAGATGGTAAAGAATCTGCCTGCAATGTGGGAGACCTGGGTTTGATACCTGAGTTGGGACGATACCCTGGAGGAGAGGATGGCAACCTACTCCAATATTCTTGCCTGGAGAATCCCATGGACAAAGGTGCGTGGCAGGCTGCAGTCCATGGGGTCGCAAAGAGCTGGACACAACTGAGTGACTAAGTACAGCATATTTTCCCAATATATGTTAAAGTAAGAATCGAACTATTAGAAATGTTCATCTCTTAACAAAGATATTTAGTGAGGGTGCAGATTAGTGACTACCAGGGCTTAGGGAAGGAGGAAGAGAGCGTGTGGCTATGGCTCTAAACAGTAATATGAATCCTCATGATGGAACTGGTATTTATCTTGATTGTGGTTGGTGCATAAATCTACATTTTGTAAAAGTGCATAGACTACACACACACACACACGCGCACACACACACACACACACACACACTGTTTGTAAAACTGGTGAAATGTGAATAAAATCACTGGATCATATCATTGTCAGTTTCTTAGTTGTGCTATTATACTATAGTTATACCTGATATTACCATTGGGAGAAGCTGGATGAAGAGTATACAGGATGTCTGTATTATTTCTTACAATTGCTTATCAGTCTACACTTATGAAAAAAAATTAATACAAGGTGCACCACTAAATGTGAATTTCAGGTAAGTAATGGGTAATTTTTTAGTATAAGCTTTGCTGTGCAATATTTGGAAGATATTTATTCAAAAGAGACATTTGCTGCTTATCTGAGATATGAGTTTGGCTGGGCATCTTATATTTTGTCTGGCAACCCTACATTTAACCTCAGACCTAAACTGAAAGAAGATTCTAGCTAAGTAGACTGAGGAATACAAGTATCACAGGCAGAGGGAACTGCATGTACAAAAGGCCTGGTCTAATTAAGGGGCCTGGTATAATTAAGAAGCTGAATGTATCCTTGTGAGGAAGGTGGGAAATAGAACAAAATGAGGGCTTGTGAGAATCTGGGGTTTCTGTGGTACAGCGCCAAACAGGGTAGAGATGCAATTACTGTCAGGTCTGCTGCAGATCCTAAGTCCCTTAATGATGAAGCATGAAGGCTGTTCAGACTTAAATGCGACAGTTTAGTCAGTTCAGTCCAGTCGCTCAGTCGTGTCCGACTCTTTGCAACCCCATGAACCACAGCATGCCAGGTCTCTCTGTCCATCACCAACTCCCGGAGTCCACCCAAACCCATGTCCATCGAGTCGGTGATGCCATGCAACCATCTCATCCTCTGTCATCCCCTTCTCCTGCCTCAATCTTTCCCAGCATCAGGGTCTTTTCCAATGAGTCAGCTCTTTGCATCAGGTGGTCAAAATATTGGAGTTTCAGATTCAACACCAGTCTTTCCAATGAACACCCAGGACTGATCTCCTTTAGAATGGACTGGTTGGATCCCCTTGCAGTCCAAGGGACTCTCAACACCACAGTTGAGAGTCCAACACCACAAGGGACTCTCCAACACCACAGTTCAAAAGCATCAATTCTTCGGTGCTCAGCTTTCTTTATAGTCCAACTCTCACATCCATACATGATTACTGGGAAAATCCATAACCTTGACTAGATGGACCTTTGTTGACAAAGTAATGTCTCTGCTTTTTAATATGCTGTCTAGGTTGGTCATAACTTTCCTTCCAAGGAGTAAGAATGGGACAGGCTTGGACAACTCCTGGGAAAATATTTTTTCTTCTATATCTTTTCAACAGTGAGAATAAAAACACAAATAAACATATCAATACATTTTTTAAAATTCTCATCTCAGTAGTTCTCAAACTTATCCACTGTACCAGTGGTAGTCTTGTCTCCCACAGTGTTGGAGATACTGATTAAGTTTGCTTCACTCTGCCCTGGAAAAGTTGTGTTATCTGTAACCCTTCCCTTCATGTCTAAGGCTACAGTTTCCCCCTTCTGTACAGTAAGGGGTTTGAAAAACTCTAAGGTTCCTTCTATGGCCGTCCCTGGGGGCTCAGGGGCTTAAGAATCAGTCTGCCAATGCAAGAGACAAGGTTCTATCCCTGGGTCAAGAAGATCCCCTGGGGAAGAAAATGGCAAGAATACTCCAGTATTCTTAAATACTGCAGTATTCTTGCCTAAGAAATCCCATGGATAGAGGAGCCTGGCAGGCTATACAGTCCGTGGGGTTGCAAAAGAGTCAGACACAACTTAGTGATTAAACAACAACAAGGTTCCTTCTAGATCTGATGGTCTATGATTTCTCTACCCATTTTGCTGTGCATTTAATGTACCATACACTGGGGTTAAGCCAGTGAAGATATTAGAACACAACTGATGCAAAAATTCTTTCACTCTCATCTCCTACTTGCTAGTGTATACCATGCTGCTGCTGCTAAGTCACCTCAGTCGTGTCCGACTCTGTGCGACCCCATAGACAGCAGCCCACCAGGCTCCCCTGTCCCTGGGATTCTCCAGGCAAGAACACTGGAGTGGGTTGCCATTTCCTTCTCCAATGCATGAAAGTGAGAAGTGAAAGGGAAGTCGCTCAGTCGTGTCCGACTCTTAGCGAACCCATGGACTGCAGCCTACCAGGCTCCTTCGTCCATGGGATTTTCCAGGCAAGAGTATTGGAGTGAGTTGCCACTGTCTTCTCCATTTTTCTAATGAAAATAACCTTAAACACATTTATCAATTTTTCCCAACTATTATTCTTTGAACATAAATGTTTAAAGTACCAAGTTTATTTTACAGAAACATCAATCTCCTCCAATTGCTTTTTCCCATCACTATTTTTAATTGAGTGAAAAAAAAAATCAAAGCAGACTATCAAGTTTAATAGTCACAGTTTTACACTTTAGGATAAATAATTACAATACAACCAAATGTTTTTTACTATACAATTTCTGATTTTAAACATGAAAACTTTCAGCCAAAAATCTCATAAATTTATTTATAGAAAAAAGCATGCAGCTTATACCATATGAGATATTGTGTTGTGACAAAACAAGTGTGGGTTTTGAGGTCAAAAGAGCTAGGTTTTAACTTCAATTTTCCTACTTTCTTGTTTCTCTGAGTTTCAGTTTCTTAACCTTGCAGTTATTATGAGGTTAAAATGGGATGAGATTAAATCCACTGATACATAACATGTAAAGCATCTAGGAGCCACATACAAAGTGCTTAATAAATAACAGCTATTAAGTGACAGTGAGGTGTGATCAAGAGTCTGGACTTTAGAATCTGGAAGAACTTTATTTGGATACAGTACTTACCACATAGGGCTTCTGTGGTAGCTCCCCTGGTAAAGAATCTGCTTGCAATGCAGGAGACCTGGGTTCGCTCCCTAGGTTGGGAAGATCCCCTGGAGAAGGAAAAGGCTACGCATTCCAGTATTCTTGCCTGCAGAATTCCATGGACTGTGTAGTCCATGAGATTGCAAAGAGTCAGGTATGACTGAGCAGCTTTCACTTTCACTTAGTACGCGAACACTTTTGGACAAGTCAGTTTAGCCTTCAGAGCTTCCTTGATTTGTTGTAAAACAGAATAATAATATTTGCATAACTCTGAAGATTTTTAAGCAATTATAACATACAATGAACATCTTCTTTAAGCCTGACACACAGTGTGACCCTGCTATAATTCTTTTTATCCACTCTGCTGTTGATGGGCATTTGGGTCAATGACATTTTGAGGATATTACAAAAAGTGCCTTTTCACACTGACATATATACACTATCATGGGTAAAATAGATAACTAGTGGGAAGCTGCTGTAAAACACAGGGAGCCCAGTCTGGTGCTCTGTGAGAGGGGTGGAATGGGATGGGGGAGAGAGGCTCAAAAGGGAGGGTATATAAATACTAATATAATTATAACTGATTTGCATTGTAAGGCAGAAACTAAGACAACATTATAAAGCACTTATCCTCCAATTAAAACATTAAAAATAGGAAAAGTTGCAATTACAAATATTTTCAAATACGTCTTTACATATATGTGTGTGAGTGTATGTGTGTGTATTTCTGCCAAGTATATACCTAGGAATAAAAGTGCTGGGTCCTGTGGTATGGGCAGCACAGTGGTGGGCATGTAATAGATGATGATGAAGTGATAGCTGGTAATATAGTTTGACAGGGGTGTTCAGATCTCCATGGTTGACAAAAGAGCAAAACACTTCACAAAAAAGTGAGTATACTGAGTGGAGGCAGAGGATGACTGTATCAAACTCATGTGCATGCAACATTACAATTCTAAAGCTTAGGCTATGACTAACTTAATCCAAAACAACAAACTAGCAAGGAAGTAAATACATAAATACTATAGGCTCCAGTCCCCCAGACCCACCTCTCATTCTGATACAAGCATTCTCTTTGGAGGACATGTGAGCTTTAGACTATGCTGAGCCCATCACGAACACTGAACATCCACTGGTGCACTGTGAAGGAAGTTTAAGTTATTTAGCTCTTTTTTTTTTTTGGCTATATAGCCATGAATGGAACTGCTGGATCGTATGGTAATTCTATTTTTAGTTTTTTTGAGCAATCACCATACTGTTTTCCATAGTGGCTACACCAACTTACATTCCCACTGACAGGGTGAAGGGTTCCCATTTCTCCACATCCTTGCCAACATTTGTTATTTGTCTTCTCTTTGACAATAGCCATTCTGAGATATGAGGTGATATCTTACTGCGGTTTTGGTTCACACTTCCCTGATGCTTACGATATTGAGTATCTTTTTATGCGCCTGACGGCCATCTGGATTTCTTTAGAAAATACATAGTCAGTTCTTCAGCTTGGTTTCTTTTTTTTTTGATGTTGATTTATAAGAGCTATTTATATATGTTGGATATATATAATCCAATCCTTTACCAGTCATATCATTTGCCAATATTTTCTCCCATTCACTAAGTTATCTTTTCATGACTACCATCTTTAAACCTAACCTTCTGTTTATATAAGGAAAATGAGGTTCAGAGATGTAAATTACTGACCCAAAGACCCTAATAAGTAATAGATCTGAGACCAGAGCCCTGAATCCCAGGCTGTGGCTTTCCCAAAAATATCACATATAAATCTTTCAATGTACATGGAAATGTATATCATATGTATATGCATGTATATCATATATATATGCAAGAAGTCATTTAGTAAAGTTTGGACAGATGGGTAATAACAACTATGATAATAAAACAAGAATAGTTTTAATATTAATACCTCAGAGTTTTTCAGCTTTTACCTATGCAAGGCATTGGAGTGAAAACGTGACATACATTATCTTCCTTAACTTATAAAACAATCCCAGTGAATGGCATTACTGTTATACTCTTTTCAAGATGCGCAAAAGAATTAAAGGATTTTAAGGAACCTGCCCAAGGTCACAAAATCAATAAAGGGCAGAGCCAAACTGATATTCATTTCTTTCTGACTCTGCAGAGGGACTCAGCCATCAATAATGTATAATGATACTTGCAGAGTTAGATTATTAAATAAAGTAGCATAGGAAGTACATCTCCTATCTCTATAGCCTGATTTACACTTGAAAATGTGAACATTCCTTTCACAATATAGAACACAGGTGCTCTCTGCTATTACTGGTAAAAACTCAGTGAGGGTCTGGAAATTTGGTTAGCACGCCAATCGTCACCAATCCTGAAAAACGTAGCTCTGAGGATGAATGTTATCTTTCCACTAAAAAAACTGGCATTCATTTAAATAAAATAGAAAGTTCTTGCTCTATAATGTCCCAATTCCACTACAGTCACCTGCCATTAACTCAACAGGTAATTCTTTCATTCTGGCTGAATAATGTTCTGGAAAAGGCAGCTAGACTACTCAAACATTCATACTTATTTTGGGTAGGAATTCATTTTTCAACCACTGAATACTCATTCCTTATGGACAGAAAAGGTAAGATATGAGTGAAATATGTATTGAAGGAGGAACTATTTCCCTAGGACAGTTGAAAATAGGTGGAAAGCACTCTAGTAATTTCTTTGCAATTGCATAGTTCCTTTGCTTATTAAATTTTGAAAAGGTTATCAATTTGGAATATAACTTAAAGAGTTTATGTTTCATAATTTTACTTTATTGCTGAAATATTTATGCAGATATTCAGTGTAGGAAGATGCTGCCAGATGGAAATGCAATAGTTGTGGAATTCTTCCTGGCATTTCCGACAGAATATATAATACTGAATCGCTTTATGCTAATGTTTTGCAGTGGAATACATATTTTATAGCTACTTTGAAATGCAAATTTAAAAGATCTGAACTCTTTAGAAATCATACCAATGCAAAATAAATTAATATAAAAAGTAGGAGTTAGATAGATAAATTATAGCAGTGTCATATCAACTGCATTTTGGTAAAAGTAATGAGCCACGTCTTTATAGCCTTTGTATAAATAAACTTTAATATTTAGAAGTAAACTGTGTTTTGGCAAGATTAATGTTAACTAACCTCAAGATAAATGTGACATCTGTCAAATATCTAACTTCTAAGAGGTACATTCAAGGATACTTAACTTCTTTACTCCATTTTCTCACACCAATTATCATCATTGATAAATTCTATGATTTGGGTACATGGTATCTTTACTACAGTCAGAAAATTTGAGGTACACACACTAAAAGTGAATTTGAATTACAAGGGGATTAAAGTTTTTTTTATTATTGAAGATCTTCAAGTCTGAAATTTAAGTTTCTACAACTTATCAATTATATCTCACTACATTATAATAACTTGTAAGAATCAATATAATATTCTGACCCTGTCATTTCTCAAAATTGTGGTCAGAAACTCAGTGTTTAAACACTAAAACATCTTTTTTAAAGACACCAGAAAGGTCAGTAATCTCACTGAGTCCACTGAACAATTTCTTCTTTTCAAATTAGGGTCAATTTCATCCCAGGATTTTGAACTAAATGGCATCTTATTTTGAAAGGCATGGTTATTTCTGACAATGCCTTTAATTTGCATTCTCATTTCTAGAGCTATTTTAACACCAATCATGACTCAGGAATTGAATCCGAGCAAGAAAAAGGAAACTGAGTTTCTCATGAGTGATTAAAATTATATGCCTCAAAGCTTTATTTTAAATAGATATTTTGGTTCATTTAAGGTCCAAAGATACCTGGAGCGTTTTCTCTTTTATTCCTTCTTATTCTTAAGAGAGACTATTAAGAAACAAACAGCAAACAACAATACCAATAGTCTCTTTTGTATACAGTATAATATTCAAATCCAAGAAAAAGTGTTGTTGAATTCACTATTAATATTTTACTATTTGACCATACAAAATGCTTTAATAGTCATTATCACATTCATTCCTTGCAGTTGCTCTAGCAGGCAGGTATTATTATTTCTTTTTGACAGCTGGGGAAATAGAGATGTTAACTGATTCGTCCAAGTCATATATGGAAGTGATGTTACTGCTGGTCTCTTAAATTTAGTGCTTTAACTTTGATAATTTAGGTTATGCTGTAATCAGGTCTTAGAATGCTCCAATGTTAGTTTCGCTCTGCCCCTCTTGAGTTGTTGTTTTAGTTGCTCAGTTGTGCCCGACTCTTTTGAGACTCCATGGCTCCTTCTGTTCATGGGATTTCCCAGGCAAGAACACTGGAGTGGGTTGCCATTTCCTTCTCCAGGGGATCTTCCTGACCCAGAGATGGAGCCCACATCCCCTGCATTGGCAGGGAGGAGCCACCCAGAAAGCCCTTCTGCCCCTCTCATCAGGGACAAATTCTTTAGAATAATTGTTACCTTCTGCTGCTGCTGCTGCTGCTGCTAAGTCGCTTCAGTCATGTCCGACTCTGTGCTATCTCATAGATGGCAGCCCACCAGGCTCCCCCATCCCTGGGACTCTCCAGAGTGGGTTGCCATTTCCTTCTTCAATGTGTGAAAGTGAAAAGTGAAAGTGAAGTTGCTCAGTTGTGTCTGGCTCTTAGTGACCCCATGGACTGCAGCCTTCCAGGCTCCTCTGTCCATGGGATCTTCCAGGCAAGAGTACTGGAGTGGGGTGCCATTGCCTTCTCCATTTCCTTCTAGTCACCCTCTTTTACTCACGACAGTCTCAAGACATGGAACTATACTTAGTGTAGTTCTAGTACACAGTATTCTACAGAAAGTACTATTGTATAGTATATACTATATATGCTTACTATGGTCTATAGACTGGGAACATGTGAGGTATATGTATTTGTAGGGCAAAGAGCTTGTAAGGAATTTAGATTTGGTAATGAAGCCAATGAGATATGAAACTATAGGGGAAAAAAAAAATTTGGAAGAACAGTAATTTTCCTCCTATCCAGCTTCATTGGAAGTCCTGACCACGACTGCAAGTGGACCCCTGTCTAGAGGTATTTTTTTGGCTCTGAGACCTGGCACTCAAATGTGGTCCTACCCTTGCAAATTTGAATCTGATATTGCAGGAGTTTTATTTATTAACAAAAGTGCTACTGCACACATGGATTTTTACACAGAAATGTTATTCATGGCATTAGAATTCCTGGGTGAATAGCTGTAAAACACGCCCACTAAGGCAGGTGACCATGCCTACCCACGCCTACTTACCTCACTTAGCAGGGGTGCTGTAGATGGTTATTTTTCATAATAAAATTACTATTCTCTACAACGTACAAACCCAAGCTAATCAAAAATGAATCATGTGGCTCCCAACACATTTGAGGTAAATTAGGAATCACCATCTGGCAGAGAGTTTCTCTTCTTAAAATTGCTCTCTCCTTTTTTAATTAAAATGTGTTTTAATTAAAAATAGACATGTCAAGAAGCACTGTATATCAATTCCATGACTGACAATATGCTTTCGCTTTTTTTTTCTGAAACATGTGAACCAGAAATGGGATGTCAAGGTTGCTCTCAAGAGAAACAGTAAAATAGAAAGCAGAGAGAGGACTGCTACTGGACGCCATTTCAGCTTTATCAAAATCCAACCATATCTTTTCTTGAATGTTTTATTGCATTGTTTAAAAAATTGAGAGCATAATTACTCTTTTTTGATGCATTTAATGGAGTTTTGCCTTTATTCTATACAGTCAATAGTTTAAGAAGGCTTCTCAGATGTTCTTAGCCAGCCTCCTACTAGTGACCCTGGGATGTTCCAAGACACTCTCCCCCACCCCCACCCCCCTACACACACTGCCAGTCATTTGTCTTAACCCTTTCCTGTCCATGTTCCTCTCTTTCTGAGAAGCACAAGGTAATAATAGCGTTTGTGTGTGTGTGTGTGTGTGTCTGTGTGTGTGTGTGTGTGTATGTATAACCAGGAGGGCTAAGGGTGAAGGGTTCAGGAGGGTATCAGAAACCACAGGGAGGATGGATGGTACCCCACATACAGTGTGTATGTGTGAGAAAGAGAGAGAGAGAATTCTGTCAAACCAACAAGACTTTCATTCCTAAAGACTGGCATGTGACTCTTCCTTGCTTTTTCTTCACTTCCCTGGTGGCTCAGATGGTAAAGAATTTGCCTGCAATGCAGGAGACCTGGGTTCGATCCCTGGGTTGGGAGAATTCATTGGAGGAGGGCATGGCATGCTTTGTCTTAGGCAGTCCCAGGGCAATGCTTTCAGAATACCCAGCTTTAAATGTTAAAAGATCAAATATTAATGAGACATATTCAGCAAGAGTTACATAGTTTTTAGCTTTGACTGGGTTTTTGCAACTATCACAATTATTTAGTATCACTAAATTTCCTTCTTGAAACTTTTTTCTGGTATTTGTTTTTTTCTTTTAATTAGTTTTTACTGTTTTTCTTTCCCGTATATCATTGCAATTTAATATTCGTCTTAAAGAAACTTGTTTTAGATAGTTTTATATTTACATAAAAACTGTGAAGATAGTACAGAGTTCCCATTCACCTCACACCCAGTTTCCCTCCTATTAGCATCTTACATTAGTATGGTGTATTTGTCACAATTAATAAACCTGTGTTTATTAATAAATACTGTGTTAAGTCACTTAGTCATGTCTGACTCTTTACAACCCCATGGACTATAGCCCGCCAAACTCCTCTGTCCATGGAATTCTCCAGGCAAGAACACTGAAGTGGGTTGCCATTTCCTACTCCAGGGGATCTTCTTAATCCAGGGATTAAACCCAGGCAGACTGCAGGCAGGTTCTTAACTGACTGAGCCACCAGAAAAGCCCTGATAAACCCATATGGATACACTGTTATCAGCTAACATGCTCAGTTACTCAGTCCTGTCTGACTCTTTGTGACCCCAAGGACTATAGCCCTCCAGGCTCCTCTATCCACGGGATTTCCCAGGCAAGAATACTGAAGTGGGTTGCCATTTCTTTCTGCAGCGGATTTTCCTGACCCAGGAATTGAACCTGCGTCCCTTGCATCTCCTGCATTGGCAAGCGGATTCTTTATCCTAAGACATCTGGGAAGCCCATTATCAGCTAAAGTCTATCCTTTATTCAAAATTTCTTAGTTTTAACCTAATGTGCATTTTCCCACCCCAGGACTCCATCTATGATGCCACATTACATTAGACATTGTGTCTCCTTAGGCTGCTCTTGATTGTGACAATTTCTCAGACTTTCTTTATTTTTTAATGACTGGCAATTTTGAGATATACTGGATAGGTATTTTCTCAAATGTCTCTCAACTGAGATTTTTTAAATGTTTTTCTATGTTGTGTATTTTGGGAGGAAAACCATAGACATAAACTGCAGTGGCAAGTCAGTCACATCAACCTGACTTATCACCACTGAAGTTAATCCTGACAGCCAGCTAGAGGTAGTGTTTGTCAAGTTTCTCCAAGTAAAGTTACTCTTTCCCCCCACTTTTTCATACTTTTTCCTTTTATTGGAAAATGCTGTTAGAAACCAAGATGCAATTTAATTTTAATTTATGCATATGTGTTTTTTTTTAACTTTTTATTTTTACTTTATTTTACTTTACAATACTGTATTGGTTTTTCCATACATTGACATGAATCCACCATGGATCGCATGTACGCATATGTGTTTTTTTAAATAGCCAATCTTGTCTCAAAATACTTTTTAAGCTTTATTAGTTTTATTTTTCCAAATAGCAGCAGATTTTTTATTTTAAAAAGTAAAGAATTGGTATAAAGAAAGAAGCTGCACTTGATAATTTATAATATGTTTCTGTTTCTATTCTGTGTAGCATCTGTGATATACATATACCTTCAGTTCATAGACCTATCATGTACAATGTTGACTGTAACAAAAGAAAGCATTCAACCCACAGCACTGTACAAGAAATATGTGATAGACTGACTTTGTGTTAGAAATATTCTCTTTCTTAGGAAAGAAATATATATTCCCATGGGGTGTGGCATATTTTTCTGTCCCACTGACTTGGAACCTGGACCTGTGATTTCTCTTGGCCCATGGACCGTGAGCAGATGTGATACAAGGAGAAACCTAAAATCTGCTTATGTGGTTTGGATTATACCCTTGCACCACTGTGCTTTGCCATAAGACAAACATGTCTTAGGGAGCTCCTGGCCCAAGGAGAATATGATGACACTTAGAGCAGATATAGACCCAATTCTAAGGCTGAAGCTAAGCCCAGCTGACCAACTCCTTGAAGCAGTCCTCCTGGCTGCCCTACATTCATGGGATCAAAAAACAACAGATCCTGATTATCAGAAGCACTCAGTTTGGAGTGTTCTATTACATGGCATCATTGCAGAAATAACTAACTAAAACAAAGCTTATGTATGTCAAGAATAAGATTTGATACTTGGTGTCTTCAGTTCAGTCACTCAGTCATGTCCTACACTTTGTGACCCTATGGATTGCAGCACACCAGGCTTCCCTGTCCTTCACCAAATCCCAGAACTTGCTCAAAATCATGTCCATCAAGTCGATTATGCCATCCCACCATCTCATCCTCTGTCAACCTCTTCTCCTCCTGCCTGCAATCTTTCCCAGCATCAGGGTCTTTTCTAATGAGTCAGCTCTTTGCATCAGGTGGCCAAAGTATTCAGCTTCAGCATCGTTTCTTCCAATGAATATTCAGGATTGATTTCCTTAGGATGGACTGGTTGAATCTCCTTGCAGTCCAAGAGACTCTCAAGAGTCTTCTCCAACATCACAGTTGAAATGCATCAATTCTTTAGTCCTCAGCTTTCTTTATTGTCCAACTCTCACATCCATACATGGCTACTGGAAAAACCATAGCCTTTACTAGACAGACCTTTGTTGGTAAAATAATATCTCTGCTTTTTAATATTTTGTCTAAGTTTCTCATAGCTTTTCTTTCAAGGAGCAAGCATCTCTTAATTTCATGGCTGCAGTCACCATCTGCAGTGATTCTTGGAGCCCAAGAAAATAAAATCTGTCACTGTTTCCGTTGTTTCCCCATCTATTTGCTAAGAAGTTACAGGACCAGATGCCATCTTAGTTTTTTGAATGCTGAGTTGTAAGCCAGCTTTCTCACTCTCCTCTTTCACTTTCATCACGAGGCTCTTTAGTTCCTCTTAGCTTTCTGTCATAACGGTGGTGTCATCTGCATATCTGAGGTTATTGAGATTTCTCCCTGCAATCTTGATTCCAGCTTGTGCTTCTTCCAGCCCAGCGTTTCTCATGATGTACTCTGCGTATAAGTTAAATAAGCAGGGTGACAATATACAGCATTGTCGTACTCCATTCTCAATTTGGAACCAGTCTGTTATTCCACTTGGTATCTTAGAATATGACTGTTCAGCACGTGGGCCTCCAAGGTGGTGCCAGTGGTAAAGAATCTGACTGCCAGTTCAGGAGACACAAGAGATGCAAGTTCCGTCTCTGTGTTGGGAAGATCCCCTGGAATAGGAAATGGCCATGTGCTCCAGTATTCTTGCCTAGAAAATTCCATGGACAGAGGAGGCTGGCAGGCTACAGCCCATGGGGCCACAAAGAGCATGACTGAGTGGCTGAGCACAGCTGCACACACACATTTAGCACATAAATACACTGGAAAATAGTATGGTCGAGGGTATTGTTTTGAGACAGATCTGGGTTCAAATGCTTGCTATGCCACTTACTGGTTATTGCTTAGACAAACTATCTGACCCACTAAGCTTGGCTTCCTCATTTCCAGGATAGAGACAATAATACTTATTTCATAGGGTGCTATAAGAGTCAAATGAGATCATCCCTGTAAAAAGCTTGGCACAGGGCCTGGCATAGAATGAATGTTAGTTGCTATTGTTAGTTATCAAGTGAAAGTCACAAAATATCAACAACTTAAGATTTACTGCATTCAAAACCTTATGCACGACAATGAAATATTCTAATTGTAAAGGAAGAGCATCCTGACTTACTGAGAAATGTGAAGTTTGGGGCTGCTTTTACATTGTTGGATAGATACATAAAAGGAAAACCACAGTTCTTCAGCTGTCAGGGAACTTACTTTAGGTCAAAATATAAGACTGACATACAGTCAGCATTTTAACTGTTTGGTTACCTCAAGCGTTTGAGGATTTAAAACTGTTTCATTTAATTTTTAGTTAATTATGATTACACAGTTAACTTACATTAAAAGGACTGATATTAAGCAAGCTTCATTCTATTTTATGTCCAGATAATTATAAGTCTTGAATTGATAGCGATTGAAAAAAATACCTTTTTGCACTGTGGACTGTCTAATTATTGACACCATAAGAACCAACAACAACAAACAAACAATGCAACCAAAATTTACATACAAATAATTTTGCTGAATTGTTTTTAGTTATCAAATGGCCAAGTCTGCAACCTATGAAAAAGAGATTACCATTCTTTTCTTCAAATATGAGTTAAAAAAAAAAAACAATTTTTTAATCTTTTAAATCTGACTGGATTCAATGCCAAAGTGAATCTTATATAATGAAAACTTAGGTTTTAAAGAAGGAAATTAAATCTATACATGATATACTAAAAAAACAAAATCTGTTTCCTATAATATATGTTGAATAGTATTTATTTTGGAGCAGACTGTTTAAAATTGCTGACTTGGTAAAAAAAAGTCTGTTATAACAATTTAAAATATATTTTCCAGGAAAAAATCTAAAATGTATTACATTTGAGATAGAAATGGAAATTTACTTTATCTGAATCAAGGATGTTTAAAAATTATATATCTTTGATATGAAAATTATAAAATTAATAATGATTGCTTTTAAAATCTCTTCTTCGAAAGAGTTCTAGGCTGCTCCAAATGTCTTCAATTTCCATCTAGAGAGAGACTGGCAAGGCTTTGACCTCATTCCATTACAGCCTACAGAAAGAGGATTAGAGCCAAGCCTAGAGAACCCACAGCCTAAAGCAAAACTGGGCCAGTCAAACAACTCCTATGATCAGGAAAGAATAAAAAAGATCACCTTTATTATTATGGCTGAGATCAATCATGTACTACCTCCAAAAAAATATCAAGAATTATGTATTCCCTTACATTTTTAAAGTTGACATCTAAAACTTTTCATTATAAGTTTAAATAGTTCTGAAGGATGTGCTTCTTGGAATACTGTATAAATTTAATCTTTTCAAATCAAGTTGAAACATCACTTAGAATGAAACTAATGGGATCTAAATACTGAATAATGTCCACCATTCTCAGGTTTAATATATATTTGAATAGAACTTCTGGTATGTATATAGAAAGTCACAATAGATCATTGCCCCTGACTTAACAAATAAAAATCTTAAATAAAAAAAATAAAATAAGCTGCAGGAAAAAAAAAAAACAGATAAGCTGTAAAGATACATAAATAAGGGAAATTCAGAAAATGATAAGCTTTTCCTGGGAGAGAAGAAATCTATGGCTCCCCCCGTAGATAGGTAGGTATAAGAACTGAAGCCAGTCAAACATTAAACCAATACTGAATAGCCATATTGTGATGACATGACGGAGGACATGCCTAAGAACTCCAATCAACTCTGTGAATATGTACCTACCTACCAACTTTTACTCACAGATTTTTAATGGGTATAGAAGGTAATATGCCCAAAGCAAGAGGCTGAGGGCAGGAAAGCTGAGAAACATTTCTCTTTGAGGCTCACAAAGACTCTCTCCAATGCAAAGCTCCCACCTCCCAAAAAGTGGAGCATGATGGGGGACATGGGAAGAGAGCTGAGGGAAATGCATCGAAGCACTCCAAACTTTCAGCTACCAAAGATTAAAAGCTGGTAAGAGAAGCTTTTCCAGGACATTCCTGGTCTTCGTAGTGCATGATGGTAGCACTCCAAAAGTGAAGGAAGTTTCAATCAGGCTGAAGGTTCAGTCTCCATAGGTGCGGAAAACAGGGGCAGAACCAGTAAGTGCAGAAAACTCCCCAGTAACTCAAAAGCATATCAACTGGGCTATAAGCAAGGAAATATCACTCATAGTTTTGAACTCCAAAGCACAGGAAGGGTTCTGGAGTCTTTCCAGTGCTATCTTGTTGGAAGCAAAGTCTGGATCATGCCCTCAAAATATCTGAAATCAATGGTGGTGAGCCAAATCAGACTACTGGTCCAAAAAGCTTCAAGTCTGTTCAAATACAGTTCAAATTGAGTAAGTTTCCACTGTAGTGACCTGATAGGAAATAAATGTTTACCTTTTTGAAGATGTCATTTTTTTCAGTCTATATTTAACCCTTATACAAACTGTTCTTCCTAAGAAAAATTATAATGTGCAAAAAATGCAAGAAAATATGATTCATGGTCAAGAGAAGAAATAATCAACAGAAACAGATTTAGAGGTGGCTCAGAAGTTAGAACTTTCAGGGTCAGAGGTGAAAACAATTGTGAAAAACTGCTAAAAGATCTACAGGAAAAGGTGGCCATAAGAATGAGCAGATGAGGAATTTGACATTTTGTTTCACCTACAGAACTTTATCTAAATTTAGGATAAATTATATGCTTAAAAGTCTTTTGATTTTCCCTCATAGCTCAGTCAGAAAAGAATCTGCCTGAAATGCAGGAGACTCAGCTTCGATCCCTGGGTTAGGAAGATCCCCTGAGAAGGAAATGGCAACCCACTCCAGTATTCTTGCCTGGAGAATCCCATGGACAGAGAAACCTGACAGGTTAGAGTCCATGGGGTCACAAGAGTCAGACACAACTTAGCAACTAAACCATCACCACAGTAGAACTTTATCTAAATTTAATATAAATTATATGCTTAAAAGTCTCTTGATTGATTACTCAATCTTATTTCTCTGCATAAAATGTGAATGCATTGTTAGAATTTATTTCCTATGGCTGTAAGGCTTTAAGCATTTAAAATTTATTCTAGTTTTAATTATAATTATTAGTAGTACATAATTTACCAAAACAACATAAATATATTACAAATTTTGATAGATAATTAACAAAGGAAAAATTATTTTTATTGGGATTGCATCATTTAATGAGATGAATTAAGCCATTTTTCTATTGGTTCATCTATCTTTGAATAAGTATTCCTTTCTGGGAGAATGAAAGAGGGTTTTGCATCATTTCTATTTATCATCTTTAGAGATGTAAGCCTGAGAAGGCTTATTTATATGAATAGATAAATGAGAATAAAAGTTTCAGTTCTATAAATGTTGCTTAAGTCTCTAAACTCTTTGTAAGTCATATTCTTAAAACTGCAGTGCCTTTCATCAAACATTGTATTTAATGACCTATCAGCTGAAAACTGAATTAGATCCTCCTTCAAGTTCATTAAAAACTATCTGACTTGCAAAACACCTGACTTGCAAAACAATTTACTACCTAGTCATTGGAATCAATCCCTTTCTGAGAATCAGGGTTAGTATTTTATGTCTTGGACATTGTAACACCTTGGGCAATGCTGCATATTAAATTTTTGGTGGGTGAGATATATTTTCTCTTTTTTATGTGGAAGAAGTGCTTATAAAGAAAAAGAAGGAAAGGAAAAAAATAACCTGAAGTATGTTCTCATGTAGCTCAGGTCTAGAGAAATTTTAATAGAAAATTGAAATTATGAAAGCATTTGTCCATTAAAAAGAATTCATGCCCTCATACTCCTTGGAAAATCTATGTAGATCCCTAATTTGAATACTATAAGCTTAACATATCCATATAGTAAATCAATACATGAATGCATACTTCTTTAACAAGTTGGTGGCAATGAGGACTTTGTTCTTTTCAAAGATAAGAGAAACTGCTACCTGAAATGCAATTTCATGTTTCAAGATGTTTAGTAGAAGACCAGAAAATATTTATGTATGTAGAAAAACTTCATATTCTCTTCCCACTTCACAAATGAAACTTCTTGGAAAAGTGGCTCTGAAGAGGGAGGTGATGCTTGTGACCTTGGACAGATTTCTTTCAAATCTGTTGGTAAAGACTAACACCAGTACTTGCTGATGTGGAAGCAAGGCTTTTTTTTTTTCCTCACCAAAATATCCAAAAAAGATGTGTGATCTAACATCATAGTGTTACTTTCTGAATAAAAAATACAAAGATTTGTTTTCTAATCACATTTTATTTATCAAAGACAATTTTCATCATTTTGAATATGTCAGAGGCATTTGTAATTTTTGAAAGGGTCTCACAATATAGTAACTTTTTGAGGTAATAGGCATGCACAGAAGAGATGAAATCCTTGAGGGAGCTTCACTGGATTGTTTAAACTGGCTGCTTCTGAGCAGCTATGGAATCTGCCAGTATCTCCATAATCAGCTACAAAATGTAAGAGAAATGTCCTCAATACTGGAGATGGATTGTATTATCTGACTGAGGCACTACACTTAAGCTGTAAACTGTAAATGCAGCATTTTCCTGAGCACATGGATTCAAAGTTCTATGATTGGTATAGCTGTAGCTTCTGCTTGGAATTGCAATATGCATTATATTGATTCTTCAAGCACACCCCTATGTATTTGATGAAATCCAAACACTGGTAATATGCCAGCATATTAAAAATGAGTTTTTCTTTACCCTAAAAGTAGGAGTAGCATAAAATGTATTATTAGAATGCTCAGATAAAAGTTATTCCTTCAGCCTGGTTGGCTTTATGGTCATCCTCGTCCCAGCCACCATCATCTCTAGCCTGGATTAGTCTCTAAACTGGCCTTCCTGCTTCCACTCTTGGCCCCAGCTCTATATCGTACACAAAGTTATAAAGTCCCATCACATCGTTTCTCTGCTAAAAATCTTCCAGTGGTTTCCCATCTTGAGTAAAAGCAAAAATCATTATAGTGGTTTACGAGGTCCCACATAGTATGGTCCACTGTTACCTCTCTGAGCTCATCTTGTACCATCTTCTTGCTAATTTTCTCAACCAGCCACCTAGGCTCTTTGCTGCTCTCTGATCATGCCTTGAAGCCCATGCCCTTGCTTCCTCTGCCTGTGACATGGTTTCAGAGATAGCTACAGGGTTTTCTCTCTCCTCACTCTAGTTTTCACTCAAACATCACCTTCTCACTGAACCTCTTCATATCTTCTCTGTTTAAGATTGCAAACTCCTTCCTTGCTTTATTTTTAAAATTTTTATCAAAGTAGAGTTGATTCAGTTTCTGCTGTACAGCAAAGTCAATCAGTGATACAAATATACATACATCCACTCTTTTTGGTTCTTTCTCCAATTGCTTTTTGTTTATTTGAGATTTTTCTTGTTTCCTGAGGTAAGACTGTATTGCTATAACCGTCCCTCTTAGAACTACTTTTGCTGCATCCCATAGGTTTTAGATCACTGTGCTTTCATTGTCATTTGCCTCTAGGTATTTTCCTCTTTGGTTTCTTCAGCAAATCTATTAGCTTCTAGTAACATATTGTTTAGCCTCCACGTGTTTATGTTTTTCATAGTTTTCCTGTAATTGATTTCTAATCTCATAGTGTTGTGGTCAGAAAAGATGCTAGATATGAATTCAATTTTCTTAAATTGACCAAGGCTTGATTTTGACCCAAGATGTGACCTATCCTCGGGAATGTTCCACATGCATTTGAGAAGAAAAATTTTCTGCTGCTTTTGAATGGAATGTCTTATAAATATCAATTAGATCTATCAGGTTTAATGTGTCATTTAAGGCTTGTGTTTCCTTACTGATGACCTATCCATTGGTGTAAGTGAGGGTGTAAAGTCCTTCACTGCTGGAAAGAAATAAAAAAGATTGGTTCAAAAATAAATGAAATAAAGACAAACAAAACAATAGTAAAGATCAAAGAAACTAAAATCTGGTTCTTTGAGAAGATATACAAAATTGATAAACATTTAGTCAGACTCATCAAGGAAAAAAGGGAGAAAATTCCAATCAATAAAATTAGAAGTGAAAAAGGAGAAATTACAACCGACACCACAGAAATACAAAAGATCATAAGAGACTACTATAACCAACTATATGCCAGTAAAATGGATACTCTAGAAATAATGGACAAATTCTTAGAAAGGTACAATCTTCAAAGGCTGAATTAAGAAGAAATAGAAAATATGAACAGACCAATCATAAGTAATGAAATAGAAACTGTGATTTTAAAACTCCCAACAAACAAAAAGTCCAGGATTAGATGGCGTCACAGGTAAATTCTGTCAAACATTTAGATAAGAGTTAAAACCTACCTTCTGAAACTCTTCTAAAACATTGCAGAGGAGGAACATGCCCAGGCTCATTCTACAAGGACACCATCACTCTGATATCAAAACCAGACAAAGATATCACACACACACAAAGAAAATTACAGGCCAATATCACTAACGAGCATAGACACAAAAATCTTCAACAAAATAACTACTAAACTAAACCCAACAACAGATTAAAAGTATTATACACCATGATAACATGGGATTTACCCCAAGAATGCAAGGATTCTTCAGCATATCAAACCAGTCAATATGATATACCATGTTAACAAACTAAATAATAAAAACCACATGATCACCTCAATAGATGCAGAAAACGATACTGACAAAATTCAACACTCATTTATGGTAAAAAACTCTTCCAGAAGGTAGGCAAAGAGTGAACCTACCTCAAAATAATTAAAGGCCATATACAACAAATCCACAGGAAACATTTTCAATGGTGAAAAACTGAAAGCATTTCCTCTAAGTTCAGGAGCAAGACAAGGATGTCCACTCTAAGCACCTTTATTCAACATGATTTGGGAAGTCCCAGCCATGGCAATCAGAGAAGAAAAAGAAATAAAAGAAACCCAAACTGGAAAATAAGTAATAAACTGTCACTGTTTGCAGATGACACGATACTACAAAAAATCCTAAAGATGCTTCCAGAAACAACTAGAGCTCATCAGTTAATTTGACAATGTAGCAGAATATGAAATAAATATACAGAAATCTCTTGCACTCCTATACACTAACATTAAAAGATCAGAAAGAGAAATTAAGGAAACAAGGCCATTTACCATTGCAACAAGAAGAATAAAATACCTAGGAATAAACCTTCCAAAGGAGGCTAAAGACCTGTATATAGAAAACTATAAGATACTGATGAAAGAAATCAAAGATGACACAAACTGATGCAGAGATATACCATGTTCTTGGATTGGAACACTTTTCATTTAGAATATTACTTAACTCAACTATTTATTTTCTATTGTCCGATCTGCTCTAAAAATTTTAGCATTGTTAGGTCAAGTTTTATTCACTGCTGTACCCTAAGCACCTGGAAAACTTCCTGGCACATAGAGGGAACTCAATAGATGTTTGTTGAAAGCAAGTTTCTAAAGAGGAAGAAAGGAGGCTTCTGCTTCATTAATGTTAACTTCATGTTAATGAAGTTAAAAGCAAAGGATATGTAAAGTTTTGTTGAGTGTTCCTTGACATTTGTCAATTTAAATACACAAGCCAGGCCCAAAGTAAGCAAAAACGAGTGCTCATCTACATAATTGCAATATATGTTTAATTACTGATAATGAGAAAGTATTCTAGTTGGCAGAGGATGGAGATGATAATGACTTCATAAGGCTTGACAATATTCAGAAGTATCTCATGTCACGATGCATTTCAGGATTGAAATGAAGCCACTATATTAAATTAGAGAATGTGTCTCAAGGCTTCTTGACAGAACAATATGTGGTACCAGAGGGTCCCTGAAGATATGAAGAATAGAATTCTAACAATTATAAGACAAAAAGGCTATTAGAATGGTTAAAACAAACAAACAAACAAAAGACTGATCACATCAAGTGCTCATAAGGATGTAGAAGACTTGGATTTCTCACACAGTGCTGGTAGAATGCAAAATGGTACAGCCACTCTGGAAAATACTTCAGCAGAGTCTTATAAACCTAGGCAGATTCTTATAAACCTGAGCATATATCATTTGGCTCAGCAATCCCACGCTTGGTTATTTACCCAAGCAGAATGGAAAAGAAATACATTAACAACAAAAATGCCCATACATGAATGTTTATAGCAGCATTATACATAGTAGTGAAAAACTGGAAAAAAGTGCAACAGTTTTCAATGGGAGAATGGATAAACAGATAAGGTACAGCTGCATAATGGAATACTATTCAGCAATATCTTTATATTTTTATCTTTATCTTTATCAATATCTTTATAGCTGAACAAACTGTTGATATAGAACATGAATGACTTTCAAAAGCATTATATCAAGTAAAAAAAGCCAGTTTCAAAAGATCACATATTGAATAATACCATGTATATGGTATTCCAGAGAAGACATAGGAATGGAGAACAGATCAGTGGTTAACTGGGGTTAGGAGTTGTGGGAAAGTAAAAAGAAGTAGGATGAGGGTTTCAAAGAGGCAGAGAAACCAGAGATCAAATTGCCAATGTTTGTTGGATTATGGACAAAGCAAAGGAGTTCCAGAAAAACATCTACTTTTGCTTCATTGACTATGCTAAAGCCTTTAATTGTGTGGATCACAACACTGCGGAAAATTCTTAAAGATATGGGAATACTAGACTACCTTACCTGTCTCCTGAGAAACTTTTATGTGGGTCAGGAAGCAAGAGTTAGAACTGGTTCAAAATAGTGAAAGAAGTACAACAAGGCTATTATCACCGCGTTTATTTAAATGCTATGCAGAATCAGTCAGTTCAGTTCAGTTCAGTCACTCGGTCGTGTCCGACTCTTTGCATGAATCCCAGCATGCCAGGCCTTCCTGTCCATCACCAACTCTCGGAGTTCACTCAAACTCACCTCCATTGAGTCGGTGATGTAATCCAGCCATCTTATCCTCTGTTGCCCCCTTCTCCTGCCCCAAATTCCTCCCAGCATCAGAGTCTTTTCCAATGAGTCAACTCTTCACATGAGGTGGCCAAAGTACTGGACTTTCAGCTTTAGCATCATTCCTTCCAAAGAAATCCCAGGACTGATCTCCTTTAGATGGACTGGTTGGATCTCCTTGCAGTCCAAGGGACTCTCAAGAGTCTTCTCCAACACTACAGTTCAAAAGCATCAATTCTTCGGCACTCAGCTTTCTTCACAGTCCAACTCTCACATCCATACATGACCACTGGAAAAACCAGAGTCTTGACTAGATGGACCTTTGTTGGCAAAGTAATGTCTCTGCTTTTCAATATGCTGTCTAGCATGGTCATAACTTTTCTTCCAAGGAGTAAGCATCTTTTAATTTCATGGCTGCAGTCATCATTTGCATGTGAAATGATGGGCTGTATGAATCACAAGCTGGAATCAAGATTGCTGGGAAATATCAACAACCTCAGATATGAAGATGACACCACTAATAGCATAAGGCAAAGAGGAACTAAAGAGTGTCTTGATGAGGGTGGAAAAAAAAGAGTGAAAGAGCTGTCTTGAAACTCAACATTATAAATCCTAGTATCATGGAATCCAGTCCCATCTTCATGGCAAATACAAGGGGGAAAAGTGGAAGCAGTGAAAGGTTTTCTTTCTTGGGCTCCAAAATCACTGCAGATGGTGACCACAGTCACAAAATTAAAAGATACTTGATCATTGGAAGGAAAGTTTTGACAAACCTAGACAGAGTATTTAAAAGCAGAGACATCACTTTACCGACAAAGGTCCATATAGTCAAAGCTATGGTGTTTCCAGTGGTCATGTATGGATTTGAGAGTTGGACCATAAAGAAGGCTAAGCACCAAAGAACTGATGCTTTCAAACTGTGGTGCTAGAGAAGACTCTTGCAAGTCCCTTGGACTGCAAGGAGATCGAACCAGTCATTCCTAAAGGAAATCAACCCTGAATATTCATTGGAAGAACTGATGCTGAAGCTGAAGCTCCAATACTTTGGCCACCTGATGCGAAGAGCTGACTCATTGGAAAGGACCCAATACTGGGAAAGATAGAAGGCAAAAGAAGGAGGTGGCAGATGAGATGGTTAGACAGCATCACTGGCTCAATGGACATGAATGTGAGCAAATTCTGGGGGATGGTAGAGGACAGAGGAGCCTGTCATGCTGTAGACCATGAGGTTGCAAAGAGTTGGACATGACTTAATGACTGAACAACAACAACAACAGATCATTTGTGTCTGCTGTGTTCTTTGAGGATGGAATTGTGAGAACTTCATAGATCATAAATCTAACTTTAGCCTCATAGGAAGAATCAGCGGTGTGTATATGTGTGTCTAATATTGGCATCACAAAATAAAATCTCATGCAGTGATTGTGCTTCCTATAGTAATATTAATGATAATTGGAGCAAGCATTAATTGATTGTTTGCCATATTCCATGTACTATATAAACTGCTTTATATTAATTTTCTCATTTATTCTAAATTCTCAAAGAATGCTTAAAATTTTCAAGTCTCACATTTTGCATTAGGAATCCAACTGACCCAGAGCTTATGCTGGGTGTGCTGTGCTTAGTTGCGTCCAACTCTTTGCAAGCCCATAGACTGTAGCCTATCAGGTCCCTCTGTCCATGGGGTTTTCCAGGCAAGAATGCTGAAGTGGGTTGCCATTTCCTCCTCCAGGGGATTTTCCCAACCCAGGAATCAAACCTACATTTCCTGCATTGGTGGGGAGAGTCTTTACCACTGCACCTCCTGGGAAGCCCTGATCCAAGAGCTTAAATGTATGTTAAGGAAATATACTTGTGCAACTTTGGATTTGTGGAAAATTCTGAAAGAGATACCAGACCACCTGACCTGCCTCTTGAGAAATCTGTATGCAGGTCAGGAAGCAACAGTTAGCACTGGACATGGAACAACAGACAGGTTCCAAATAGGAAAAGGAGTACGTCAAGGCTGTATACTGTCACCCTGCTTATTTAACTTATATGCAGAGTACATCGTGAGAAACACTAGGCTTGAAGAAGCATAAGCTGGAACCAAGATTGCAGGGAGAAATATCAATCACTTCAGATATGCAGATGACACTACCCTTATGGCAGAAAGTGAAGAAGAATCAAAGAGTCTCTTGATGAAAGTGAAAGAGGAGAGTGAAAAAGTTGGCCTAAAGCTCAACATTCAGAAAACTAAGATTATGGCATCTGGTCCCATCACTTCATGGCAAATAGATGAGGACACAATGGAAACAGTGACTGACTTTATTTTTTTGGGCTCCCAAATCACTGCAGATGGTGACTGCAGCCATGAAATTAAAGGATGCTTACTCCTTGGAAGAAAAGTTATGACCAACCTAGATAGCATATTAAAGAGCAGAGACAGTACTTTGCCAACAAAGGTCTGTCTAGTCAAGGCTATGGTTTTTCCAGTGGTCATGTATGGATGTGACAGTTGGACTTTAAAGAAAGCTGAGCACCGAAGAATTGATGCTTTTGAACTGTGGTGTTGGAGAAGACTCTTGAGAATCCCTTGAACTGCAAGGAGATCCAACCAGTCCATCCTAAAGGAGATCAATCCTGGATGTTCATTGGAAGGACTGATGTTGAAGCTGAAACTCCAATACTTTGGCTACCTGACACAAAGAACTGACTTATTGGAAAAGACCCTGATGCTGGGAATGATTGAAGGTGGGAGGAGAAGGGGACAACCGAGAATGAGATGGCTGGATGGCATCACTGACTCAATGGACATGAGTTTGAGTAAACTCTGGAATTTGTTGATGGACAGGCAGGCCTGGCGTGCTGCAATCCATGGGGTCACAAAAAGTCAGACACAAATGAGTGACTGAACTGAACTGACTAATAGCTTTTACAGATAATTTTGTCTTTTAAGTTTCACAACATAAAAAAAAAATACTCCTGTTAGGTGACCTAATTTTATCTTTGGAAATTATTTACTTATAATTTCCTAGGTACATGCTTTATTTCAAAAGTGGCATTCTTTCAATACATTTCCTTCCTTTTCATTGCTTACTTACTTCTAAATCCAATGACCACTGTGTATTGCCAGCATATACTGAAACTGATGCTGACTGTCAAGCATGGACTGTGGTGCATAAGTAGCTCTTGCAGGAGACTTGGATACATAAATAGTGCAGTAAAAACCAGAAACAGATCCATTTAACTGCTTTGTAATTGATGGATAATCATTTCACTTCCACAATCAGTGATGTATGAAAATTTACTGCTTATATTTCCAAATCTTCTCACCCTTCCCACCCCACAGGCCCCCACATATATCCTCTTGGCTGTCAAACTGACTGGTGCTTATTTAAATTTCACGAGCTCAGAGACATCACAATCTAACCATGGATATTCATTACCATGATCTAACCCCCACACGTTAAAGTTCCAGTACAAGATTCACAGGCTACTCTCAGCAAGCTCTACACCAAAACATGTAGGTCTTTATATTGCTGATGGCTGAATATTTTGTTTCTAGAAGAAGTTAACATGAACACAGTCATTTCTGGGAAATTTAAAAAATTCTGATCATTTTAAATTCATAAAGAGTGAAACAGAGTAAATTTGTACTGTTTTAGCAATACGTGAACCATGAACTTCCAGATGTTCAAGCTGGTTTTAGAAAAGGCAGAGGAACCAGAGATCACATTGCCAACATCTGCTGGATCATGGAAAAAGCAAGAGAGTTCCAGAAAAATATCTATTTCTTCTTTATTGACTATGCCAAAGCATTTGACTGTGTGGATCACAATAAACTGTGGAAATGAGCTTATTTCCTCTTCACCAGTTACACCTGTCTACCTGCCTTTCTCCTTCCAATTCCAAAATGTAGCTCTGACCATGTACCTTCTCTGCTTAACATAGTTAATGACTGTCCCGGGTGGAGTGGAGTGTAAACTCCTGGCTGTGCTCCCAAGGCCCTTCATGGTATCACCATTCTCATCCCAGGTCACCTCCCCACCTCACCACATACTCAGGCCACACCGAGCTGCTGCAGCCTCAGCGCAGGCCCTACTGGGGCAGCTCAAGCTGAAGTCTCCCCTCCTGAGGATGCCTCCTCCTGACCTCATCGTTTTCCCCACACTGCCCTACATTAGCCCCTGACGATGAGGGTCTAAAGCACTGCTGAGAGAAAAATGTAGGCAGAGTCAGGGTCTACTGAGGAGAAAAATTGGTAAGATTCTGTCCCCAAGAAAGCCAGAGGGGGGTTGGTTCCTGGCTGGATCTAGGAGTAAATTGTAGCATATTCTTCGGGGTATGGAGGAAAAAACAAGTTTGGGGAGCCAGGTTTGGATATGCAGAGTTGGATGGATCCACGTGCGATTCGGTGGAATGGGCGGTCCCAGCACTGTGGTGTGCTGCCCACACCCCTCTGTACAGGTGCCGGTCTCCTCCCACCCAAGTGCTTCCTGTCCCCCCATGTTCATGGGCATCCAAATCAATGCACTGGGGGCTAGTCCCTGAAGCAGCCTGCTGGCAATGACCGAGGGGTTGAAGGATACACGCTCCAGCTCCCCCAGCCCTCTAGGGAGGGTAAATCTAATGTCTTCTGTGCTGTCTCCCAGGTTCTCCAACCCCAACGGGACTGAACCCCAGTTACACACAAGTGGCATTCTGCCTCGTGGTAAACCCTTGGCTCCTGTGTCTCTTCCTCACTTCTCCTGCTGGAGCATTCTGGGAAACCCTCCCAAATTAACTACTCACACTCAAAGCCCGGTCTCGGGGTCTATCTGTAAGGGAAGATGCCACCTAAGCCATGCCCAGTGGGCTTCAGAGCCTGTGGATTTGTGCAGTGAAAGATATCTAGGTAGGAGATCTAAATTTAGAAGCTATCTGAATTTAGGAGATCCTGGAAGCCAGAAGAGGAAATAAGCTCATTCTGAGGAAGGGATAAGAGGGGAGATACTAGGACATAGAGTTGAAAATGAAAACTACTCAAGCATAGTTTGTGAAACCAGGTAGATTTAGACAGTACCACTTTCTTTCCAGTGATCGAGGGCAGAGAACTTTTCAAACAAAGTTATCTGGAAATACTGGACTAATTATTTTACAGTTATGTAATCAATTTAATTTATAGCTCTTCTGCCGTACCTTGAAAATTGAGTATTTACTGGTTCTTTATGAGCCGTAACATTTTATGGCCTGTCAGAGCATTGATTGATATGGTACACTGAAAAATAATCATATAAGATTACCTTAAAATACGTATCAGTATCTGTCATTTTGACAGTGGAACTGCGATACTATAAATCTACAAAGATTAAAAATTTTAAGTGGAATGTTCTAAGTTGAATATTTATTAAAATAGCACAACTGCACCAAAAGAAGAATCAGAAACAAACCACTAGTTTAACTTGAAGAAAATTTAGCCCTTGAATTCTAAGACTACACCAGATCTCAGACATTGATGGTCCTTAGAGTGGTCTGCCATTCTTACTACATGTGTTATGACAAATGGTTTCTTGTGACAAATCACAGTAAATGATTACTGTGCAATCTTATAGGACGCATGGCTCCAGTTACATGCCTAAACAACACATAGAGAAAAAGGCATTCTTGCTCTATGCATGCTTTGATAATAGTCTACTCCAAAAATCAGAATAAAATATATAAAATTGTGATCAACCTTCAGCAATGTTAATGAAAAGATAACGTGACTGGGTTTACCCTTCCATGTACAACAGTCTTGCTTCAGGCCAGTAATTCCTGGCTATTTACCTCCTAATGTCTCTTTAACGTCCATCCATGTGTCAGGTATTTTGAAAGATTTCATGCATCATACTGGACATCCTGACAATTAATTTTCCATTGCTTTATTAATCAGAGGTAAATCCACTCAGAGCTTTCAATGGATAAAACATGACCATTGCCTTCATCCCTGATTTCATAGCACTCTAGACAAAGGTCATTGGTTGTCCTGTCTTTTGTTAATACTAAGAGTCTTGTGTCCTCCCTTTTTCTTCCATTGTCATGTGGGAGCTGAGGTCAACTGGGAAACACTGCTGTAGATTTACAACTAGGACTAGAGTTCTAATTCACTGTGTTAGTCACTCAGTCATGTCTGACTCTTTGGGACCCCACAAACTGTAGCCACCAGGCTCCTCCATCCATGAGATTCTCCAGGCAAGAATACTGGAGTGGGTTGCCATTCCCTTCTGCAGGGGATCTTCCTGATCCAGGTCTCCTGCATTGCAGGTAGATTCTTAACTATATGAAACACCAAGGATGTCCTCTAATTCACTACATAAATACAATTTTCAATTGTTAACAGAAAATTAGAAATCTGAGAAAGAAAAAAATGGGATTGAGATGATGGCCATAGAAAATAAGTAGGATTAGGTGTGAAATCAGACTATAGATGGTTTTTATATAAATAAATAGGAAATCCAACTAACTCCATAGCTAGTTCTCCACATCCCAGACCTGCAATGCTCTCACAAAACCTGCCATTTCCTTCCTTCATGCAACCCCCTGGCTGAGGAGCCCCCAGGGCAGCCTCTCAGCCTCTAGGAGAGGAGGAAGGTCAGCCAGTGTCTTTTTCTACCTCATGACTCCACTGGAGACCGCCTTTATTTTCCTTCTCTATGTCAACATTACTTATTCCTTAGTTCAATCAATTCTCTGCTTTCAAGCATACCCATTCCATCACTAAAAATAAATCCACAACAAACATCCACCCCTATCCATACATAGTTACACAATGCCAGTACCCACTTGGAGCTTTAGACTATCTCCTTGGGCAGGTGAAATTGTATGTGGATGGGTGTGTGTGGGCACCATGGGACTTGTGCCCTTGTCTTACTTATCCACACATTCTTATTTCCACTCAGCATTAAGGTATATCAGTTAATTAGTTAAGACATATTGTGTCTCTGAGGGCACAGATGGGCCTCAATCACTTTGCTTCTTTCACAACAGCAAGGCCAAAAACACAATATCTAAGAGTTTTAGATACTTTTTATGTACCAGGAATTCTGTTTTACCTACATTATATCATTTCATTCTGATATCATCTCTATGAGGTGGAGATAAAAGTCTCGTTTTACACATGAGGAAACTGAGGCTCAGAAAGGTTAAACAACTTGATGAAAACACAGTGAAATGTGAAACATTCAAAATGCTGACACTTCAACAAACCCCAACCATTCTCCACCGTGTTCAGTTCAGTTAACTTCAGTCACTCAGTCGTGTACAACTCTGCAACCCCATGGACTGCAGCACACCAGGCCTCTCTGTCCATCACCAAATCCTTGAGTTTACTCAAACTCATGTCCATTGAGTCGGTGATGCCATCCAACCATCTCATCCTCTGTCGTCACCTTCTCCTCCTGCCTTCAATCTTTCCCAGCATCAGGGTATTTTCAAATGTCAGTTCTTTGCATCAGGTGGCCAAAGTATTGGAGTTTCAGCTTTAGCACCAGTCTTTCCAATGAATATTCAGGACTGATCTCCTTTAGGATTGATTGATTTGATCTAGCAGGCCAAGGGATTCTCATTAGTCTTCTCCAACACCACAGTTCAAAAGCATCAATTCTTCAGCGATCAGCTCTCTTTATAGTCCAACTCACATACACACATGACTACTGCAAAAACCATAGCTTTGACTAGACAGACCTTTGTTGGCAAAGTAATATCTCTGCTTTTCAATATGCTGTATTGGTGGGTCATAACTTTCCTCCCAAGGAGTAAGCATCTTTTAATTTTATGGTTGCAGTCAACATCTGCAGTGATTTTGGAGCCCCCCAAAATAGTCAGTCACTGTTTCCACTGTTTCCCCATCTTTTTGCCATGAAGTGATGGGACTGCATGCTATGATCTTAGTTTTCTGAATGTTGAGTTTTAAGCCAAATTTTTCACTCTCCTTGTTCACTTTCATCAAGAGGCTCTTTAGTTCTTCTTCACTTTCTGCCATAAGGGTGGTGTCATCTACATATTTGAGGTTATTGATATTTCTCCCAGCAATCTTGATTCCAGCTTGTGCTTCATCCAGTCCAGCATTTCTCATGATGTACTCTGCAAAGTAGTTAAATAAGCAGGGTGACAATATACAGCCTTCACGCATTCCTCTCCTGATTTGGAACCAGTCTGTTGTTTCATGTCTGGTTCTAACTGTTGCTTCTTGACCTGCATACAGATTTCTCAGGAGGCAAGTAAGGTGGTCTGGTATTCCTGTCTCTTTAAGAATTTTCCACAATTTGTTGTGATCCACACAGTCAAAGGCTTTGGCATGGTCAATAAAGCAGAAATAGATGTTTTTCTGGAACTCTCTTGCTTTTTCTATGATCCAATGGATGTTGGCAATTTGATCTCTGGTTCCTCTGCCTTTTCTAAATCCAGCTTGAACATCTGGAACTTCATGGTTCAAGTACTGTTGAAGCCTGGCTTGGAGAATTTTGAGCATTACTTTGCTAGCATGTGAGATGAGTGCAATTGTGCAGTAGTTTGAGCATTCTTTGGCATTGCCTTTCTTTGGGATTGGAATGGAAACTGACCTTTTCTAGTCCTTTGGCCACTGCTGAGTTTTCCAAATTGAATGGCATATTGACTGTAGCACTTTAGCAGCAGTACCTTTTAGGATTTCAAATAACTCAGCTAGAATTCCATCACCTCCACTAGCTTTTTTCATAGTGATGCTTCCTAAAGCCCACTTAACTTCACATTCCAGGATGTCTGGCTCTAGGTGAGTGATCACACCATCATGATTATGTATGTCATGAAGATCTTTTTTGTATAGTTCTTCTGTGTATTCTTGCCACTTCTTCTTAATATCATCTGCTTCTGTTAGGTCCATACCATTTCTGTCCTTTATTGTGCCCATCTTTACATGCAATGCTCCCTTTGTATCTCTAATTTTCTTGAAGAGATCTCTAGTCTTTCCCATTCTATTGTTTTCCTCTATTTCTTTGCATTGATCAATGAGGAACGCTTTCTTATCTCTCCTTTGGAACTCTGCATTCAAATAGGCATATCTTTCCGTTCCTTTCCTCCTTTGCCTTTCAAGTCCCTTCTTTTCAGAGCTATTTTTAAGGCCTCCTCAGGCAAAATGGTTTTCTTGGGGATGGTCTTGACCACTGCCTCCTGTACAATGTCATGAACTTCCGTCCATAGTTCTTCAGGCACTCTATCAGATCTAGTCCCTTAAATCTATTTCTCATTTCCACTGTATAATCATAAGGGATTTGATTTAGATCATACCTGAATGGTCTAGTGGTTTTCCCTACTTTATTCAATTTAAGTCTGAATTTGGCAATAAGGAGTTCATGATCTGAGCCACAGTCAGCTCCCAGTCTTGTTTTTGCTGACTGTATAGAGCTTCTCCATCTTGGCTGCAAAGAATATAATCAATCTGACTTCAGTGTTGGCCATCCTGTGATGTCCATATGTAGAGTCTTCTCTTGCGTTGTTGGAAGAGGATGTTTGCTATGGTCATTGTGTTCTCTTGGGAAAACTCCATTAGCCTTTACCCTGCTTCATTCCGTACTCCAAGGCCAAATTTGCCTGTTACTCCAAATATTTCTTGACTTCTTACTTTTGCATTCCAGTCCCCTATAATGAAAAGGACATCTTTTTCGGGTGTTAGTTCTAGAAGGTCTTGTAAGTCTTCATAGAATCATTCAACTTCAGCTTCTTCAGCATTACTGGTTGGGCCATAGACTTGGATCACTGTGATATTGAATGGTTTGCCTGGAAACAAGCAGATATCATTCTGTCGTTTTTGAGATTGCATCCAAGTACTGCCATTTCGGACTCTTCTGTTGACTATGATGAAACCTAAGAACTAAGAAACCTCCATTTCTTCTAAGGGATTCTTGTCCACAGTAGTAGATATAATGGTCATCTGAGTTAAATTCACCCATTCCAGCCCATTTTAGTTCACTGATTCCTACAATGTCGATGTTCACTCTTGCCATTCATCTCCTGTTTGACCACCTCCAATTTGCCTTGATTCATGGACCTAACATTCCAGGTTCCTATGCAATATTGCTCTTTACAGCATTGGACTTTACTTCCATCACCAGTCACATCCACAGCTGGGTGTTGTTTTTGCTTTGGCTCCGTCTCTTCAGTCTCTTTGGAGTTATTTCTCAACTGATCTCCAGTAGCATACTGGCCACCTACCAACCTGAGGAGTTCATCTTTCAGTGTCCTATCTTTTTGCCTTTTCATACTGTTCATGGGGTTACCAAAGCAAGAATACTGAAGTGGTTTGCCATTCCCTTCTCCAGTGGACCACATTTTGTTAGAATTCTCCACCATGACCTATCCATCTTGGGTGGTCCTATATGTCATGGCTCATAGTTTCACTGAGTTAGACAAGGCTGTGGTCCATGTGATCAGATTGGTTAGTTTTCTGTGATTGTGGTTTTCAGTCTGTCTCCCCTCAGATGGAGAAGTATAAGAGGCTTATGGAAGCTTCCTGATGGGAGAGACTGACTGAGGGGGAAACTGGGTCTTTTTCTGATGGGTGGGGCCATGCTCCTGCTAAGTCACTTCAGTCATGTCCGACTCCGTGTGACCCCATAGACGGCAGCCCACCAGGCTCCCCTATCCATGTGATTCTCCAGGCAAGAGTACTGGAGTGGGGTGCCATTGCCTTCTCCAGGGGCCATGCTCAGTAAATCTCTAATCCAATTTTCTGTTGATGGACGGGGCTGTGTTCCCTTTCTTTTGTTTGACCTGAGGCCAAACTATGGTGTAGGTAATGAAGATAATGGCAACCTCCTTCAAAAGGTCCCAAGCAGCCACTGCCATACTCAGTGCACCCAACCCTGCAGCAGGCCGCCACCAACGCACGCCTCTACCAGAGACTTCTGGACACTCACAGGCAAGCCTTTGTCAGTCTCCTGTGGGGTCACTGCTCCTTTTTCCTGGGTCCTGGTGTACACAATGGTTTTTTTTTTTTTTTTTGGTGCCCTCCAAGAGTCTGTTTTCCCAGTCCTGTATAAGTTCTGGCAGCTCTATGGTGGGGTTAATGGTGATCTCCTCAAAGAGGGCTTATGTCATACCCAGGTCTACTGCACTCAGAGCCCCTGCTCCTGCAGCAGTCCCCTGCTGACCCGTACTTCCTCAGGAGACACCCAGACACAATTCTGAATCAATCTCTGTGGGATCTCCACTCTAACTCAAATAAATCTGACCATGTAATTCATTCTCCTGTTTAAAATCCTTCCTGTCTCCTCATTCTCCAAAAGATAAAGCCTGTCCTCTTGGAGTGGTGCCCTAGCCCTCCCAGCCTGCCCCATCCACCTTCGTGGGCTTAGTTCTGGCTGCTCCCTACACAGATATCTTCCAGCCTTAATAGACAAGGGACATTTTCCTGAACATTTCACGATGTTTCAGTCTTCCTTGATTTGCTTTTCTACTTCTGTTTATAACGCTCTCACCCATCTTTGTCCATCTGGGGAAAATCCACTCACCTTTAAGATTCAAGTCTCTTCTCCACCTTCTATGAAGCTTTTCTGAAGTTGCACTTCATTTATCCTCCTATACCTGACCCCAAGTGTTTTAAGCTTTCCCATCATACCCCTACCTCAACAATATTATGTGACATATAATCAACTTATTTTTTTGACATGTTATCCTCCTTCCAAGACTATACATTTCTCAAGGGCAGGAGACATCTCTTACCATCTGCGTACCTCCAGTACAGCACTGCCCAACAGAACTTTCTGTCATGAATGAAATGTTCTCTTATGCTACCCAATACAGTAGTGACTGGCCATGTGTTTTGTGGCTTGAGAACTTGAGGTGGTTAGTACAACTGAGGAACTGAATTTTAAAATTTTATTTAAGTAATTTAAATTCAAACAGGCAAATGTAAATAATTGCTCTCATATTGAATAGTGTAGCATTAGAGCTTATAAGGCAGTGATCCCCAATCTTTTTGGCACCAGGCACTGGCTTCATGGAAGACAATTTTTCCATAGACCAGGGGGAGGGGGAATAACCATTTCAGGATGATTCAAGCACATTACATTTATTGTGCACAATATTTCTATTATTATCACATCAGCTCCACCTCAGATCCCAGAGGTTGAGGACCCCTGTTATAAAAGATCTGGAACATAGTAGGTATCAGTAGGTATTTGCTGAGTTGTACAGCCATTCGGTTCAGGTTACCCAAGGCTTTCACCCACCCAGGCCCTGTCGATATTAACTTTGGTATATTTTTAATTCTGCTCAACCACTTCATTGATGGAGACTTTCTGGACCATCATTCATCTTCTCCGTATACTTTCTAGGCCTGGCTGGAGGAGCACCCTTCTCTTTCTTAGAGCTCTTTCTGACCATTAATTTGCTTCCTTTGCTGTTTTATTTCTATAGAGGCTACAAAATAGGATTGTATTTCACCAGAGGAGTCTCATTCCACAACACGTAACCATAAAACATTGGAGCAGAGTTATTAAAGCCTCAAGGGAAAATGTATGAACAAAATATCAGCCTGATTCATTATGAACAGTTATTATAAACAGTGGGCTTACTAGCAAATGACAGGAAAACTAATTTGCATTTACAACAAAATTACACCACAAGCATCCCACCATGGCCCCCATCCTCCACTCCTTCCCAGTGTATATTATTTGGACTCTTTAATTAAAGAATTCCTGCCAACTTAGAAAGTTTTAAGGTCTATGACTCATGTTCACAAGAGCTTAACTTGAAATTTTTGCTAAAAATCGAAGTATTGCCTAGCCTAGATTTCCAGGTGAAGAAAGTCCTCTGCATACTCAAGAGGAGAACTTGAGCCAACAGTTACTGGGCACTTACAACATTTCAGGCACTGTGCTAATCAACACGCCTCTCCAAAGAGCTTCTGAATAGTTCCATTGAACCAATGAGGAAGAGGAGGATGAGAAAGTTCACTCCTTCCCTCAGGCTCATTCTAGGCTGAGATTGAAATATAGCCTTGGTTGCCCAAATTCAAAGCCTGTGTACTTGGAGACAACCTAAATGTCTGTTGATGGATGAATGAGTAAAAAAATGTGTAGTATTTTCAGAAGCATATATACATAAACATCATTATGTACAAATCATACAGATCCAGTATACAGAGTGGAATATCTTTCCACCATAAAAATGAAGGAAATCTTGCCATTTGCCACAACCTGCATGAATCTTGAGAATCTTGAGGTCATTATGCTAAAGAAAAAAACAAACACTGTGTATGTGTGTGTGCTAAGTCGCTTCAGTCATGTCTGACTTTTTGTGACCCTATGGACTCTAGCCCACCAGGCTCCTCTGTCCATGAGATTCTCCAGGAAAGATTACTAGAATAGGTTGCCATTCCCTCCTCCAGGGGACCTTCCCAACCCAGGGATCAAACCCGAGTCTCTTACATCTCCAGGCTGAATTTTCAAGGCGATAATTTCAAATTCCAGAGATTTACTCTCTTATCAGTACCTTCTCTGGCCTGGTAATACTTTAAAATATGTTCTGTGAATAGACAATTCACAAAGAAGAAAAAAATGTGATTTAACACTTGAAAAATAACCTCGACCTAAAACTACACTGAGATACTATTTGTATCTCATGATATGATAATCATATCAGACAGGGAAAAGATGAGAAGTTGGTAATACGCACTGTTATATCTCCACAAAAGTATGAGGACTATAAATTCATCAAAATTTATGGACTCCAATCTGACAAAATATATATAAATTAATAACATATGTCTTTGACTCAGAAATTCTACTTAAAGGAATTTATCTTATATATGTATGTTACATATATTCTCAAATGTATTGAGAAATTGAATATAAAAATGGACAATGTTTGGGCCATATATAAAATTAGAACTCTACCCACAGCCTGCAGCAACCTGGCCAGGAAGCCAACTCCTTACCTATAATAAACAGCCCATGTAGCCAACCTGCTATAAGTCAGACTTGCAGGAAACCAGTCTACTATCTCAAGTAACAATCCAGGAAGCTAAACAATAACTTCTGTAACAATCAGCTCAATACATCCAGGACCTGAATAATAACTGACAGCTCCCCTAATTTTTGTCCCCACTTCTACTTCAGACCAATCAGGAAAAGGCAAATTTGCTCCTCTAACCAATTACCCAGAATTCCCTACTTCTAGCTAGCCTGCCGCCTTGTGCCCACAGCGTCCAATCAGGTCATACCTGGAGCCTTCCATTGTTCTCCACTGTAAAGTCTCCCTACTTCTCTGCCTGACTTCAGGTAGCTAGCTGCCAAAATGCAAATAAGATAGCAAGCTGGGATAGAAAGCTTTTCTCACTTAGTTGGTCTTTGTCTGTTTCCACAATGTGCAGAAGTGTTTGTAAAAGCATATTCATTCTAGCATGTTTTAAGTAGCAGAAGACTAAAGACAAGTCAAATGTCCATCAATAAGAAACTAGTAAAACAAATTACAGTTCATCTGTAGATAGAATACTGTGTAACTACTAACAAGAGAGAGGTAGATGTGTGTTTGTACATACCAAAGTAACTCACCAGTCACATCATTAAGAAAGAAAACAAAATGAATGAAAAACTAAGTTCCAAGCAATGTACACAAGATACAATCATATATGCTTAAACACATCTAAATCTAGTCACAAGAAATTACTAAGAATGGTTGTCCAGGGAAATAAATTGAAGGATTGAGAAATAAAAACCAAATGCAGTATTACTATACATGCTTATTCTTTTGTTTCTTTTGAATTTTGTATTATGTGTATTAATTATCTGTTCAAATAAAAAGATTAATTTTTAAAAGATCTAGCTTTCGCAACACCTGGAGTAATAAAAGAGTGGCCATTTTCCCGTAAAGACACTTGATTCAATATATAGCATCCAGTCTTAAAAATATAGTAGTATATTATAAAAATAACTTCAATATATTACAAAAATAACTTTAATGCTAATCCTTTGTGTGGGGACCAAAGATAATTATATACAGTGCGGCTTTCCAGTCCTCTGCTCTCAGGAACGTTGGCCTTTGAACAACGTAGTTACAGCTGGAGCAGTGAATGGCAGAAGGTCAAACAAACTCTGGTGATCACTGAGTCACAGACAGAGAAGTTCCTGGTATTCCTAAAGTTTGCATTTGAAACAGTTCTATAGCTGCGTATCTATTCAGTAACAGTTACATTATTATAGGGAACTCTGTTCCTCTCCTGGCACTATTTTTTTCCTGGGGAAGACCAGAGCCCGAAGTGTTTCCCAAAGGTCAGTAAGATGTCCTGCATCACATTACCAGGGCAGGGGCACTGGGAGGATGTTCATACAAGGACAGATTCCTGCCCTGACTCAACATGTTTAACAAGCATCCCCATCATTGTTAGGCATGGACAAATGCTATTCAGGACTGAATTATGTGGCAGGGCCACTACGGAGGAATGAGCTCAGCTGGGCCCGGCTGACCTGTGAAATGTTCTTTTCACTTGGACACATTCTCACCACTTGGTGTGACCTTGTGGCTGTCAGAGACATTCAGACATTCAGCATTGTAGGTGAGCTTTGGTGGGGGGTAGGGGAGGTGCTCCCTTGGCCTCCAACAACACACCTGGGTTATAAGACAGAGGCAGCAATATGGACTCAGAATCCCAAGGCTTCCAATGAATTGCAAGATGTCAGAGACAGAGTGCCCATGTTAATATGTTAGTGCCTGCTCCTATCCAATAGTTTCAACTTTATGCTATTCTTACTACAAGCATTCATGTAAATGACAGCCTTCACATCAGAATATAGACTGCAGATTTTGGTCTGTTTTGTTGATTGACATTTCTGAAGCACCTAAATAGTGTTTGCCACATAGTAGGTGCTCAGTGCAAATTAAACAATTCAGGAGCCCTAATGTCTCACACCTAGGATTAGGAAACTAGACTTAAGTTTTATTAATTAATCATTCAAATCTAGTCCTCTAATTCTGCCCCAAATGCTATGTAATTTTGGTATCTTCTGCCTGGGCAAATTGATAGGAACTACTGGCAAGGACATAGTGCAGAATAATACTTTCCACCCAGATAAAATGGATATAGAGTAAAAAAGACTATATTCTCTGACTAAACTACTACTCTGAAAATATAACTCACTAAACAATATATTTCCCAGTTGTCAAAAGAATTAGCAAGTATAAAGTAAAAAATCACATCACTGTAAGTCAAGAGGATGATTAAAAAAATTCAAAATTTTATTATTCCATAACAATGTTTAGGATGCATGCCATTGTCTAGAAATCTTAAAGATATCCCCTTTGAAAAAAATTCCCTTTTGAAATTGTTATTTATATAGTTGGGTTAATTAATATGTACTATGTTCTAAAGATGTCTTTTTTAGTTTATTTGAGTGGACAATGACTTTACAGCTTTTTTTTTTTTAAAGAAAATTACTTAATAAGAAAAA
Organism: Capricornis sumatraensis; assembly: GCF_032405125.1. NCBI lineage: Eukaryota > Metazoa > Chordata > Mammalia > Artiodactyla > Bovidae > Capricornis > Capricornis sumatraensis. The sequence goes on from NC_091069.1 coordinate 214,233,039, forward strand.
TAGTTTTAAAAAATAAAAATCAACTTTTGTTCCCATTTCAATTCTTGCCTGAAAGAATAAATCATTGGCATAATTTCTTTATATAAGTATTTGTCTTAATATAATGTGTTAAATAAAAGAAGCAAAATGTATCTTTATATTTAGCCATCTCTAAAATAACATTAGTCTTATTTCTCAGATTCCTAATTATCGATATTTATCCAGCTGCAATGAAAAGAGTTTGTTCCTGCAGAAAGGTAGAGGGTTTGTCACTAAGGAATAAGGAGGTTTCTGATAATTAACATATCCACACGATACTGAGTGCTCAGTTTGTGCCAGATATTTTAAATTTCTTTTATCTAAATGTGCAAAAACCCTTCCTGGTAGATGCCATTGGTAAATAAGAAAGCTGTCATTAGAAGCACAGCCATGGCATTCGACCATGTTCAAGCATTCTGTGTTGCTCTCTGCACATTTTTGAAAATTATAGAAATTAGGAAAGCATCCTATAAGCAAAAATTCACTTCATAAATTGGAATGGTCATGACTCAACCAGCCAAGATTATACTATTTTTAAGAAAAACCAGTACTCACCACCATATGTCCAAAATAAATAGTCTTTGAGTTCAAAATGCCAAGCGGCTCTGAGCTTGCATTAGATTGATAGTCAAACGCAAACCACTGGAACCAGGTTGCCAAGCAAACCCATGTTTCACTATCTGTGCCACAGGGGCATGCTATTAGAGCATCAACAGAGCAAACCTGTGTCATGCTGTAACACTTAATTGACCAACATTAAGTACTGCCTGATAGATTCAAATGAAGAGTAAACCATGATTATAAAAGAGGAAATGCTTTTTATCATTAATTACACTTGAAAACTAGAAAGCAACATTTTCAAAAACAGAGCAGCAGATTACAATGCAAGTGGGAAATTTGGCACTAATGTCAGAGAAGATAATTGCTTATACAAATAAATTTTAAATATTAACATTATTGCTCCCCCAAAATTGTCTCCACTGGCATTTTAAGAGAACTTCATTATAGTCACTGGACAAATGATCTGGCCCAAACTCAGCCACAATCCATGATCTTAAAAGCATACTCTAAACAAACATACAGACTTACTAGACTTTTATAACAATATTTTGGTTATCAACTTATAGGTATATTTTTGTCAGGGGATTTTGAGACTGAAATAGCTATTTGTTTGTCTTATGGTTAGCTCTCTCCTCAAAAAACAATATCTAGGGGTTTTCATGCTTGAATTTATGAAACACAGATCACTGTTGGCAAAAAAAAAATTAATGAACAGAAACTTCAACTAAATAGAATCAGGAGACCAGAAGGGGGAGCTTTAATGCCCTAAATGTAATCAGCTCAGTTCAATTCAGTGGCTCAGTCATGTCTGACTCTTTGCAACCCCATGGACTGTAGCACACCAGGCCTCCCTGTCCATCACCAACTCCCAGAGCTTGCTCAAACTCATGTCCATTGAGTCAGTGAGGTCATCCAACCAGTTCATCCTCTGTCGTCCCCTTCTCCTCCCGACTTCAATCATTCCCAGCATCAGGGTCTTCTCAAATGAGTCAGTTCTTCGCATCATGTGGAAAAAGTATCGGAATTTCAGCTTCAGTATCAGTCCTTCCAATGTATATGCAGGATTGATTTCCTTTAGGATTGACTGGGATGATCTCCTTGCAGTCCAAGGGACTCTCAAGAGTCTTCTCCAACACCACAGTTCAAAAGCATCAATTCTTTGGTGCTCAACTTTCTTTAGAGTCCATCTCTCACATCCATACATGACTACTGGAAAAACCATAGCCTTGACTCAATGGATCTTTGTTGGCAAAGTAATGTCTCTGCAATGCCTGTGTGCAAAGTTGCTTCAGTCATGTCTGACTCTGTGTGACCCCATGGACTGTAGCCCGCCAGGCTCCTCTGTACATGGGATTCTCCAGGCAAGAATACTGGCGTAAGCTGCCATGCCCTCAGGGTTTCTTTAGCCCTAAGACTATGTTGCTGTTGTTCAATCACTCAGTCATGTCCGACTCTGCGACCCCGTGGACTGCAGCATACCAAGCTTCCCTGTCCTTCACCATCTCCTGGAGCTGGTTCAAACTCATGTCCACTGAGTCAGTGATGTCATGCAACCATCTTGTCCTCTGTCATCCCCTTCTCTTCCTGCCTTCAGCCTTTCCCAGCATCAGAGTTTTTCCTAATGAGTCAGCTTTTTGCATCAGGTGGCCAAAGTATTAGTGGTCTTTGACTATAACAGAGCATCATGTGGCCTATGACTGTAACAGAGCCCAAAAGAAAGAAGAAAGAATCTTCCTTCCCGTCAAGGACTCAGCCAATGAAATGCTATATCCTTGCCAATGTCCTTTTCCCCTTTATAGAGCTGTTCCTCCCTTGCCATGGAAGAACTTACATGTGGCTTGCCATGGTTAGAGATCCCGAATTGCAATTCTCTGCTGATTCCAAATTAAAAACTCCATTTTGATGGAGAAATTTCTGGGTATCTATTTATTTTAAGTTAATACTATTGCTCACAAGTATGAGTTTCAACATAAAGAAAAAAAATGAAGCTTTTTCTCTAGAGAAGTGTCCATATCATACCTGCCCATGTTTAGATGTGAACCAAAAATAGCCTTCACTGGGACATCTGTTTTCCAATGATCATGGGAAATGATCGAACCTCACAGTGCTCTGCTGATCTCATAGTTAGTCTCAAGATTTTGTGTGGATGACAATCAATATTTGTGTTGAAAGAATGTAATAGTCATCTAGCTCTTTTTCACTTTATGCTGCTGCTGCTAAGTCACGTCAGTTGTGTCCAACTCTGTGTGACCCCATAGACGGCAGCCCACCAGGCTCCCATCCCTGGGCAAGAACAGTGGAGTGGGTTGCCATTTCCTTCTCCAATGCATGAAAGTGAAAAGGGAAAGTGAAGTCGCTCAGTCATGTCCGACTCTTAGCGACCCCATGGACTGTAGCCTACCAGGCTCCCCTGTCCATGGGATTTCCCAGGCAAGAGTACTGGAGTGGGGTGCCATTGCCTTCTCCATTTTTACTTTATAGATGAGCCCAAAAAGAACAAATCATTTGATAAGACCCTTCTTTCTTATTTATTTATTTGGCTGCACTGGGTCTTTGTTGCTGGGTGCAGGCTTTCTCTAGCTGCAGTGAGCGAGGTGTTGGGGGGGTGGGTGGGGCGGGAGCTACTCTTGACTGCAGTGTGTGGGCTTCCCATAGCAGCGGTTTCTCTTGTTGGGGAGCACAGGCTCTATGGCACATGGGCTCAGTAGTTGTGGTGTATGGGCCCAGTTGCCCAGTGGCATGTGGCATCTTCCTGGACTAGGGATCAAACCTGTGTCCCTTGCACTGGCAGGTGGATTCTTTACCACTAGACCACCAGGGAAGTCCCAAAGACCCTTGTTTCTGTTGTGCGTTTTCATCTCTTTCCCATTGGTCCATATATTTCATTTTCATCTTTCATATTATAAGTTGAAGAAATTTCTGCCTTTTGTTTTATCTTGTTATTCTACTTTACAAACAACTCTACCCTTAGAAATGGATGAGAGCTTATTCTTTGGACAACACATACTTAAGTTTAACATCTCTTCATTACCTTGCTTTCAAGTACAGTATAAAGACTTTTAGTTTTAGTTTGCATGGTCTTCCAACAATTTACACTCAGGCTATGACTCTAAAATTATAAGATATATAGAAATTGATAAAATATAGAAATGAACATAGATGTATATCATTAATCACAATGTGATAGTAATACACATAAACGTGCATCAGAATGCTTAAGTGAAAAGACTGATAATACCAAGTATTGAGAAGGACATGGAGAAACGGTAACTCTCATACATTCCTGTTGAGAGGATAAACTGATGTAACCCCTTTAGAAAAGTGTTTAGTAGTTTTTACTAAAGCTGAATATTCACATAGTTTCTAACTGAGCAATTTAATTCTTAGGCATACACACAAAAGAAATGTGGACATATTCAGTACAAGACATGTGCTAGAATATTCATAACAGCATGGTTCCAAAAAGCTAAAAACTGGAATCTACCTGAATACCCATGAACAGTAGGATGGATAAATAGATTGTAGTATTTTTGCACAAAAATCATACTTCACTTAGTGGTGATAACAGTTACAAGTCACTGGGTCCAAGTAATTGAAGTACCAAGGCTCAAATTGAGCTTAAACAATAAACCCAATAATACATAAGTAGAAAACCACAGATAGGGTTTACTCCATGGTTGGTTGGAATAGGAGTGGATAAATGCCAACAAAGATCCAGGTTCTTCCTACTTTTTGTTCTATTGTCCTCTGTATTGGCTTCATTTTCATATTGGAAACAAGATGATGGTCATAGTTTCAGGCAATATATCCAGAAATAGCTACACCCAGAAGTAAGTGAGCTATTCCTTTTATTAAGAGAAAGAACTTTTCCTCAGGAGGACTATAGCACTCTTTTCCTCATATCTCATTGGACAAAAGTGAATCACAGCCTATTCCAAAACCAACCAATCACTGCCAGGAGAAATGAGATGACAAAATCTGACTAAGATGAATCTGGAAAAGAATGAATGTTGAAGCATCAACCACCATGATAACTAACAGTGAAAGTTAACATTAAGAGCACTTATTGAAACCTCAAATATTAGATTCCTGGTTTCTGTTGAGAGGTGAAAACAGCAAAACACTCAAATTTATAACAAAAATGCTGAACAAACAGCAAGTTCACAAATGTTCTGTTTATCATCAGAGGGCTGAGATCACAGGGCAATAGCTACCCAGAATTTAGAGGAAAACAGGTGCCCACAATGAGAGATGAGATACAAACACTAACACAAAGTGTCTCCCCCACAATGTTTCCTCATAACAAACAGAAAGTATCTTTGCAATGAAAACACTTGATAGGTACCACTTAGCCATGGGATCAAATACAACATCCCCAGAGATAAGTCAGGTTGATGTGATGGGCTCTCTATATAATATGAGGCAGGTACGTACCTCTGTGGTATTCTTCCTCAAATTCCACAACCTTAATCTAACCCCAAGAAAAACTCACACAAACCAAAATTTTGAGGCATTCTACAAGATACATGAAAATATTCTCCAAAAGACTTAAGGTGATAGAAGACCAGGAAATAATGAGTAACAGACACAGACAAATGCCACATGGGCTCCTGGATCAGATCCTGGTGTAAAAAGGACATGAGTGGAGAAAATGATGAAAGCCAGATAGAGCCTGTTTGTTTGATTAATTGTACTACACCCAATTAGTTTCTTACTTTTGAAAATTGTACTTCAATTAGGTTAGAAGTTAACATTAGGAGACACTGGGTAAAGATATACAGGAACTTTCTACACTATAAAGGCAACTCTTCTCTAGGTCGAAAATTATTTTGAGATTAAATATTAAGAAATAAAACTGCTTATTTGCTATTCTATTCTATTTCAGGTTTTAAAGTTTTCAATAAATACTATCAGACTTTCACACATTTTCTCAGTTCACTAACAAAATCAAGTGAAATCATTATGGTTTCTAGGTACTAAATATAAAAACAAATAAGTAGAAAGCACTCAAGTTTAGGGTGATATAGAAAGATATAAGCCAGTTGACAAGAATTTGAGTATTGGGAGACCAAATTACCTTGCTCTTACACCATTTCCTCCTTTCCTATGTATCTTGGTCCAGAAGTAATTTTCTCAACTCTTTTAGAGCTCATAAATCTTTTTCCATAATCCTATAACCACTGATAAAGAAGCTCTTTTTCTTGTTAACTCCATTATATGCTTTAAATAATGAGGACTATAGAGAGTTTTACTAAGTAGCTGCCAAAGTTGCTAATCTGAGTTACAAAAGAGCAAACAGATTTAATGTGTTTAGTATGATCAAATACTCTGGTGATTTCTCAAGAGGAATAACAGCAAAAACGAAAGGCAATGGCATTTGTGATTGAAGCTAAAGAATAATGCAAGGTTCTGCAAAAGCAAAAGTAAGAAAAATGCTTTCTAGCTGACTATTGATTATCTGTTTTCCCTACAGAAAATGTCAGCCATAGTGTTTATTCCTGTTCCATCATGGTTTACTGAACATATGGAAGGGTGAGTAGGAAGTTGATATACTGTCCTTCTAATTCATAAGTCAGCAGATCGCAAGGAGCCATACCTGAAACTGATAGAGATTTTAGAGTTTGAGTTTGAGCTCCAGGCAGGAACTAAATGACATAGTTGTGTCTAGATAGATCAAAGTCAAGCAGGTGTTCCAGAATTTTTGTTTTTACTGCTGCTGCTGCTAAGTCACTTCAGTCGTGTCCGACTCTGTGTGACCCCATAGATGGCAGCCCACCAGGCTCCCCCATCCCTGGGATTCTCCAGGCAAGAACACTGGAGTGGGTTGCCATTTCCTTCTCCAATACATGAAAGTGAAAAGTGAGAGTGAAGTTGCTCAGTCGTGTCCGACTCTTAGCAACCCCATGGACTGCAGCCCACCAGGCTCCTCCGCCCATGGGATTACTACCTCTTTCTTATTTCTCCTTTTTCTTTTTGTCTTATGTTGCTGAGAAATGGAATATTTCCTGCCATATCAGTAAACAAGGATGTCAGAGTTATCAGTGATTGCAACCCTCCAACATGAGTCTGCGAGCCCTAAGGAAACTCAGGAAGGAAAAGAATACCTGCTATCTAGCAGCCATCAGACTGTAGCCACTCCCTCTGCAGCCACTTCCTATGGTGTTGTTCAGTCACTCAGGCATCCAACTCTTTGCGACCCCATGGACTACAGCACGCCAGGCTTCCCTGTCCTTCACCATCTCCCAGAGCTTGCTCAAATTCATGCCCATTGAGTCAGCGATGCCATCCAACCATCTCATCCTCTGTCATCCCCTTCTCCTCCTGCGTTCAATCTTTCCTAGCATCCGGGTCTTTTCTAATGAGTTGGCCGTTCACATCAGGTGGCCTAAGTGTTGGAGCCTCAGCCTCAGCATCAGTCCTTCCAATGTGTATTCAGGATTGATTTCCTTAAGGATTGACTGGTTTGATCTTGTAGCCCAAGGGACTCTCGAGAGTCTTTTCCAACACCACAGTGAAAATACAGGATACTGGCCCCAGATAGCTAAGGTGCATATCAAAAGAATGATTTCAGTAAACCCAGACTCTTGTATCTTCCCATACTTAGAAAAACACTAAATTCCATAACTAGGGATATCTGGTTTCTTTTTTTTTTATTTGTTTATTTTTAATTAAAGGATAATTGCTTTACAATATTGATTTCTGCCATACATTAACATGAATTAACCACAGGTGTACAAATGTCCCTTCCCTTTGAACCTCCCTCCCACCTCCCACCCTTTCCCACCTCCCATCCTTTCCCACCCCCTCTAAGTTGTTACAGCACCCCAGCTTGAGTTCCCTGAGTCATACAGTAAATTTCCATTGGCTATTTTACATATGGTAGCGAATATGCTTCCATGCTACTCTCTTCATTCATCTCACCCTGGTTTCTTTAATTTACAATAATCTTTTGATGTTCAGACTGCCTGGCCTTTGTTGCGAAGTTGTATATAACCTGGTTCCTCTCCTCTCCTCCTTGGAGTAGTTCTCTAAGGGTTACTTGAGATGCTGTCTCCCGGGCTTAAATTTTTAAAAATTCCAACCAAAGAAAACATAACTCTCAACTTTTAGGTTGTCAATATTTTTTTAAGTATACATTGCCTAAGCTATAGTTTTACTGTTTTTTCAGCTTTTAGGTAAGTGGGGGAAGTATATGTTCCAGCTTTTCTGAGAGTGCTAGCTCACACCTGTTTTCTAGTATGATGATTAATATTAGCCTCAAAATTTTGGATGATAAATTATATGGTTATCCTAGTGATAAGCCACATTACCCTCTTCTTAAGAGCAGAGAAAACATAAGTTTTTCCCCTATTTTTTGCTTAGGTAGCTAAAAATAGGGTGGGCTTTCCTGGTAGTTCAGTGGTAAAGAATTTGCCTGCAGTGCAGGAGAGCCAGGAGACATGGGTTCAATCCCTGGGTCGAGAAGATTCCCTGGAAGAGGAAATGGCACCCCACTTGCCAGGGAAATCCCATGGAGGAAGGAACCTGGTGGGCTACAGTCCATGGGGTTGCAAAGAGTCAGACACAACTGAGTAGGCACACAGAAATATGGTTCCTTCTCCCCAGTGCATTATACAATATAATTTCTTCATAAGTTTATCAATCACATTGATTAGAAAAAGATTAAATGGAAAGCCTGTAGACTATGATGCTGAAATTCTTTCAAAAATTTAAAAACTATTTTCATATATGTTACATGACATTATTATTATTTATTGAGTAATGAATCTTGTTATTAAACAAGAGTCAAAAAGGAGAAGGCAATGGCACCCCACTCCAGTACTCTTGCCTGGAAAATCCCACGGGTGGAGGAACCTGGTGGGCTGCAGTCCATGGGGTCGCTAAGAGTCGGACACGACTGAGCAACTTCCCTTTCCCTTTTCACTTTCATGCATTGGAGAAGGAAATGGAAACCCACTCCAGTGTTCTTGCCTGGAGAATCACAGGGACAGGGGAGCCTGGGGGGCTGCGGTCTATGGGATCACACAGAGTTGGACACGACTGAAGTGACTTAGCAGCAGAAGCAGCAGCAGCAGCATTATAAAAAAGTGTGCCCATAATAGTTTTCGATAAAGAGAATCTATGTACTAACTTAGGGTTCCAAACGAAACACAACTAGAAAAGAAATCTGACCACGCGTCACACGTGGGTAGCTAGGAATTAAAATATGTATTAAAAGCCATGCACAAAATTAATTCCATGTAAATTTTTTCCATTAAAAAGAATTTCAAACTGATAAAAATATTCTTTATTGTCAAACTGGGGGTGATTCTTGATTTTCCAGATCATTAAATGCAAATAGGCATTCCTTCACACTCCTTAGAGACAGTTTTAAGAAATCATCTTAGTGTAGAGCATTTCCACAACAGGTTTACAAAAGAAACAACAAAGTAGAGGGTCTAATGACGATAATTAAGTTAGGCTTAATTATAAATTAACCTCAGAATAGCTTCTTTTAAAACAATTACAATGAAGAAATGTCCCTTTCAGGAAAGGAGAGTGTGGAAATGAGTTTAGTGAATATGGTATTATAAACGCGTAAGAACTATCATGTGGCATGGAAGAGACCACAGGCAAGCAGAAGATTCACCCTTGTTATACCTTCCACAATACTCCAAACCCTTGCCATTCGGAAGATGGATCACATCTCTATTTTAATCTTGCCATGCAAATCTTACTGATTTTATTCAGGTCACCCCCTGAACCTACATTACTTAAATCTCCCTCACCTTAGCTCTAATTTATTGTGAAAAATATCATTAACCTTTCTTGAGAATTAATCACAAAAGATGCTGAAATTTCTGTGTTATAGTTGTACCTGCAAACCTATTTGAAACGTGCTCTACCACATTGAGTTTCTGTCTGAAATAGCTGATTTAAGCCCTTGATATAGTAGAGCTGGTACCCCATTCATTGTGTTATCATTTTATACAGTCTGTCCATAAAAACCCCAAGAGAAGAATGCACTGTCTGTCCGTGAAAAATAACCCACTGTCTGTGGCTTATGGAAACAACGATAGAATTTTAAATACCTTGGAAAAGCCAGGCATATCCATTTACATGATTTTTGCCAGCCCTCCTCTGGTTGAATGGCAACATTCAAATATAATGAAGAGAGGGACACAATTAAACATGCACTCTAATGAGGAACGGAGAATGGGGATTTTTGTCATTTTTCAAAAACAAAAGCTTCCAAAATTTGAAATAAGGAAATCACGTGGCTGCTGGAGAAAAGTGAGGGACGCATTATTAGACACAGCAGTAAATGTCAAATATAATATACTACAGCAATATTCTTCAGTTTGACTATGGCTCTTTTATTTCTTGTTCCCGTGTATCTCCTGCTGTTAACTGTTCATCTCCCATCAATTTTATTCTCATCAGTAGTTGCCCTGGTCAGGCAGAAAGACTGTCTTGATTTAATTAAATGCCCCCACTAATAGAAGGAATCTAAGCAGACTTAGGCATGCCCAAAGCACTGCTCTCACATTTGAGCAGGTGTTGATAGCCTTGAGCATACCCTGAACTCTGGATTTTATTTCTGCTTGAGTTAAACTCAGAAGGCTATTTTCTCTAAAAGTTTCTCTGAGTCTTGGGGTCCTAAAGAATGAAAAGAATTTATACCAAGATAATTATTATTGATTCTTACTACATGGAACTTGTGACTTCAGGTAAATCATGCTCTCAAAAATCTTACTTTGAGTAAAACTGTGATCCAAATATTCCACTGTGGATCCAGCAATCTTATTTAGTAGTCACCTAAATAAGATTCATGAGAAGTAAAGTTTCAGTATGGAAACATTGTATGCAGGTCAAGGAATAATGCAGGCACCTTTAATTCATCCTTACCAATTTCAGTCTGACAAGAGGAAGATGAACAAAGAGGAAGAAGAGAAACAGGAGTGTGTGATCTGATAACCTGGAAGGTGACAAGATACTTTCCACATGTGGTCAGGAATCCAAAGGACCAGGCCACATCTTCATCAGTATCAGATAAGCATGACTGTGTGTTTATCCTGGTAGCATGCAAATGAATCTGTTCCACTTATATGTAGTGGAAATTGGATAGACTAGTGAACTGTGGTGAATCTCAACAGTTCATAAGCAGTAGGAAACAGAAGCATCGGCTCTCCTCATGAGGTCCCTGCGAAGAGTCAGGGTGCATTCACTGAGTGATGCCATTTGTTTGGAAGGAAGGTTGTCTAAATTAGACATAAACCTAATTTGTAGGATGTTTTAAAAGTGACTTTTTAATTAGTTGTTACTTATGTATGCAATGTAATAAAAATTTTTAAGTAAAAACAATCTACAACTGCCCCACCCACAGGCATAGATTATTTTCCTTGCCCATATTCCCTGCCAGTCCTTGCTCGTCTGCATAGGTAGTAGGGCAGGGGGCCAAGGCACTGTCCACGTTTGCTCATTTAATCCCCACAATGACCTTAAGAGCACTGTCCCATTGCACAGGGAGACTCAGACTTAGGAAAGTTAAACAACTTGTCCTAGGTCGTACGGCAAGATGAAAGATCCTGGAATGGACTTCTGATGGATCCAAATCTTAAGTCTATACTTTTAACTACTCTGTAACATGGTTCTTGTGTTGTGTGATCAGGTCAAATGTATCATGCTCTATTTTTCCATCTTGCTAAATGAACTTATCTTTTTTACTGACTGCACAACATTCATTTGAAGAAACGTACTGTAGTTTAACTTTTCAGTATTCTGGATATTTATGTATGTCTTATTTCTCTGCTATGTAGCTAGTACTACAATGAACATTTTCTTGCCTAATGCTTTTTTTCTTCCTCCTTTTGAATTAATTTCGAAGGATAAATTCCTAGGAGTGGTATTATTTGGTCGAGTGATATAAACATAAAATATTTTTTAAATACATTTACATACCTTACAGAGGTTTTAGAGAACTTTTAACGAAGAGATAAGAATTATTATATTCCATTCTTACAACATTCCTTGTGAGTTTTTGCTACATGCTGGGCACTGAACTAAATATTAGGTGCACCGAAACACCAGAAAATGAGACTCTCACCTTCCTGGTACTTAATCTTACTAAGCTAGAAAATTACATATTTATATTAAAAATACATTTTCTTCATAAGTTATATGATGACAAAACTCAAAACCAAGTCTTCTAACTTATTAGGAGTAAAGAAACCCAGGGGCTTCCCTGGTAGCTCAGTGGTAAAGTTTTAGGTTTTAGGTAAAGCTACCGCCTAACAATGCAGAAGATGGGTTTGATCCCTGTTCTGGGAGGATCCCACATCCCGCGGAGCAACTAAGCACATGTGCCACAACTACTAACCCTGTGCTCTAGAGTCCAGGAACCGCATGCCCCAGAGCTGGTGCTCCACAGCAAGAGAGGCCACCACAACGAGAAGCCTGCACACTGCAGCAAGGCAGTAGCTCCTTCTCGCCTCAGCTAGAGGAAAGCCTGAGCAGCACTGAAGCTCCAGCACAGCCCAAAATAAATGCGTAAATAAAAATCATCCTGCAAAAACTAAAGAGAACAAAACTAGTAAATACTTGCATATTTTTCATGAAGGAATATTTTTAGGTGTCCAGTATATCCCAGCTTGGGCTTCTCAGGTGTTTCAGGGGGTGGGAATACACCTGCCATGCAAGTTTGATCCCTGAGTCAGGAAGATCTCCTGGAAGAGGGCACAGCAACCCATTCCAGTAGTTTTGCCTGGAGAATCCCATGGACAGAGGAGCCTGGTGGGCTATGGTTCATAGGGTCACAAAGAGTCAGACACGACTGAAATGACTGAGCACACACACACACACGTTCCAGCTCCCACACTTCGGGCACATTCTTGGGCAATTCACTTAATCTTCCAGTTTCCACATGTGCAGAATGGATATAAAGTTCTGTAGGATTAACTGAGATAGTACCTCTGAGCACTTGGGGAGGTGCCTATCACTTGGTGAGTGCTCAGTAACTGCTAGCCAATTCAATGGTGTGTTGGAACCGGCTCAGACGGCCTTGTGATTACTAAGCTTTTAGAAATTTTGGAAGTCATTAAGCACAATCATTATTAAATATTCCTTATCGTAGTACTATTTACACCACAAAAATTGGTAAATTCTACTAATCAAGGACTTTTGTTCAAAGGGTAGTTATTACACATTTCACGAGCATACTACTGACTACTACTATTCATATATACATTACCCTTCCTCTGGAAAAAGATGCTACGATGGTGATCAAACCACAAGCTAAGTGGGTAAAAAAACAAGTGGCCAGTGGGGTTTCTTTCTGTATTGCTGACTAGTAAAGCATGCTCAAAGTTGCTTAAGAAGCTACCATTTGCATATTCAGTGTGCAGATACATTATAAACAACTCCCACACAGACAACTCACTAGTAAAGTGGAATTTAAGTGAGCAATCTGTTATAGCACTCTGTTAACAATATGGTTGTGAAGCAAAGGAGAAGAGAACTTAGAGTGGGCTAAAGAATGTAGCATTCACGGTCTTGCCATTAGACCAAGCCTCTTTATTAACTTAAAACATTAGCTAACGTAACCTCTCTGAATCCTGGTTTTCTTATCTGAAAAATGAGGAAAATAACATTTAATAAAACTGGGAATGAAGAGTAAATGTGATGTGACCAACATACGCATGCGGGTGTGTTCAATCTTGTGTTTCTTTGTGACCCTTTGGACTGTGCCCTGCCAGGCTTCTCTGTCATGGAGTTCTCCAGGCAAGAATACTGGAGTGGGTTGCCAGGCCCTCCTCCAGGGGATCTTCCTGACCCAGGGTTCAAATCTCTGTCTCTTCCATCTCCCTACACTGGCAGGCAGATTTTTTACTGCTGAGCCACAGGTATCAGTTCAGTTCAGTTCAGTCGCTCACTCTTTGTGATCCCATGAATCGCAGCATACCAGGCCTCCCTGTCTATCACCAACTCCCAGAGTTCACCCAAACCCATGTCCATCGAGTCGGTGATGCCATCCAACCATCTCATCGTCTGTCATCCCCTTCTCCTCCTGCCCCCAATCCCTCCCAGCATCAGAGTCTTTTCCAGTGAGTTAACTCTTTGCATAAGGTGGCCAAAGTATTGGAGTTTTAGCTTTAGCATCAGTCCTTCCAATGAACACCCAGGACTGATCTCCTTTAGAATGGACTGGGTGGATCTCCTTGCAATCCAAAGGACTCTCAAGAGTCTTCTCCAACACCACAGTTCAAAAGCATCAATTCTTTGGCACTCAGCTTTCTTCACAGTCCAACTCTCACATCTACACATGACCACTGGAAAAACCATAGCCTTGACTAGATGGACCTTTGTTAGCAAAGTAATGTCTCTGCTTTTGAATATGCTATCTAGGTTGGTCATAACTTTCCTTCCAAGGAGTAAGCGTCTTTTAATTTCATGGTTGCAATCACCATCTGCAGTGATTTTGGAGCCCCCCCAAAATAAAGTCACCCACTGTTCCCACTGTTTCTCCATCTCTTTCCCATGAAGAGATGGGACCAGAGGCCATGATCTTCGTTTTCTGAATGCTGAGCTTTAAGCCAACTTTTTCACTCTCCTCTTTCACTTTCATCAAGAGGCTTTTTGGTTCCTCTTCAATTTCTGCCATAAGGATGGTGTCATCTACATATCTGAGGTTATTGATATTTCTCCCGGCAATCTTGATTCCAGCTTGTCTTTATCCAGCCCAGCATTTCTTATGATGAGCAGCCCAGAGGGCATGGCTTTGTGGGAGACCACATTTGTGAGGTGTCCCTCTGCCATCCAATCCCAGTGTGGCCCTGGGCCAAATGTGGAAGTGGAGAAGGCACCCAGTCAGACTGATCCAGGAACCAGAATTGGTAGGGCAGGGGTACCATAAAGATGGAGCAGGACAGAAGGTACAGTGAGAGGATGATGTGATGGTGACCAGAGAGAAATGCTGAAGCCAAGGGCTGGTTGAAAGTCTTGAAGGAACAGGATGAGCCAAGGTACCAAGAGTCCAAGGAGCTCAAAGAGCAACAACCATGGAGGGATAAGGGTAGGACAGAGTCAAGAGCAGGGGCGGGGTGGAGGCGCTGCTGTCAGAAGCCAAGAGGCAGGCATTTCTAGGTTTACTCAAAGGATTACCCAGAGTTCCTCTGGGTAGTAATAATGGTTTGGGTCCAGCCCTGGGTTAATCAGAGCCGAGCACTCTAAAACAGAGCACGGCATGGCTGAAGAAGATCTGAGGCTGCAGACAAAATACAAGACTAGTTTTTCCAGGTGACTCAGGCTTTATCTGAAGGAATTACAAAGAAGAAAACAAATCCAAAAGTTTAAGGTCATTAGAGATGCTAGTGAAATAAGTGAATATTTCTCCAAGAAAATACTGTTTGCTTCTTTAAAGGAGATAACACACACTTGGATATGTTAACAAGTGTATGTTTGTGTGAAAAAAAGAATCTTGTAGCTTCGTAGCCACATGGCAGCTACAGAAAGACAATATATAAAATCCATATGAGAGCTCGTTAGACTGGGAAAAAATATACAAAGGACGATGCCATTCCAAGAGGGAGGGGATATATGTATACATACAGCTGACTCACTTTGTTGTACACTATAATCTAACACAATATTGTAAAGCAATAAAACAAAAAAAAATGTCATTTAAGATTCGTTTATAAAAAGAAAACATTGGAAACCTGGGTATCAACGAAGTATAATAATTAAGAAAATTGGAGAATATACCTATGATACAATATTATCTGGTTGTTAAATAGATGGTTATAAAGACTATACAATAATATGGGAAATATTTATAATAATACATTAGGTAAAAATCAAATGTAGTATTCAGGTACACAGTACACCATGATTCTAAATGTGTAGGAAACAAATTTAAGATGAAGACAAACTTAACAGTGGGTTTTATGGATGATTTCTCTTCTCTCCATTTTCTCGCATTTTTTTATAACATGGCTATGTTAAAATTTTAAATTATTGCATTCAATTTCAACTCTTTCCTACTGCTTAGGAATTTCTGCTTGTGGGCTTCCTAAAACAGCTCAAGAAACGAGCTCAAAAAATCCCTTCCTCCAGTCTCAATCCCGCCTCCTCCACCCAGTTGGTGACCTTGCCTTTGACCGAAGGCTCAACCTCCCCATCTCTTTGTCTTTGCATTCAGTTGTCCGCAATCTCTGCAACAGTATCTTCCCCAGGCTAACTCCATCCCATCTCTGGAGACAGAAGGTTCTTCTAGTCTTCACTCCAGACCACTGCTTGTGTGATTTCCTTTTTCACAACAGTTTGATCTCTCATTCCTATCCATAAACCTGCTCACCTAAGCCAGGTACAGCCACCCAGCTCCTCAGAGATGCTTCCCCCATTGTTCCTGCCTTCTATCAATCTCGCCTAAAAGAGAATTTTCCTGTAGAGCTCTTACTGAATGTGATATGTGTTCTAAAGCCAAACTTTCTGAGCTTAAACTCTTTCTTCTCCACTACTTGGGTTATTTACCCATGTTATCTCAGGTTCAGTTAAGTTCAGTTCAATTCAGTCGCTCAGTCGTGTCCGGCTCCTTGCAACCCAATGAAGAGCAGCACTCCAGGCCTCCCTGTCCATCACCAACTCCTGGAGTTCACCCAAACTCATGTCCATCGAGTTGGTGATGTGATCCAGCCATCTCATCCTCTGTCGTCCCCTTCTCCTCCTGCCCCCAATCCCTCACAGCACCAGGGTGTTTTCCAATGAGTCAACTCTTCGCATGAGGTGGCCAAAGTATTGGAGTTTCAGCTTTAGCATCGGTCCTTCCAAAGAACACCCAGGACTGATCTCCTTTAGAATGGACCAGTTGGATCTCCTTGCAGTCCAGGGGACTCTCAAGAGTCTTCTCCAACACCACAGTTCAAAAGCATCAATTCTTTGGCACTCAGCTTTCTTCACAGTCCAACTCTCACATCTACACATGACCACTGGAAAAACCATAGCCTTGACTAGACGGACCTTTGTTGGCAAAGTAATGTTTCTGCTTTTGAATATGCTATCTAGGTTCGTCATAACTTTCCTTCCAAGGAGTAAGCATCTTTTAATTTCATGGTTGCAATCACCATCTGCAGTGATTTTGGAGCCCCCCAAAATAAAGTCACCCACTGTTTCCAATGTTTCTCCATCTATTTCCCATGAAGTGATGGGACCAGAGGCCATGATCTTCATTTTCTGAATGTTGAGCTTTAAGCCAACTTTTTCACTCTCCTCTTCCACTTTCATCAAGAGGCTTTTTAGTTCCTCTTCACTTTCTGCCATAAGAGTGGTGTCATCTGCATATCTGAGGTTATTGATATTTCTCCCGGCAATCTTGATTCCAGCTTGTGTTTCTTCCAGCCCAGCGTTTCTCATGATGTACTCTGCGTGGAAGTTAAATAAATAGGGTGACAATATACAGCCTTGACGTACTCCTTTTCCTATTTGGAACCAGTCTGTTGTTCCATGTCCAGTTCTTACTGTTGCTTCCTGACCTGTATATAGGTTTCTCAAGAGGCAGGTCAGGTGGTCTGGTATTCCCATCTCTTTCAGAATTTTCCACAGTCTATTGTGATCCACACAGTCAAAGGCTTTGGCATAGTCAATAAGGCAGAAATAGATGTTTTTCTGGAACTCTCTTGGTTTTTCCATGATCCAGCAGATGTTGACAATTTGATCTCTGGTTCCTCTGCCTTTTCTAAAACCAGCTTGAACATCTGGAAGTTCACGGTTCATGTATTGCTGAAGCCTGGCTTGGAGAATTTTGAGCATTACTTTACTAGCGTGTGAGATGATCAAGTTACTCATCTTTAAAACAGTGACAGTGGTAGAACTTACTTCACAAGCACTCAACAAATGAAGGTTTTTATTATTTGTGTTCCTTGATTATTGGGGTGTTCATCTTGTTCTCCTTACCACAGAGCAAATTTTTGGAGACTATTTCAGTCTTACATAGTAACCACTGTCTCTGTTGGCCCAGGACTCATAGATTGCCCAGGATTTGCAATTTTCAATACTAAGACTGAGGAAATCTCAGACAAATTGGGACATTCTCCCTGCATTCATGCCTAAGGCAAATGTTTACACATAGGAGATATTTAAAGAATACTTATTGAATGAGTCTGTATCTAAAATCATAATACAAACACAAATATTTCCTTATAAACATAAATCTAAATATCTGCATTCAATCTAGAACAATAAGTTCTCTCTTCCTGTATTGATATGGCAATTGATATATTTAAACAAATCCTTTTTAAAATGCAGATAATGTCTTAATCCAATATTAAAGGTATTTAATTTTTCTTGTTCATTTTACAACACTAATGTTAGCCTTTTATTAATATAATGACTGTCTGGGGAGGCCTTACAAATAGCTGTAAAAGAAGAGAAGTGAAAAGCAAAAGAGAAAAGGAAAGATATAAGCATCTGAATGCAGAATTCCAAAGAAGAGCAAGGAGAGATAAGAAAGCCTTCCTCAGATATCAATGCAAAGAAGTAGAGGAAAATAACAGAATGGGAAAGACTAGAAATCTCTTCAAGAAAATTAGAGATGCCAAGGGAACATTTCATGCAAAGATGGGTTCAGTAAAGGACAGAAATGGTATGGACCTAACCGAAGCAGAAGATATTAAGAAGAGGTGGCAAGAATACACAGAACTGTACAAAAAAGATCTTCACAACAAAGATAATAATGATGATGTGATCACTCACCTAGAGCCAGACATCCTGGAATGTGAAGTCAAGTGGGCCTTAGAAAGCATCACTACGAACAAAGCTAGCGGAGGTGATGGAATTCCAGTTGAGCTGTTTCAAATCCTGAAAGATGATGCTGTGAAAGTGCTGCACTCAATTTGCCAGCAAACTTGGAAAATGCAGCAGTGGCCATAGGACTGGAAAAGGTCAGTTTTCATTCCAGTCCCAAAGAAAGGCAATGCCAAAGAATGCTCAAACTACCACACAATTGCACTCATCTCACACGCTAGTAATGCTCAAAATTCTCCAAGCCAGGCTTCAGCAATACGTGAACTGTGAACTCCCTGATGTTCAAGCTGGTTTTAGAAAAGGCAGAGGAACCAGAGATCAAATTGCCAACATCCTCTGGATCATAGAAAAAGCAAGAGAGTTCCAGAAAAAACATCTATTTCTGCTTTCTTGACTATGCCAAAGCCTTTGACCGTGTGGATCACAATAGATCGTGGAAAATTCTGAAAGAGATGGGAATACCAGACCACCTGACCAGCCTCTTGAGAAACCTATATCCAGGTCAGGAAGCAACAGTTAGAACTGGACATGGAACAACAGACTGGTTCCAAATAGGAAAAGGAGTACGTCAAGGCTATATATTGTCACCCTGCTTATTTAACTTCCACGCAGTGTACATCATGAGAAACGCTGGGCTGGAAGAAACACAAGCTGGAATCAAGATTGCCGGGAGAAATATCAATAACCTCAGATATGCAGATGACACCACTCTTATGGCAGAAAGTGAAGAGGAACTAAAAAGCCTCTTGATGAAAGTGGAAGAGGAGAGTGAAAAAGTTAGCTTAAAGCTCAACATTCAGAAAACGAAGATCATGGCATCTGGTCCCATCACTTCATGGGAAATAGATGGGGAAACAGTGGAAACAGTGGGTGGCTTTATTTTGGGGGGCTTCCAAATCACTGCAGATGGTGACTGCAGCCATGAAATTAAAAGATGCTTACTCCTTGGAAGGAAAGTTATGACGAACCTAGATAGCATATTCAAAAGCAGAAACATTACTTTGCCAACAAAGGTCCATCTAGTCAAGGCTATGGTTTTTCCAGTGGTCATGTGTGGATATAAGAGTTGGACTGTGAAGAAAGCTGAGTGCCAAAGAACTGATGCTTTTGAACTGTGGTGTTGGAGAAGACTCTTGAGAGTCCCCTGGACTGCAAGGAGATCCAACTGGTCCATTCTAAAGGAGATCTAAGGAGATCTAAAGAACTGGGTGTTCTTTGGAGGAACTGATGCTAAAGCTGAAACTCCAATACTTTGGCCACCTCATGCGAAGAGTTGACTCATTGGAAAAGACTCTGATGCCTGGAGGGATTGGGGGCAGGAGGAGAAGGGGACGACAGAGGATGAGATGCCTGGATGGCATCACTGACTTGATGCACATGAGTTTGAGTGAACTCCGGGAGTTGGTGATGGACATGGAGGTGTGTCGTGCTGCAATTCATGGGGTCTCAAAGAGTCGGACACCCCTGAGCGACTAAACTGAACTGAACTGAATTGATATCATCTTTAGGGAAGATGCAAACTTTTAAAAACTTTTGTCCAAATTTTGTGTCTGTATTAGCTGCCAAATTTTCTTCTGCCCTTAGAAAATAACTAGATTAATTAATTTGCTCTGTAGTTTATTTCTGCAAGTTGAAACCAAGTACCTTTGTCCTTTTTTAGGACAGAGGATTCCTCATTTACAGAAAACTGTAGCCAATAGAATGTGGAGTTGAAGCAACTCTTTATATTGACATCACAAGCTTAATTTTCTTCACCACCCCTAGCAACCAGTATGCAGTCCTAGCAACAGCAGCTGGTACACCGGAACAGCATTGTTTAAAATAAACACTCTTCCCAGTTGGCATTTGCAAGTGATCTTCTTCTTTCCATCGTTTAAAATATAAGTGTGAACATATCTTAAGAAAATGTAAAACAAAATGAAAACTGCTTGGAAAGGTACGGAGGAAAATGAAAATTATGAGAAAATGCTAACTGCCAAAAGAAATGTATGCTTTGCCCTTTATCGCCACCAGAAATATCATTCCCAGATATATTGAAAGCTTTTCCTAAGGGTTCTCAAAATTTAGAGTTATCAAGGATCTCCTAAAAAAAAAGTCATCCCCATAGAATTCCATTTTTCAAGTGTTTGGAGAGTACCATGTGCTAGGAGACACAAGAATACAAAGATGGAACAAAATAAAATCATAAGGCAAGTACACAAATAGCTACAAAACAGAAGATATAGAGACAGGCTACATAGTATAATGGTTTGGAGAATGGTCTCTGAGCCAGACTGATTAGGTGTGAACCATTGCTTAGCCACTTAGCAGTGGTGTGAGTCCATAAGTCACTGAGCCTCTCTGTGTTGCACTTCCTCATCTGTGAAACAAGGGGTAATAATAGCACCTGCTTGCAAAGGTTGATGTGAGGCTTAAGTGAACTAATTTACATCAAGGGCTTAGAATAGGGCCTGACACAGAGCGAGTGCTATATATGCATGTATTATTATTAATTTTAGGATAGAATGTTACACAACATAAGACAAGAAGACATGCAATAGATAGTTAAGAAAATGGAAGCACATCTCAGGAGAGCAGGACAAACTTCAGGGAGGAAATGAGCTGGGTTTTAAGCCACATGACAAGGACAATAAGACTGATAAGCAAAGGGAGAAGCAACCCAGCAGATGGAGAGATGAGCCATTAGAACTCGAGAAGCAAGAAGGCTGAGGGGTTATGGGGGACAGGGAGGGGGCGTGGGGGCCTCACCCAATAAGATGCTCCTCACTGGCTCTCTGAGGGTAGCACAACTCTGTGTGAACTGAAGGTGAGAACAGGCCACCGTGATCAGTGCAACAGCTCTGAATTTTGATGGAACTCCATGTGTCTGGAAAAAGTTAAGGGTTCAGTTGCGGCCAAATAATAATAACATGGTGTTGAGGGCAGGGTGAAGGAGTACAGAAGAGCAGAAAAGGAAGCTGAAGAAGGGGCCGTGGGAGGCCAGGAAAGGCCAGGAAGCACACCGCCACCACGCTGAGGCACTCGCTCCATTGTGTCGGCCAGGGTTTCTCAAAGTGAGTGGTCTCCTTGGAGTATTTCCCTTAGACTCTATTATGGTGTTGGATAAAAATGCAGATTTCTTAGGAGGAAGGGGGGATATTGAGATCAAGTGAGAGGGCTGCAGTAAAAGGAGGCAGGAAGATGCTCCAGGAGAGGAGAGGACAGCCCTAGAGTCATCTTCTGAAGTTCTTGCTTCTAACTCCCCCTCCCCAAGATCTGCCTTTACTATGAGATGCAGAGGGAGGAGGCAGCTAGACTGGGAAATTAATAAGTCTCCTGCCTTCCTCTGTGAGTGTGCAATTATCACACGAACTCCTGAATGTACTCTTAAACATTCTTTGAGGTCCAGCATATGGACTGGGGCATATAAAGCTCTCTCCCTTAAAGGGTAGTCAAGGCCACACCAGCGAAGGAATCCCCCTCTGTTCATCTGTTGGCATGGACATGTGGTATGTGAGGAGTGACCTGCAGAAAGTAGGAATCATTGCAAGGAACCCTCACCCTACATTGGGAGAGACCCACTCAGAAAGCCAAAGTGAATGCCATGGGACAGGCCACACCATGTTTTATGAAAAATAATGCAATGGCAACAGGAACACAAACCAAGATGCTAAGGATATAAGCCACAGAGCCAGGAAAATGAGAAATACACATTTCTCTCTTTCTAGGCTCTGATAATCAATCTAGAGAATCTCTCTTCTTGGTATAGGAAATGTTTATATGAGGTCATCGTCGTGTTTGATAGATGTCTCTTCAGATTCTCTTTTGCCTTCACTTTTTGTTATATTCAGTCATCTGAATCCTTTCCATAATTTGATAGGACAAAGTCTAGCTTTGTTGTAAATCCCATCACTCAAAGCAACACCTGTAGAGAACTCCCAATTCACGTTCATGTGGGTGAAAGGAGAATAAAAACAGTCTTAGCTGAAGTTCAGACTATCAGAGGGAAAGGAGATTTGAATGACTGAAACATTAGGGGTATGCCTTCCTGTGGAAATCAATTTGATGTTTTTGAGAAAGCAAAGTACACATATACAAATGCAAGCAGCCAAATCATCTTGCTTGTGAAATCAATGAAGAATTCACTAAACCATGCATTTTAAAATTAAATAATGATTTAATGCCCTCTTTGTTTGAAGCCTTGAAAAGTATCATTAATTATAAATCTCTTTCAATTCATACCATAAGAAGGTAAATCCTAGAATTTTCAACAAAGAGTTAGATGGTAAGGACACTCATGCCCTGAATGCAGGGGGGAAAAATGGCGGTGGGGTAGGGGAGAAAACAAAAGAAGTTTAGATCTCCTCCTTACAACAATGCCTTCGAGTCAATAAAAAGCATCACGTACAGTGGTTTGCATTCCAAAGACTCTGCAAACCAACATTTCTGATACCTAGTACCTGGAAACAGTGCAAAGTAATAACTATAATAACAACTGTGTCTGCAAACCATTTTTATTTTTCATTTAATTTTTTCCTCAAAGAAATCCTATGACAAGGAAGGTCAGGAACTATTATCTGTTTTGCTAAACTAGAGTAATAAATAAAGCTCAGAGAAGTTAACTGACTCAGCCAGTGAAACCCAGTTATACGTGAATCCTAAATACTGAAATTTCCTGGCCCATATTCTTCTCCTTTCTAAAATCCCAACAGAAACTGACATAGAAGGAACCAGCAACCATACAAGCTGGGTCTGGAGCTACGTCTCACCGGCTTCAACCTCCATCCCCCAAATCCACAACTCACAGACATGGATGAGCGTCTTCCTGCTCCTACCATTTTCTGGAAGGCATTTCAAGGACATGCAGAGTGGTTGACCCCCGCATTATGCACAAATTTAAACACTCATGATATTAAAAAATGTATTTTTTAAACACTTTATACCAAGGCTACTAAGCAGAAGGTACATGCTTGTTTAAGTGGATAAATATTTAAGATAAATTAAGTTTTTTAAAAAAGCAAATTATAGGAAGATATATGTGGTTCTTTATAGGGTATGTAAGTGGTTTCCCTGGTGGCTCAGTTGGTAAAGAATCTGCCTGTAATTCAGGAGACAAGGATTTGATCCCTGGGTCGGGAAGATCCCCTGGAGAAGGGAACAGCTACCCACTCCAGTATTCTTGCCTGGGAAATCCCATGGACAGAGGAGCCTGGTGGGCTACAGTCCACAGGGTCCCAAAGAGTTGAACTCTTTAGGGGACACTTAAGACTGCATGCTTTTTACAGAAACACACACATACATGTCAATGCAGCACACTGCACACTAAGCTAACAGAAGTCACTTCAGAGGACCTGGGAAGGGACTGCATTTGGGGGTGTAATCAGAGGGGCTAAGCAACGGTGTTGAGCACCGGGGCTTTGGAGCTCCTTGTGTGGTTTTGAATCCAGTTCAGATAACAGCTATATGGCCACAGGCAAGTCACTCAGCTTGCTGTGCCTCAGTTTCCTCATTTTTAAAATGAAGGTGATTATAGGGCTGTTATACGGACTACCCCCACTGGCTCAGTGGTTAAGAATCTGCCTGCCAATGCAGGAGACAAGGGTTTGATCCCTGAATCTGGAAGATCCCCTGGAGAAGGAAATGGCAACCCACTCTAATATTCTTGCCCGGAGAATTCCAAGGACAGAGGAACCTGGCAGGGTAAAGTCCATGAAGTCACAGAGTTGGACATGACGTAGCAACTAAACAGCAACAAAATACATACCACATGAAATAACATCTAAATCACTTAGTGTCTGTACCTTAAAGAAAACGCTTTCAATACATTCTAGGTATTAACTGCTGAAGTTTTTATAAGCAAAATGCATTACTTGTATATGGAAGCTGGGAGTCTGAGATCAAGGTGTCATCAGGGATGGCTGCTTCTGAGAGAGATTAGGGATAATCTGCTTCATGCCTCTCCTAGCTCCTTGTGCTTTGCAGGCCACCCGTGGCCTAGTAGATGTATCACCCTGATCTCTGACTTCATCTTCTCATGGAGTCCTGTGTGTGTTGGGTGTGTGTGTGTGTGTGTGTGTGTGTGTGTGTATTTGTGTGTTTGTGTGTGTGTGTGTATCTTTGAATCCAAGTTTCCTCTTTATCTAAGGATGTCATACTGAATTAGTGCCCACCCTAATGAACTCATTGTAATGTAATCATCTGCAAAGACTATTTCCAAAGAACATGACACTCACAGGTACTGGGGGGTTAGACTTGATGTGTTTTGAAGAATATACAATGTAACCTATAATAATGGGAGAAGACCAAATTAGAAGTTACTGCAGTAGTCTAGGTTTCCCTTAGAGTAGTGGTCAAATAGACTTTTTTTAATGAAAAAATTTGGTGATTGGGTACAATGCAGAGAGGCAGAGACCTCTGGGTTTCCTGATAAAGCATCTGGTAGATGCTGGCAGCATTTACTGAGATGCAGTGAGGACTGGGGTAGATACAAAAACTTCTTCAAAATAAACTTTAACAAAATGCCCACATAGCTTAATTCCAACAAATACGCGATATGGGCCAACCAGGTTTATTTTAAAAGACTGAAGTTTATTTTTTAGATTTTATTTCCTATGCTTTTAGTCTCCTTAATGATTTCTGACATTTGTTTTTCAATATTTTGGGTCCTTTATAAACACAGGTATGTTGTTCTCCATGGAGGCTTCTCTATACTCTTGGCTTTGAGTGTCAAGTGTCAAGTGTTCGAGTGGCTTCAGGTTCAGAACCCCATAGGAACAAAACTGGGGCTCTGTAAGAAGCGGGAAGGTGCCTATTTCATTATTCTGTCTGTATCTAACGTAAAGGTACCCTAATAAATGCTCCCAGCATAAGCTATTACGGTAAAGTTATGTAATGAATAGAAATATTGGCAATAAAGAAATATTTTTGAATCTCTAAATTGCGTGCTGAATTACATGCAGAGGTATCGCTAACACACTGGAGACCCTGGGAGCCCATGGGTGACACATATGATTTGCTGCAAGAAATTCTGCAACAAGTGTTAACAGTTTTAGGTCCACATGGGTGACTTGTAATAAAAGATGCCCATGGCAAAAACAAGAGAAGAGGAGTTGTGGGAAGCAGTTTGGGAAGTAGCAGGGTGAGCAGAGGCAAGAACTTTCTGGGCTTGTAGGAACATACATTGGGAAAAGAAATTTCCCAGTCATTGAGCAGCTGTCAGTGGCACTAATTTTGAATCAGCTGAGTAAGCTGCAGGACCATCTCCTCCGTGTCTGTTCATCCAGTCAAAACATACGGTCGGGGAGCTGGCCATGTTCACGTGTCAGGTACTCTTCTGCATGCTGGAGATACAGCAGTGAACAGCCAGAAATAAGTTCCTGCCCTCATGCAGCTTACACTATAGGGAGCAGAAGGCAGGCATTAAACAAGGAAACAAGTGAATCATATTGTTCCAGATTAGAAGGAATGCCCTGAGGAAAGCTCTGTACAGGATAGAGTTTAACTTCCACCTCCCAGACTCTAGGGGTGTGCCTGCCAACTTACAAAGAGAAGTCGAAAAGGCCACTGTTTAAGAAGTGAGTGTGAGTGTAGTGTGATGGGGGTGTCAGACCTTTGGCTTCTTACAGCCCCGAGTTCAGATTCTGGTTCCAGCCCTTTCTGACTGTGAGGAGCTGAACAGGTGACTTAACCTCCCTTAAAAATGAGAAAGGAAATGCGTGTCTTAGAGCACCAAGCTTGGTCCTCCCCTTCCTCTGTCCTGTCTCAGAAAAGACATTATTTATTACTGGAAACTGAGGTTTGGAACAATTAAGCATAACTGCGTAAACTGTTACAAAAAGCAAACATGGATAATGCCTGAAGTTTCTATGCCCTCTTCACATTTAAACCTTACAGTGTTTTTCCCCTGTCACAGACATACACAGGAACAATTTATATATTAAGAAAGATTAAATACCAGTGAATTCAATTCAAAAACTTTTATGTGATATCTTCATGTATAAATAACTTGAGAGAAATACAAAGGTCAAAAGTAACTGCATCTGTCTCTAGAAAGAAAAACATAAGCATGTAAGTCTTCCCTCATTATCCAAGGGAGACAGGTGGGAGAACCCCTAACATTACTGAAGTCCATGGATATTCCAGCACCTTATATAAAATGACAAAGTACTTGCAAATAATTGATGTGTGTCTTCTAGTGTACTTTAAATCATCTCAAGATTGTATACCTAATACAATGTAGGTGCTGTGTAAATAGTTGCTTCTGCCTTTTGGAACTTTCTAGAATTTTTTTTTCCTAATATTTTTGATCAGCAGTTGATTGAATCCATAGATGCGGAACCCACAGATACAGAGGACTGACTGTATAGTTATAGCACAGGGAAGCGGCAACATAGCAACAGATGCGTACAAAGCAAATGCCACAAGGGCAGGGAAGGGGATCAAAGTGCTATTTCTTAGAGTCTGAGAGGTGGAAGTTAAAGTGGTCCCTGCCTGATGAGAGGAAGGATTCTCCAGGTGGATTCGCCAGCAGGGATGGGGGAGGATCCCTGATGGAGACAGAAGGAGCCAGAGGAAAAACAGAAAGGGGGCAGGGGAGTGCAGGGTGCTTAAAATGTTAGTTTGAAATGGGCAGATCTTCTTCTTTTGAAATCAGGGAATGAAATTGAAGGAGACAAATTGGGGCCAACCGTAACTTTCTTACTGGATACTTCTTTAACGTGGGGTATGACTTCAACCTTGAATTATTAGGGTAATAGAAACATGCTGAGGATACATGTCATTTCCAGCTCTAAAACCTGAATTCAGATGACCTGGCAAAAGGACACTCCGAAAAGATAAGATAAGGAGGTGAAAACCACGACACTCACCACCCCTGCTCCCCCGCACCTGTCGCCAAGGAATGGTTTGGTTCCGGTCTCTTCCAAGATGCTTAGTAAGAGCATTACTAACTCTTTTGCCCCAGCAGGACATAGGATGAAATACCTACGGAGACTGGGCAATTCAAGTTTCTGAATGGAGATCTGTTTGTATCCTAGATTTTCAATTATAGTTTAAGACCCTCAAATCTACTTCAGGCTTCTCTGCTTTTTGTCCCCTTCTGAAAGTCCAATCTTGATTCTAAATGAAGACTTTCAAATGTTTTGCAGGTGGAAATCTTAGTAGCAGAAAAAGAATTGAATAATTTTTCAACTTTCTGCAGCATACGCAGATAACTGAGTAAAATTATAAATTATATAATGCCACTTGAGAGTTTTGTTGAAAGAAATATGTCATCTCAAGTCTCAGCCCAAAAGTAGGCTGTAAATAAATACCTATATATTCCCAAAAGTAGGCTGTAAATAAATACCTATATATTCTCAAGTTGGAGAAGGCAATGGCACCCTACTCCAGTACTTTTGCCTGGAAAATCTGTGGACGGAGGAGCCTGGTGGACTGCAGTCCATGGGGTCGCTAAGAGTCGGACACGACTGAGTGACTTCACTTTCACTTTTTACTTTCATGCATTGGAGAAACCACTCCAGTGTTCTTGCCTGGAGAATCTCAGGGACGGGGGAGCCTAGTGGGCTGCCGTCTATGGGGTCACACAGAGTCGGACACGACTGAAGTGACTTAGCAGCAGCATTCTCAAGTTACAATTTCCAAGTTGTTTCACCATACAAAGGGGAATATTTTAAAAGCATATCATTAGCAGTTCCAGTTCATGAGAGCTCATTGAAAACCCCAAATCAAATTGGTGATATCAATATTTTTTATGTACTGTTGGTATCGAGATGGAACTACACAGACATTCTGCTGCTGCTGCTAAGTCATTTCAGTCGTGTTTGACTCTGTGTGACCCCATAGACGGCAGCCCACCAGGCTCCGCCATCCCTGGGATTCTCCAGGCAAGAACACTGGAGTGGGTTGCCATTTCCTTCTCCAATGCATGAAAGTGAAAAGTGAAAGTGAAGTCGCTCAGTTGTGTCTGACCCTCAGCGACCCCATGGACTGCAGCCTCCCAGGCTCCTCCATCCGTGTGATTTTCCAGGCAGGAGTACTGGAGTGGGGTGCCATTGCCTTCTCCAGACATTCTGCTACTAGTAAGATAAAAGTAATCCACATTTATTGTATACTTGTGGGCTTTGGAAGCACACTATTTGCCCTAGTACATGAAGCTATCAGAGGAGCACCTGCTAAGATCTTAATGAGCAACTAATCCAACCTCCTTATGCTATAAAAGTTGGAAACTGAGTCCTAGAGAGATTAAACAGTTGTCCACAATGTTGAGCACCAGGTGACTCATCCAAGATGGATGATCACAGAGCACCCCCAAAGACATGGCATTTGCAGGGTACAGTCTGTCATTAGTGGAGAAGGCAATGGCACCCCACTCCAGTACTCTTGCCTGGAGAATCCCATGGATGGAGGAGCCTGGTGGGCTGCAGTCCATGGGGTCGCAAAGAGTCGGACACGACTGAGCAACTTCTTTCACTTTTCACTTTCCTGCACTGGAGAAGGAAATGGCAACCCACTCCAGTGTTCTTGCCTGGAGAATCCCAGGGATGGCGGAGCCTGGTGGGCTGCCGTCTATGGGGTCGTACAGAGTCAGACACGACTGAAGCAACTTAGCAGTAGCAACAGCAGTCTGCCATTAGAGTGAACCTGAGGACATCTTGCCCTGCAGATTCGGACCTTGATTTCTAAGCATGTATCTAACTCCAATCTTTGTGCGCTTTGGCTCTTGTAAGTCCCCAGTATTACTTTAATTTTCCTCTAAAGAAAATAATAGAAAGAAATAATAATAAAGAAATAGAAAGAAGTTTCTATTTTCCCCTCACCTCCCTTCCTCACACACACACACACACACACACACACACACACACACACACACACACGAGAGAGAGAGAATTACTTTCCATCTAATACCTATTGAGTCAAATTGTCCGAATGACATCCTGAGAATGATAGGCTTTCAAGAAAGCTCAGCAGCTAATTTGATATCCAGGACAACAGAGTAAAGGAGGTCTGGAGGGAGAGAGACACATGCTTCCTATTTGAGATCCCTTTTGCATTAACCACCTGCTCTTTGCCTCATTTATAATTCTTCCAGACAGACTGCTGCTTGGCATTGTCAACAATGACCTATCAGAATTGCAGTGTAGTTTCAGAACACAGATGGGAATAAGCAAAGGCCAGAGCAAGAAACAGAACAGTGTCTTCAGTACCACTTTTCCATCGCTAAAGGCCTTCTTGCCTCCATACAAACATCAGCATCCATCAAGGTGAAGAAATGGAGCATATCTGGTTTCTGGATAAGGTAACAAAGACTTCAGGATGTTCGTGCATGGTCTCACAGTCTTTTTTCAGAATAGATATTTTCCCTTCTGAGTTGGTAGCCATCTGCACATGGGGAGCATGGCTGGGAAATGGATCTGGAATCATTCTTTCTATTAAAGAGGCCAGTGCAAATGGTCAAACAAGGAAGGAACTTCAAAGGTAATACTAGAATTTGTTGTAGCTTGTCTAGAAATGCAGCCACTTAACACAGGCTACCTCTACAAAATACCAAAACAACCAACCACATAGGAAAAAGAATCTAATTATTAGCTATCATGTGATGCTTATGAAAGATTGCATAAGAACTATTATTTTTAATTCATACAAATGGATATTGATTATGAACATCATCGTATGGTGCTGAGATTAACATCAGATGAGATAGTTATTGAGAAGATGCTCCTTTATCTGCAGAAAGGATAAAAGGGGGAAGCCATAGATGGGATGACAAAGTCTGTACAGCACAATAAAGGCTGGTGTTCATAGAACAGAGGCCCTATCATACCCCATGATTCCCTAAAACAAACCTAAATGGAACTATGAGGCCAATATCGAGAAATCCATGTATATTGTATAATATACCAAAAAGCAAATACATTGAAAAAAACAAAACAGAAAATGGGTACAATGTTGGAGAGTAACCAGGAATGTGTTAAAAGATAGTTTGGGCTTCCCTGGTGGCTCAGATAGTAAAGAATCTGCCAGCAATAAATGAGACCCAGGTTCAGTCCTTGGTTGGGAAGGTCCCCTGGAGAAGGGAATGGCTACCTACTCCAGTATTCTTGTCTGGAGAGTCCCATGAACAAAGGAGACTGGCAGGCTACAGTTCATGAGGTTACAATGAGTTGGGCATAACTGAGCAACTAACACTTTTTCACACTTCAGTTATTTAACTAGTACTTATATTAATATATGTCCCATGTGTTGCTGAAAGCAATTTGACAAACACTAACCCATCAGTCCTCATAATACTTCAACCAAGTACATACTATATCCAATGCTGAATTCATCTCTAAGGTTTTAGCAAATTAATTCCTCCCTCCCAGTTTGGAGAAGGAAATGGCAATCCACTACAGTATTCTTGCCTGGAAAATCCCATGGGGATGGAGGAGGCTGGTTGGCTACTGTCCATTGGGTCGCAAAGAGTCGGACACGACTGAGTGACTTCACTGTCACTATCACTTGATAGTTATTTGATGCCCCTTTAAAAGTGTGTGCATTTTCAGTCACTCAGCCATGTCTGTTTCTTTTCAACCCCATGGACTGCAGTGTGCCAGGCTCCTCTGTCCATGGGATTTCCCCAGCAAGAATCTGGAGTGGGTTGCCATTTCCTACTCCAGGGGCTATTTCCAACCTAGGGATCAAACTCACATCTCCTGTAACTCCTGCACTGACAGGCATATTCTTTACCACTGAGCCACCTGGGAAACCTTGTGGTCTTAATGTCTTTATATTAAATGACTGGCAAACACAAAAGAGACATATTACTTATAATAAGGAACAAGTATTTGTCTCGAGGCTTCCCTGGCAGTCAGTGGTTAACAAGCTACATTGCCAATGCAGGGGGAGAGGGTTTGATCCTTTGTCAGGGAACTAAGATCACACATGCCATATGGTGCAGGCAGAAAGATTTTTTTTTTTGATCAGCACAATAAAGGCAAGTAAAAAAAAAATTTTTAATATTTGTCTCAGTTGATCAGCCAACTAACCAAGACTCTGTTTAATTTGTTGTGGTGGTTTAGTCACTGAATCATGGCTGATTCTTGCAATACCATGGACTGTAGCCCACCAGACTCCTCTGTCCATGGAATTTCCCAGGCAAGAATACTGGAGTGGGTTGCCATTTCCTTCTCTGGGGGATCTTTACAACCCAGGGATCGAACTGCAGTCTCCTGAATAGCAGGTAGATTCTTTACTGACTAAGCTACCAGGTTATAAATTCACTGTTCATACCTATATCTATGAAAAATATGAAAATATAAAAATAAAGAATATAGCAATAAACCCCCATTATTCATCCTCAGATTTAACAAATATCAAATATCAAGATTTCCTATACGTCATGTTTCTATCCCCACACTCCTCTCTGACTTTACCTTCCTTCTCTCCTTTGCCATTTCCTTCTCCCTCTCTCTCTCCTTCCTTCTCTCAGTTATGTTATGGAGAATCCCAAATATCAGTTCATTTCACCCCTAGAACTTCAATATGCATCTCTAAAATAACATGGATGCTTTTCTCAAATAATTTTGTTCTATTATGTCATTATTGCACTTGAAAAAAGAAAAAATACTTTTCTTTTCTCTAATCATCGAATACCTATTGACACTCAAAATTTCCTGATTCTCAGTTGGTATGTTTGAGTTAGGATTCAAACAAAGCCCACATACTGCACTTGCTTGTTTGGTTTCATTTAATCTAAGGTAGTGTACATGAGTGCATGCTAAGTCGCTTCAGTTCTGTCTCTTTGAGACCCCAAGGACTGTAGCTCATCAGGCTCCTCTATCCATGGGATTCTCCAGGCAAGAATACTACTGGAGTGGGTTGCCATGCCCTCCTCCAGGGGGTTTTCCTGAGCCAGGGATTGAACCGGCATCTCTTATGTCTCTTGCATTGGCAGGCAGGTTCTTTACCACTAAAAGTTGGCTTAAAGCTCAACATTCAGAAAACTAAGATCATGGCATCCGGTCCCATCACTTCATGGGAAATAGATGGAGAAACAGTAGAAACAGTGTCAGACTTTCTTTTTGGGGGCTCCAAAATCACTGCAGATGGTGACTGCAGCCATGAAATTAAAAGACGCTTACTCCTTGGAAGAAAAGTTATGACCAATCTAGATAGTATATTCAAAAGCAGAGACATTACTTTGCCAACAAAGGTCCATCTAGTCAAGGCTATGGTTTTTCCTGTGGCCATGTATGGATGTGAGAGTTGGACTGTGAAGAAGGCTGAGCGCTGAAGAATTGATGCTTTTGAACTGTGGTGTTGGAAAAGACTCTTGAGAGTCCCTTGGACTGCAAGGAGATCCAACCAGTCCATTCTGAAGGAGATCAGCCCTGGGATTTCTTTGGAAGGAATGATGCTAAAGCTGAAGCTCCAGTACTTTGGCCACCTCATGAGAAGAGTTGACTCACTGGAAAAGATTCTGATGCTGGGAGGGATTGGGGGCAGGAGGAGAAGGGGACGACCGAGGATGAGATGGCTGGATGGCATCATCGACTCGATGGACGTGAGTCTGAGTGAACTCTGGGAGTTGGTGATGGACAGGGAGGCCTGACAAGCTGCGATTCATGGGGTCGCAAAGAATCGGACACGACTGAGCGACTGAACTGAACTGAACTGAACTGAAGGCCACCTGGGAAGCCTGATCTAGAGTAGATCTCTCTTTATTTTTCTTTTTTCATCCCATTAATTTATGAAAGAACTTGGGTCAGTTGTCTGACAGAATATCACACATTCACAACTTTTCTGTTAGCTTTCTCCTGAGATCATTTAACTGATTTCTTCATCTGCCATCTTTCTTGTAAATGGAAAGTAGCCACAAAGACTTGATTAGGCTCAGATTTTTACTATTTTCCCAGGGATATACCATAGGTAAAGTGAAGTGAAGTGAAAGTCACTCAGTCATGTCAGACTCTTTTGTGACCCCATGGACTATAGAGTCCATGGAATTCTCCAGGCCAGAAGAATGGAGTGGGTAGCCTTTCCCTTTTCCAGGGGATCTTTCCAACCTAGGGATCGAACCCAGGTCTTCTGCATTGCAGGTGGATTCTTTACCAGCTGAGCCACAAAGGAAGCCCATCCATAGGTGGTGCTGTGTAATTTGGGTGAATTAGGTCAAGAGGACATGATCTTACTGCTGCTGAGATTGATCGATCAGTGGGATCAGGTGAGGACTGCCTGAAGCCTCGTTGGTATGATTATCCACCAACCTTTCATCTTGTAGCTTCATCAATTCATGAGCATCACCTGACTCTGTTGCTTTATTTGGGTTGCAAGACAGTGATTTCCTAATTATATCATTCTTTGCCTATTCATTGCTTGGAATTTTGTAAAGAAGAAATTTCCCTTTTTAGGTAGGTGCATCTGGTTGTCCAAAAATATAGTTTATACTGGAAAAACAATATACAACGAATTCCTTCATATGATTCATAGTCTTCTACTTTTAGAGTAGAGTTGTTGCTCTAGTTATTGAAGTGGTGTCCAATAATGTCTCCTATCTCTGTAGTTTTATTATAACCCATTGGTTTTAATGTATTTATTCTGTTTCCAATAATTGCATTCAATATCGCCTTCATGCCCAAATTGTCTCATGTTTGGCTCGGTATCCTTTGATAACTCTTTTGGTCTTTGGAATCTCCCCTGTGAATTCTACATATTTTTACCCCAAACCTGGAATCGGTCATTCCTCTGGTAATCCTGGTTCCCTTCAGAATGGTATAGTATTCTTTTTTACTGAGGTATAATTTTTTAAATTAATTTTTATTGGAGTACTGTTGATTTACCGTTGTGTTAGTTTCTGCTTTACAGCAAAGTGAGTCGGTTACACATACATATATATCAGAGTAGAACGGTTTTTGGAGATGACAATTTGAATAGCATGAAGCTCATTTCTGTTGAGTTATTATTTCTTTTATGCCTCGTCGCTGGACGAAACTAAGAAATACATAATTATAAAGAAAGATAAAACTTTGAGTTTATATTGCCATTACCAATTACATTTAATAATGAAGGATTTTGCTTAGTAGATTTGACTTTTATACTGAATTTCTTTTCTGATATCTGAAAATCTTGATTCCCTAAAACACTAAAATAATCACTAACTTGCATTCTGTAAATAACTATAACGCTAAAAACAAGCAAAAAATATTTTGATAGAATAATACCAACATCACTAATCAAGGAAGTGTAAGATTTCTTTGCAGCTCTATATCTCCTCAGATAATATTCCCTTAAAGATAGTAAAAATACTCATGTTCTGAAATCACTTGAAATAATTTTTTCTCTGTGGTTATGGCACATACAATTAGATTCATTTGTTTCCACTAATTTTCAAATTTTAGACACTGCTTTATTTCCTTTTTAAATTTTATTCTCTGAATATATTTACATATTTCCAGGTTCAAAACCTTAAAACAAGATAAGCCAAAGAGGTTTCATTTTCACTACTCTCTGCCCACCATGTTCCCTAAATCCACATATAGGTGATCATTTTCATTAGTCATGTTAGTTTGCTAAGTTTCTCCTTTAATCTCTTTTTGGCAAAGAAAAATATTCTGTACAGATATTTATTTATTACCACCCTGCCCCTGCTGTTCTTACATAAAAGGTAGAGTACTGCATATGCCCCTCTGCTTCTTTCTTTTGTTTTCTCAATAATACACACTGGAGATGCTTCACACTAGTGAGTTAAAATCTTCTGCATTCTTTTTTTATACAAGTGCCTGCTGTGTTATCCACTTTTTTCAGCTGTCTTCAGTGGGCAGATTATTCCAAATTACTTAGTCCCCATTGCCAGAGCCAACTTTCTTCTTCTTGGATCTGCAGGTAAAACATTAGTTTGATAAGTACAGCTACATGCCCACAGGTAGCAGTTATTCCAGTGTGGTTTCGCTGGATGGCGGCAGAATCTTTCCTCACCCTACTGCCTGGCCCTCTGGTACTTTACTCCAGAGAAGTATAAAAAAGAGCACAGTGCTGACAGTGAATGCTACCAAGACTCTCTCTCTCTTATCCTCTATTTGAAGAAACGTTTCCAAACTGAAATGTGCCACCACCATTTACTAAAAAGAAGGGACGTTACTTTACCAACAAAGGTCCATATAGTCAAAACTACAGTCTTTCCAGTAGTCTTGTATGGATGTGAGAGCTGGACCATAAAGAAGGCTGAGTGCCAAACAATTGATGCTTTTGAACTGTGGTGTTGGAAAAGACTCTTGAGAGTCCCTTGGACTGTAAGGAGATCAAACCAGTCAGTCTTAAAGGAAATCAGTCCCGATTATTCATTGGAAGGACTGATGCTGAAGCTGAAACCCCAATACTTTGGCTACCTGAGGTGAAAAGCCAACTCATCAGAAAAGACCCTGATGCTGGGAAAGATCGAAGGCAAGAGGAGAAAGGGAAGACCAAGAACAGGATGGTTGGATGGCATCCCTGACTCAATGGACATGAATTTGAACAAGGTCTGGGAGATGGTAAAGGACAGCAAAGCCTGGCTTGCTGCAGTCCACAGGGTCACAAAGAGTCAGACATGACTGAGTGAACAGCACAAGTATCATTCACTTCTTCCTTTGATGTTTTCTGAGAGCTGCAGCATCTGATGAATTCTCTGATTCATTCATTCAATAGAAATGTTTTGCAAAACCAATACAGTATTGTAAAGTAAAAAAAAAAATAATAAATAAAGAGCAAAAAAAAAAGAAATTATTTACTGAGCATCAACTATTTGGAAGGCTCTGGACATACATAAAAATGAAATTAGGCATGGTTTCTGCCCCCAAATGATGTTAATGGAGGATTCAAGAAAAAGATATTCTGTTTGAAATAAATTCAACCACATACTGCTTATCAAATGATCATTTAAAATGACTCAGAAATGCAGAGAATAAATTTTGTAACTTATCAGGGGAACATAAAAATAAGGTAGGAATAAAGAATATGAATATCTAATTAATACAGTAACTCTTTATGATGCTGTGAAAGTGCTGCACTCAATATGCCAGCAAATATGGAAAACTCGGCAGTGGCCACAGGATTGGAAAAGGTCAGTTTTCATTTCAATCCCAAAGAGAGGCAATTCCAAAAGATGTTCAAACCAACTCACAATTGCACTCATCACACACGCTAGCAAAAAATGATCAAAATTCTACAAACCAAGCTTCAACAGTACATGAACCTTGAAATTCCAGATGTTCAAGCTGGATTTAGAAAAGGCAGAGAAACCAGATATCAAATTGCCAATATCCATTGGATCATTGAAAAAGCAAGAGAGTTCCAGAAAAATATATACTTCTGCTTTATTGGCTATGTCAAAGCCTTTGACTGTGTGGATCACAACAAACTGTGAAAAATTCTGAAAGAGATGGGAATACCAGACCACCTGTCCTGCCTTCTGAGAAATCTGTATGCAGGTTAAGAAGAAATAATTAGAACTTGACATGGAACAACAGACTAGTTCCAAATTGGGAAAGGAGTATGTCAAGGCTGTAATTGTCACCCTGTTTATTTAACTTATATGCAGAGTACATTATGCAAAATGTGCGGCTGGATGAAGCACAAGCTAGAATCAAGATTTCTGGGAGAAACAGCAATAACCTCAGATACACAGATGACATCACCCTTATGACAGAAAGCAAAGAAGAACTAAAGAGCCTCTTGATGAAAGTGAAAGAGGAGAGTGAAAAAGTCAGCTTCAAGCTCAACATTAAGAAAACTAAGATCATGGCATCTGGTCCCATCACTTCATGGCAAATAGGTAGGGAAACAATGGAAACAGTGAGAGACTTTAATTTGGAGGGCTCCAAATCACTGTAGATGGTGACTGCAGCCATGAAATTAAAAGACACTTGCTCCTTGGAAGAAAAGCTATAACCAACCTAGACAGCATAGTAAAAAGCAGAGATATTACTTCGCCAACAAAGGTCCATCTAGTCAAAGCTATGGTTTTTCTGGTAGTCATGTATGGATGTGAGAGTTGGACTATAAAGAAAGCTGAGTGTCAGAGAATGGATGCTTTAGAACTGTGGTGCTAGAGAAGACTCTTGAGAGTCCCTTGGAATGGAAGGAAATCAAACCAGTCTGTCCTAAAGGAAATCATTCCTGAATATTCATTGGAATGACTGATGCTAAAGCTGAAACTCCAAT
The DNA here is from genome assembly GCF_032405125.1 of Capricornis sumatraensis. NCBI lineage: Eukaryota > Metazoa > Chordata > Mammalia > Artiodactyla > Bovidae > Capricornis > Capricornis sumatraensis. The sequence continues at coordinate 214,270,548 of NC_091069.1, forward strand.
ACTTTGGCTACCTGATGCAAAGAACCGACTCATTGGGAAAGACCCTGATGTTGGGAAAGTTTGAAGGTGGGAGGAGAAGGGGACGACAGAGGATGAGATGGTTGGATGGCATCACTGACTCAATGGACATGAGTTTGAGCAAGCTCCAGGAGTTGGTGATGGACAGGGAAGCCTGGTGTGCTGCAGTCCATGGGGTTACAAGGAGTTGGACATGACTTAAGTGACTGAACTGATATTCAGGAGTGGGACTGCATGTTAAACAACAGTTCATCAAAATATTAATTTTGGTCAGTTCAGTTTAGTCACTCAGTCATGTCTGACTCCTTGTGACTCCATGGACTGTAGCACACCAGGCTTCCCTGTCCATCACCAACTACCGGAGCTTGCTCAAACTCATATGCGTCAAGTTAGTGATGCCATCCAATCATCTAATCCTGTTAATAATGGTAGCCACTTTCTACTGGGTTAAGGGGGAGGGATATTTTTAAACTTCTGTGTATATTTTCTAAAATGAGCATAAATACATATTAAGAAGCAAATAAGCCTTGCTATAAAATGAGCAGAGAGTTTTATAATGTAATTTAGAATACTGTCATTTGAAATATGTTGATTGAAAAACAAAGTAACCTGCCATTATTGGTAGGTTTCATTTATGTAGAAGCTTCATTTTCCAACAGTGTTAGATGAACTGATGGTCACTGTATTTTGTTTTGAAATGCAAGTAGCTTCCTTCTTTCACTGACAAAATTTGGGTAAGTCATTCTTTACGAAGAAGCATGACCTATTTTGTAGGAGTAAGCGTGTTCAAAGCTGTACTTTTGAGCGGTTGCCACTGAACAATTTCTATTAACAACTATTAGTTTAATATATGGATGGCATATTATCACTTTAAAAATACACATAAATATGTATTTAAGGCTCATATGTGGAAGCCTACGTATTTGAAAATGATTCTGGTCCAAACAAAGGAAATCATTTATAACCTCTCCATGTAATTACCATCACAAGGCTTAAACTTCAATCACATGAACAAATGCTTCCCTGGATCCCAACACATTTTCCTGCCTATCTTTCTTCCAAAAATCATTAAAATGAAGTTCCAAAAGTATATACTTCTCCTCTCTACTTCTAATTAGCCCACTCTTCAGTTTAGTTGGCAAATGTGACATTTACATAACCAATAGCTCTCTTTCAAAGAGGACTGTGATGTGGGTAAATTTGAAAGGTCTAAAAAAGGTTCTGTGACCTTCAGTAGGGTCCATCTGACCACTCAAACAGGAGCTGCCCAGCCACAAACCACCCACGTGTCAGACAGGGAGCTTCCTACACACAGCCTACGTGGATCACTCCTCTCTCATCCATTTCCTGCTGGCACAAGTCAGAGGCGCTGTTCCAAGTGTGAAATGTGGGTACAAGCAGCAATTCACAGAGTGTGCACTGCTTTTTTTGTGTCTGTTGGTGGCACATTGGAAAATGGGTCTGGCACAGCTCATCCCTCACAAATGCTGAATGCCATCCCTGGGGACAGGAATATCATAAGCCCAGAAAAACACAGCTTTTAGCTGCTTGGTACTGAAAATTTCAGGCAAAATTCCAAAATCCCTCAAAGCTAATGTCGAATTGACAAAGTGCCAAAAACCCTCTCTGGCATTAAATTTCCACTCTTTATTTTCTCCCTTCAGGTGAACAGCTTGTGAAAATAATAATGTGATAATGCCACCCTGTGTTCCAAATATCTTGAAGCACCATCTTGTTAAGCACCATCAGCGTCCCTTTGAGACTAACAGGAATTGAGCCGACTTACTCATTTTACAGATGAGAAACCCCACAGAAGATGGGTCAAATTGGGGCAATGGTCACAAGACTTATCACATAGGACCCAGGTTTGAATTTACTTCTCAAAACAATGCCAAGTGTTGTAGGAAAGGACCTGAAAAGCTAGCATTTAAAAGGGCCAAAGCAAATTTCACACAGGATGCTAGGTGGGTTGGGGTAATAAGCTGGCAAAAGTGATCAAAACACTCCAGGGGGAACAACAAGGCATAGTCTAGGCATAGCAATAAGGCATAGTGTAGGCATGTGGCCAGTTGGAATCAGTGAGCTTGGCATGGGCCATGAGAAGATCAAATGTGGCATCAGGGGCATCTTACAACAGCAGGCAGAGTAGACCTCTTCTTTTTTTCAGTGCTTCTGAGCCCGCATCCCATAATTATAAATTCCACTATTACAGGAATTACAGCAAGGAACAGGACTTTACCCTTCATTACAAAAGTAACTCCCTTTTCCTGCAGCCTAGCAATCTGGATTCAAACATAAGATCTAAACCAGTCCATGGGATGGCCCTAGTAAGGACTCTGCATCTGGAGGGAGTGTGTAAGAGAAGAGGGCACATTTTAGAGCTCCTTAGGGCTTCCCTGCTGGCTCAAAGGTTAAAGCGTCTGCCTGCAATGTGGGAGACCTTGGTTCAATCCCTGGGTTGGGAAGATCCCCTGGAGAAGGAAATGGCAACCCACTCCAGTATTCTTGCCTGGAGAATCCCATGGACGGAGGAGTCTGGTGGGCTACAGTCCACAGGGGTCGCGAAGAGTCGGACACGACTGAGCGACTTCACTTCACTTCACTATGACCACTGCAGCGCTCCTATCATGCTGTTGCCATGCTTTCCCTCAGATGTGCCTTTGCCTGGAGTTCTGGCTGAATAATTTCCCTTAGTGCCTCTTTGTTTCCTGAGCCTGAGTCTCCAGTCTTCCTGCTAATTCACGGAGAGAGTTGATATCTAATGAATTCATTTTTAGCTGAAATTAACTAGGCTCAGATTCTGTAGTTTGCAACCTGGAAGATTGAAATAGGCAATGACTAACGCTGTAGAAAGGGCTTCCATGGTGGCTTAGATGGTAAAGAATCTGTCTGCAGTGTGGGAGACCTGGGTTTGATCCCTGGATTAGGAAGATCTCTTGGAGAAGGAAATGGCAATCCACTCCAGTATTCTTGCCTGGAAAATCCCATGGATGGAGGAGCTCCATGGGGTTGCCAAGAGTCGGACACAACTGAAGTGACTTAGCATGCACATGCTTATTACAACATAGCATAAATATACAATATATAGTACAAACTCAGTTAATCAGGGACAGAGTCAAATTCAGGGCAGCACCAGCAGCAAGGCTGACTCAATGTTGAGCCCCTGAGTCAATAGTCCACAGCTTTGAAATTTCTCTCAATTAGGAAAAATACACATAACAACTGGGATAAAATCTCTAAGGGTCAATTATGCAGCTATAGCTACACAGGTTGAAAGGATGCAGGCAACAACGTTCATTAGAGATTTGACAATCGTGAATAGAATTATGGAATTTATTAGAGGTCAACAAATCCTAAATTTTTGTTTCTTTTTCTTGCATTGAAGTATCTTCATGCTAGAGATAATGAAAAGACAAATTAGAACTTAGGTTCAGCTTTTACCCCTTTAGCCCAGTTTTCTTCTCTAATAGATCCAAGTAATGCAACCTACTCTCTCTCCTGAGTCTTTTTTCCCACCCTTGTATTTTTAATCCATTTCTCAATCTCCCCATTTTCTTACTCCTTCTCAAGAGAGTGGTTTCTTGGTGGCTCAGTTAGACATGGGTGATCAGTTTTTAGACTCAAACAGTACCTTAAATGTGTACCTAATGTCTGTTGAACAAGGAATTATTCTTTTCTCTTTTTAATGAGGAAACTGCACTGTCTCCTCTCCATGTTCAAGTTGAAAGAGACCTTAGAGATCATCTAGTCCAGTCACTACACACCCAAACCCACGCCCCTTGCCACAACATCGAGTCCCCTTCTATAGCATTCATTCTATGCGGCCCATCCATTCTGTGCATGTATATTTCTGGTGACAAGCTTACTGTTTTAAGGGAAAGTCGATGTCATTGAATGACAGTTTCAAAGTTTAAAAAGTTGTTGTTATTTTAAGTAAGGAAAAAAAAATTCTCAATAAAACTTTCACTAACTGCTCAGCACTAGGGTTCCCTGGTGATCACATATCTGAAAACAAATTGCTCAGGAGTCAGAAAAATCTGGTTTCTCTTAACAGCTCCACTTTTGCAGCTGACCTGCTAGCTGACCTTAGGAAAACTGTCTCTCCTCTCCTGCATGGCATGTCCTCAATTATGAAATAAGAGATAAGAAAAGTATTATATTTAAGATCATTGATTAAAATAATGCTTATAACAGAAATCTATGACAGACCACTAGACACATCTCTGGGCTAGCTCTGGCTCATCAGTTAACATGATTTTGGTAAAGCTATATAACCAGATACAAATTTACCAATTTGTATTATTATTCCATCCACAATGATTACCTTCTCCACAGAGATATCAGAAAAAATCTTCATAGTTGTACTGAAGTCCAGATACAATGCCTACATTTACATTCCTCATAGTCCCCCCAAAAGTTAAATAAGGTCAGTTTGTATGACTTGCTGTAAGGTATTGAAACTTGACGTTCTTTTTCTAGCTATTCTCAAATCACTAGTCTGAGTCTATCTTAGACCATATCTTAAAATATAAACATACTTAGTAAGTCGTGAATGGTCAAAGGACATGTTCTCTGTGCCAGCACCATGATCTGCCCAGTATAGTTCTATCAGTTCTGCTGCACCCAAAATGAAACTCCAGGAACAGAGATGTTTCCTGTGGTGCACAGGGGTCAGACATCAAGCACCAGAAGAGTGTGCTGGAGAAGCGTGTTACTGAGTTAACTGCAGAGTGTTGCATTCAAAATGGGTTTTCCATCAAGACAGGTCTTATTAATGGAGTCAGGAGCTGTGTAATGTACTGTGTCAAGTGTAGAAGTACAGATTAGATGGTGTCAAAGAAACAAGTGAAATCTAAAAGAGAGTGAAATCTAAAAATACATGTATATATATATGACTCACTGACTCACTTTGTTCACTGAAATTAACACAAAACTGTAAATCAACTATACTCCAGTAAAAATGTTTAAGAAGATACATGTACAATGAGAATTAGGAGCACGGGAGAAGGTAGACAAGATGGAAATGGTCTGAATCCATCCCAGTGACTGGCTGCCTGGATATGTTTTACATGCTGTGGCTTGAGTTGACTTATGGAGCTTCATATGGAGGGGATGGGATTTGAAAGACGAGTTACAATGAGAAAAGCATGATACAGACTTCTGTCTCTTTGGAGAATATTTCTGGTATTTTAGCTTCCCTTCGAAAGTCTCTAAGCTCTGTTTAGTTTCCTGAAACAGTTCGAGTTACTCTGCAGTTTCTAGCAGTATTTAATATAAATCTCAAACCAGTTAGGTCATATCTACTTAGGTCCAACGTGTCCTATAAAGTAGGAATGGCCCTTGTGGGTTACAAAAGAAAGAAAGAAGGTATATTAACAAGAAAACATGGTAACCGAGGACAAAAATCAAGTGGTGGTAATCTCTATGCAGAAGCACTGACCCAGGGCACCTGTTGTAATCGAGCCCTACCCTTACTTATTACAACAAGCCTAGAATCCAACTGGAACCAGTCAGGGTCCTGCTTTATTGAAATAATCCCTAAGAATACCCATTTTCCTCTAAAAAGCTACCCTTTGGGAGCTTCGTATAGCACATTCCACTTGCAGGCTCTCCTTTAGTGAGACTGCTCCTGTTGGAACTGTAGCTGGGAGAGTTGCTTCTGGCTGGAAGCTGGGATGGAGACATGCAGCAGAAATGCATCTGTGAGTACCTGGGATGGAAGAACTATTTCGCAGAACTAACTTCTCTCTCTTAGTGTCAAAAAAGGTGGAGATCAATAGAAAGAACCACCCTTGTCAGTTAGCTCCCCTTATGTTCAGCTGCCCTGCAAAGCATCCTAACTAGAGTTATTTTCATTATGTAAGTGAAAGTGTTAGTTGCTCAGTCGCAACCGACTCTTTGTGACCCCATGGACTGTAGCCCTCCTGGCTCCTCTGTCCATGGGAGTCTCTAGGCAAGTCTATTGGAGAGGGTTGCCATTCCCTTCTCCAGGGGATCTTCCTGACCCAGGGATTGAACCCAGGTCTCCTGCATTGCAGGCAGATTCGATACCATCTGAGCCACCAAGGAAACCTTCATTAAGTAAATACGCCCTAAAGTCCTTTGTAGCCAAAGGTTACAAAGCCTTTGCAAGGGTGGGTGAACCACAAAAAAGAGATTCATGAGCATATTTTTACATTGGCAAGAAAAACAAAATGTCACTCAACTAAATTTAAGATTGTTCACACACATCTGCTACCACCAGAATGTTATAAAATATCAAAACAGAAAAAGAGAAAAAGAAATGAGAATAGTTCACAGTCTAAATAGCTCTGGACATTTTTCTATTGTTCAAATGACTTACGTTATTTCAACAATGATTGAAAGGCTATCAAAGCAGAAGCCAAAACATGTTTGTGGTCTGTCATGTAGCAACAATTTCTGGTTAAATAAATATACAGACAACCATATCTCAACTAGAAAATGTATATGTTAGATAGCTATTGTTATAAATACATCACTAAAATGTGTGCAAAAAAAGCAAGAAATATAAAATGTTACACATCAGACAATATCATAAGTAAATCACATCCCTGAGAGATAGAGACAGAGAAAAGACGGCTAGAAAATATGTTTCTGAATCAGGTACATTTCCTCCCATTTCAGAGAATAAAGAAGGTACATCTTACAATATGAGCCTCAAATCTTCTAAATTAGAATATTACAGTCTAATTAACCAGAGCAGTTTGTCCAAAGTCTACCACTGCAAGAAATGGATACAGTTTATTCATAAAGCCACATTTAAAGTTTTAAAATAACAAAAGTGTGCTCAACAGTGTGCAAAAGGCTCTACTTATTCATCTCAAAAATCAAAGGATAATTATAAAATACAGGGAAATAAAACTCAAAGAACTAGAATCATAAATCTATCTTTAATTATTTTCAAAAATGGAGTTCTTTTAAACATTGACATCAATTAAAGAAATCATCAGTGGATCTATTAAGCAAAGCTGACAAAAATATATAACAAGAGCTCCTTAATATAAAACTAAGTCATAAATCTCCAAAATTTTGCACCAAACACACTGTCAAAATGTTTAAGTGCCACTTATCCAAAAATCAAATGCCAAATTACTGGAGTTAAGAAGTAACAGTAAATTTACTTGGAAGTTATAATAGAGAAATTTATTATATTTGAATTAGCTGTTTAGTTAAGTAAGTTACATTTATAATGGTTTTTACATATGACGAGAACTACTGAGGGAAATAAATTCCATATTACAATAATATAAAAGGGAGCTTTATTAGACTTTAAAATAAATGCTTCACCATATTGTTCCAAACCTCACTTAATTGTCCTGAGAACAGATAATTATTTGTTAAATTGCTTTTTTATGACACTCTGTTCCCTTAGACAAATTTGAATAGTTAATCAAAATATCTATGGAGATCATTCTTCATAGCAATTCAAAGTATCATTTCTTCATTGCCTGTGTGATATAACAGCATCATAGAACTACACCTTTGACAGTTTTAATGAGGTTGTTATAAGATATTTTTAATAAACTATTTTTTAAATTTCTGGTTTGAACAGTTAAATTGGACTACTTTGAAACAAATACTTCAGAGATGCTAAAAGTACCTCTCCAGTGGTCCATATCTAATCATTTTATAAAAGGATCTGCCCTTTCCACTTACTATCGGCTTTTACTGTATATATTTTATACCAGTAAGTTTAAAGCTTTGTAAGTCATCAGATATACTCTATGAATGCCAACATTAGAATACCCAGACATTTTCTCTTTTGGCAAGTAAAATAAAATCTGCAATTTAAAAGTTTAAAACTGTCCTTTCAAACAAGTGCGAATCAGAAAAACTTTCCAAAGACAGCCTCGTATTTACAGAAGGCAACAAACTGTACTTTTAGGGCTATTTAAATAAGTATATAAAAATGCTATTCAAAGCAATTGTTTTGTACAACTGCAATTAATTTATGAAAAATTAAAACAAAAACTCAGATTATCAAAATCTAGTCATAGTTGACATTCACGTATCAACTGCTGCAATAAGAAAGCAATTCTTCAAATTAACATACTAACACTTTCTAATATTGTATTGTTAAATGGTTAACTCTGAATTTGAAATGTGATGAACATCATCACTTTTTATAGCTTAGACCGACTTGGTTAGAGTTTGGAGTTTCCTCTTTCTACTTGTAAAAATATGATAAACCTAAAATAGATGATAGACATTTGGAAAACTTACACTGTCAGATTGCTTGCCCTGGTCACAGTCCCACGTCGGCGTTGTTCGCTGGCCAGACCTCTCCATGGTGCTGAAGAGCTACTCTTGCCCATTTGAGAGGAAAGAGTTGTTTATTCAAACTGGCTTTGCAAGAAATCCATAAATGACTGTCTGCATTAGGAAGTGAAGTTATCTGAAGAATTTCTGTAACACATACTACAAACGAGATGCTTTGCTCTTCAGTTATCAACCACGATACGCAGGCAGCTCAAAGATTTTGGAGCACAAATCTTCAAGTATTGACAAGAAAGAGGGAAAGCTCTTTGGGAGATGAAGTTTGCTGATTTTTGTCAATGTTCTTCAAATTTGGGGGAAAAAAGAGAGAGAGAGATAGACTACAAGGCTATTTAGAGGAGAGGATTCCAGAAAAGTTCTTGATCTTAATGCAGAAAACAAGCTCCCATTAGTCCAAAGAAGCCAATTCGCTTCATTCTATCATTGCCTCTATTTTTTTGATAAAAATATAATAAAATGAAATAAAGCTCAGAATTCCACAAGGCACTGCACACACTGTGTAAACAGGTATGCCTCACTCTAGCCCCAGCCTCTGTCTGCTGAAGATTATGACAGCAGAAATCAGGCTCGTAAGGCTTTCACAGATTATCTCTTTCTGAGGCTGAAACGTATAAAGAGCCACATGACACCCAATGATGTCATCTCTAAAGCAGGTCACAGTTGCTGCTGTATGTAGATGAAGTCCTTCTAGTGAAGTATTTGGCATGGTGATTTTCTTGAAAATCTACTTGCATTAAACAGTGTGGTCTTCTATCAATATACTTAACCCTATCAATACCATAAAGAGAAAATCAATTTATTCCCCACATGTGAAGCAGAATTTCTCTTTAAATTAAGATCAGCTTCTGCTGCTCCTTTAGGTTGTAATTAACCCATGGTGAAGATAGCAAAGAAGAGATTTCCCCTCACAGAGATATGAAGGGAATGAGAGGACTTGCAGAGATAGAGAATCTACTTCTAAAACATCTCTCAGAATTTTTAGCAAGTTTTTAAAAATTATGTTGTAACATCAATCCATGAAAATTGCAAAATAAAAATTAAGGCAACGGTCCTCAACTGCAGACATTTTACTTGATGGAATTTAAAATTTTCCATAGACAAAATTTTTACTAACACTATCTCACAAGGGATTTGAATATGTTTTCAAATGTTGGTAAGAAACTTTTTTATTCACTATTTCTAGAAGTTTTTCAGCTTTGAATAAAGTAACAAGACTTTAGCTATACTATAAATTTTACATGTAACTGGTAATAAGTTGTATAAACAGATATTAGCTTAAAGGATGTGTAATAATGACAAATATCTATTTCTATTCTGTGTAGTGTAGTAATATATTTTCTCTTTCTCAGCTATGTAGTCACACATCGTAATTTAGGGTTTTCAGTTATAGTTGACATTCTTGTCAACTAAAAATTAAATTATCAGATATCTTTTCATGCCAACTAAGAGCTCTCAAAGTCAAAGTGAAGAATAAATTGAAACTAATCTAATCAGTGTTTATTGAATGTATCCTCTTTTAATATAAACCAAAATGGATCAAATAACAGAAGCCTTCCTTGGTGAGCACTGTATTTATATTTTTGAGAAAGAAAAGAACCACAAATCTTAGAAAGAGAAAATAGAATTTTCAACACAATGAGTGCCACTGGGAAAATTCTATTAAAACAATAGTGGGTGTTTTATTATCGGAACTATGGAAATTTGCCTAAGCACCTCCTCAAGGCACATCATTACAATACAAAAATATCGAGATGAAAATTAGAAAAAATATTGATCACCTGGATGATCATGTTTCTTAAATCAGATTTTTTTGCAATTTCTATAACAGTGTTTTCTGTACTTCAGTGATAATGAGTTACCTAGAATATTAAAATAAAAAATAAAGAATTCCCAGATAGTTTGATTCAAAATATCTATTGTGGTTATAGAAGCTGTATTTTTTTAAGCTCTCAAAAATAATCCTTATTCAGAAAACTGCAATAATGAATCAATTACAAAGTATACAATTATCTAAATGCAAGGGAAGTACAAAATATTTATGATATTAATATTTGTCATAATAAAAGGCCAATTATTGCTGCATGAAGCATCCAGTGTTGGAGGTTCCCTTCTTCCCTTCTCTTCAGGTTTCCATGAGAAAGAAATGTCCTAAATACTACCAGTCTTTGATTTCTACCCTTTGATCCATTTCAGGAAGGTGGAAGGATTTACTCTAATTGGAGGATTAGGCAAAGGTCCTGGCAACGAGCATCATTCTCCCTCTGCTTTTTAATGGGATCCACCTCCCTGCACAAGATCTGTGGGTGAGGTTGGCAGTATTTAGTGCTTCCTGGGATCGGTAAGTTTCCCTAAAGCCAAAGTTTAGTAGCAGAAAGCACTATGGATGCAAGTCCTAAGTACACTCTCAAATCTAGTTTTGACAGGAAATAAAGCTCAGATTTCTACATCCCTCTGCCTGAATCGCTTTCCTTTCAAACTATGTTTCCAAATTAAAGGCAGAAAAGGAGTTATTTATTAACTCCCTAAAACCCCATCTCCTGACACTGCTATGTTGTTGACTAGGCTTGGTCTTTGTAGCCAGTTAATGTAATAAGTTTTATATGTGAACCAATTGAGTAAATTTTGCATCATATAGCTCTCTGATAGAGACCTATTTAAAAAAAAAAAAAGGGAGATGTCATGTGTAAAAGTTTCATTGGAAGTTTCCAAAATGCACTATTCAATTTATATCATTATTGAGCCACTTAGGAACTCCAGTTCTTAGAATTTGATTCAATTTGATTCTAGTAGTGTTCCATGGATCAGTAATCCAATAAGATGTTACTCTTAATGAGTTTCCTGGTCAAAGAAGTTTGGGAAACATGGAGACATGACTACCTTCTTTAAATTCAAAACGTGTATTAGCTTATTAGTAAGGCCCCAATAAGTCCTGAAGTAAATAAATTGACTTATTTCACCATTCACAGAATTAGCATCTATCAATATCTTATGAGACTAGTACTGCAGGTTTTACATTTTGGGAAATTCTGCTCTGGAAGACATTTGAGCAGTCAGATTTTTGTACCTAAACCATCTATACAATTAATCACTGAAATCTTATTAAGGATCTCTTTTAATTTGTCAGTACATCTGTTAAAAGAATTGCCAACCACTCCTGGGGAATTATGTAAATTATGCAAGGGCAGAAGTTGTGTGTATTTAGGTGGTCATTTTTGCCTCCAGTGCTAGGAAAGGCCCAGCACACAGTAGGCACTCGAATATTTGTTGAATGAGTGAACAAATGCTGTAGACGTAACCCAAGGATGTGAATGACTCCCCTTCCCCTCAAGATGTCTTATTTACAAAAACCATACCCTAAAGAGTGACTTCCCTGGTAGCTCAGACGGTAAAGTGTCTGCCTACAATGCTGGAGACCTGGGTTCAATCCCTAGGTCGAGAAGATCTCCTGGAGAAGGAAATGGCAACCCACTCCAGTATTCTTGCCTGGAAAAATCCCATGGATGGGGAGCCTGGTAGGCTATAGTCCATGGACTCGCAAAGTCGGACATGACCAAGGAATTTCACTTTCACTTTCAAAGAGTCTTAGTCCAGTGAGCTATCCAGGAAAAAAGAATACATTAACAGACCTCACTCCAGTTCCACCACATCCAATTTATCCTTGAATTCTAAAGCATCTCGATGCTCATCCAAAGAGTAAAATGCTGATTTATGATGATGAAACAGGTTTCGTAACAGAAGGTGCATCTGGTTCTAAACTAGGGATTCAACATTTTATCTCACCTAAGCTGTAGAATTAAGGACAGGATCTTTATGAGGACAAATGCTGAGACTGGACTTGAGGTAAACTTCAAAAAGAAGAAATTCTGTTTCAACTCTCTTTGTGTAAAATGAAGTACTTAATGCCTAGATTTTTGCATCTGTACCCCAAGGTCAATAACTTTTAGACTGCTTAGAAGGATTTATGATTTTACTATGGGTGAATAAGTCAGTTATCAAATAAGGAATTGTCAATTTTGCATATCATTCTGAACTCAGGAAATGTTCAACATTAGCAGTTCTTAAAATAATTTTTTAATCCTTAAACTGAAACAACATGCTCACCTTTAAACCAAACAGGAAAAATGTCCACAAATCATTAAGTCAAAAGGGTGATTTGGGAAAAGGAATCAGTATTACCAACCAATATTCAAAAACATAAAGAAGAGAGTGTTTGTGGTATACAGATACTATTTTGTGCTGGAGAGGACATGGAGAAAAGGGAACCTTCCTACACTGTTGGTGGGAATGTAAATTTGTGCAGCCGCTAAGGAAAACAGTATGGAGGTTCCTCAAAAAACTAAAAGTAGAGTTGCCACATGATCCTGAAATCCCATTTCTGGGAATATATAGGAGAAAACCATAATTCAAAAAGATACCTGTACACCAATGTTCACAGCAGCACTATTTACAATAACCAAATATGGAAACCACCTAAATGTCTCTTGACGGATGAATGGAAAAAGCATGTGGTACATATATACAATGGAATATTACTCAGCCATAGAAAAGAATGAAATAATGCCATTTGGATGAACCTGGAGATTATCATACTAACTAAATCAGAAAGAGAAAGACCAATGCCGTATGGTATCACTTATACGTGAAATCTAAAATATGACATGAATGAACTTATGTATGAAATATGAACAGCTGCACAAACATGGAGACTTGTGGTTGCCAAAGGAGGGGGAGTGGTGAAGTGAAGGATTGGGGGTTTGGGGTTAGCAGATGCAAACTATTGTATGTTGGATGGAAAAACAACAAAGTCCTATTGTATAGCACAGGGAACTATATTCAATACAAATCATAATGGAGAAGAATATGAAAATGAATTATATATTTATAACTGAATCACTTTGCTACACAGTAGAAATTAATACAACATTGTAAACCAACTATACTTCAATAATTTATAGAAACATATTATTTTTGGGCAATTCCATTTTATTCATTCACACTGTCATATATGGTTATAAATTACATAATTTCTAAAAGTTTGAAAAAGAAAACACTTGTTCTCTAAGATCCTAGTTTGCAGAAGAGAAAAATGTATTTACTTCTATATCAAGAAGTCTTCTCTTTTTACATATGATTACTCTTGAGAAACCTATATGCAGGTCAGGAAGCAACAGTTAGAATTGGACATGGAACAACAGACTGGTTCCAAGTGGGAAGAGGAGTACGTCAAGGCTGCATATTGTCACCCTGCTTGTTTAACTTATATGCAGAATACATCATAAGAAACGTTGGGCTGGAGGAAGCACAAGCTGGAATCAAGATTTCTGGGAGAAATATCAATAACCTCATATATGCAGATGACACCACTCATGGCAGAAAGTGAGGAGGAACTAAAAAGCCTCTTGATGAAAGTAAAAGAGGAGAGTGGAAAAGTTGGCTTAGAGCTCAACATTCAGAAAATGAAGATCATGGCATCTGGTCCCATCACTTCATGGGAAATAGATGGGAAAACAGTGGCTGACTTTATTTTGGGGGGCTCCAAAATCACTGCAGATAAAAGACGCTTACTCCTTGGAAGGAAAGTTATGACCAGCCTAGATAGCATATTCAAAAGCAGAGACATTACTTTGCCAACAAAGGTCCATATAGTCAAGGCTATGGTCATGTATGGATGTGAGAGTTGGACTGTGAAGAAAGCTGAGCACTGAAGAATTGATGCTTTTAAACTGGTGTTGGAAAAGACTCTTGAGAGTCTCTTGGACTGCAAGGAGATCCAACCAGTCCATCCTAAAGGAGATCAGTCCTGGGTGTTCATTGGAAGGACTGATGCTAAAGCTGAAACTCCAATACTTTGGCCACCTCATGCAAAGAGTTGACTCACTGGAAAAGACCCTGATGCTGGGAGGGATTGGGGGCAGGAGGAGAAGGGGACGACAGAGGATGAGATGGCTGGATGGCATCATCGACTTACTGCACATGAGGTTGAGCAAATTCTGGGAGATAGTGCAGGATAGGGAAGCCTGGCGTGCTGCAGTCCAAGAAGTTGCAAAGAGTCAGACCAAACATCACCGACTTGATGCACATGAGTTTGGGTGAACTCTGGGAGTTGGTGATGGACAGGGAGGCCTGGTGTGCTGCGATTCATGGGGTCACAAAGAGTCGGATACGACTGAGTGACTGAACTGACTAAATTCTCTGAACCAAAATTTGAAACAGATTGGCAAAGAATTTGTGCTATTTCATGATCTGAAAGACTAGATAGATAAAACTTGGGTGCGGAAGCATTAGAAATCAAGGAACCTAAATTTATAACAGCTGAGCATAATACTGTAAGTTGTCCCTGACCTGGAAAATCTAGGTTATTAAATTGTTAAGTAGCACAAGGCTTATATTCTCTATAATGTCACAGCTCTCAAGACTGTACTGAAAGTCCAGTCTTTCAGGGCCTGAGTTTCCTCCTAAAACAAGTGCAACTTTGTAAGAAGACTTTCTCCCTTCAGTTACTAGATTTTTCCTGATGTATGGATCTTCCTGACCCAGAGATTGAACCAGGGTCTCCTGCATTGTAGGCAGATGCTTTACCATCTGAGCCACCAGGGAAGTCACATTTAAAGCCTAGAGGTTGTAAATGTCAAAAAGGATAATAAAACTTGAGGATAATTAAGCATATTTAATATAGGCACACTAATATAGGTACAGTGGGTCACCTGGCTGCCTGTTATTGACTACCCAGCACTTATGCCAGAAGCTAGGACCATTCCAATAGCCCATGAATATGAGGGCTCCACAGCTTTTCACCAGGATAATTAGGGGTATCAGGGTCTTGAGCTGGTCCAGACCACTGCTCCTGAACCTGGTCAAGAATTATAAGAACTACAGAAACTGCTCAAGAATCACAAGAACTGTAATTGCTCCTGACCAGGAGTGAAGTAGGGCCTCGTGGTGGTGGTGGTTGTGGGGGTGTGGGCAGCTGCTGGAAGGGCACTTTCTGCACTGGCCTGCCTGAGAGGTGAGGCCAGGAAACCCTGTTCTCCCCAACATGCTGCAGAGCCCCCCATTTGTTTTTCCTCAGGTCTGAAGTGTGTAGAATAATCTAAATTTTCTTTTCAAACCAGTCAATCCTAAAGAAAATCAACCCTAAATATTCATTGGAAGGACTGATGCTGAAGCTGAAGCTCTTATACTTTGGCCCCTTGATGCAAAGAGCTGACTCACTGCAAAAGACCCTGGTGCTGGGAAAGAATGAGGGCAGGGGGAGAAGGGGAGACAGAGGATGAGATGGTTGGATGGCATCATCGACTTACTGCACATGAGGTTGAGCAAATTCTGGGAGATAGTGCAGGACAGGGAAGCCTGGCATGCTGCAATTCAGAGGTTGCAAAGAGTCGGACAAAACTGAGCGACTGAACAACAAAATTTTTCTTTTACTACGTATGTGGGTGTGATTTATCAAAAGAAACTCGTTTAGAGGCAAAAGTGCTTGCACCTGACTTCAAATTTGAGCATTGAAAACTCGTTTTTAAAGGATCAATACTAAAATAAATGCATAATATATTACTTTTTAAAGTACAGCTCCAATCTCAAAACCTATACACGTATACATATATACCCTGAACATATGACATGTATACACACACACACACACACACACACACACACACACACACACACACACACACACACTCTTGGGCACAGTTTGATTCTCATGGATTCATCTGGTGAATTGAAAGCAGGCTAGGCGCAGCCCCGGCTCCCTCAGTGGAAATCAAGGTAAAAAAGTCACCTGTGCTCCTCACAAGTTCTCCACGGTGTTGTGAAGGCATGGACTGTTGTCAAGAGTAGGCTCAGAACTGACTAACATTTATTGAGAGACCTCAGGGCCCAGGCTCTGTGCTGTTTTACATATGCAGTGCCATTTAATCTTCACAGCCATAACAATCTCTGTCTCTAAATCTCTTCTTTCCAGTTGGCAGTTGAAGAAGTGAAGCAAAGTGAAGTGAAGTCGCTCAGTCATGTCTGACTTTTTGTGATCCCCATGGACTGCAGCATACTACGCTCCTCCGTCCATGGGATTTTCCAGGCAAGAGTACTGGAGTGGGTTACCATTTCCTTCTTCAGAGGATCTTCCTGACCCAGGGATCGAACCCAGGTCTCCCGCACTGTAGGCAGACGCTTTACTGTCTGAACCACCAGGGAACTCCTTGAAGAAGGGCCTCTCGAGTGATAACCTTAGACTCACAAGAAGTGGCAGAACTGCTATTTTAAGTCAGGTCCTCAGGTCCTCTTATCAAGCCAGGGCTCTATTCCCTGATCCATACTGCCCCCTACAGGCCAGACGGTAAGAGTATGGGAACCAATAGGGGAAAGCGGGTGTGGCCAGGAAGGACGGCCCAGGCAAAGGGAATCCTGTCAAAACAAAAAGGACTCAGAATGTCTTCAAACAATGAAACATTTTTTTTTTTTGTATTTATGCGGGGATATGCTATTGATTTGTAAAAAAGGTATAAACCTAATGCTTTACAAGGTACCATTCTATAGTTTCTTTCCATGATATCCTATTGCACAAATCACAGATTTCTTAAAACGGGGAACTAAAAGAATAAGTATTTGGTCACATGAATTTGCTTAAAAAAAAAAAAAAAGCACAAAGCATTTTCCAGTGTTGTCCTCTATGCAATAACTAATATTTTTATGGTTAAAAAATTTATTCTTTGTTTCTCACTTTGATACCCACAAGTTCCTTTTCTTAATACCAGCTGTTATTCAAAATTGTTATTTCTAAAACAAATTTTTCTATTACCACATGATACACTGTGGTAAAGGGCACTTAATATGCAAATTGCTAACATAACTTAATATTATCTTCCCTCCTGTTGCTCTTTAATTTGGCATTGAGCAGCTGAGGTTTGAGGTTTTAATCAAAGAGCATTGAATGAGGCAATTTATAAAATCAAATGAGCGTTCTTTTTGCAATTATTTCATTCACTGTTTATACCTACTAAATTGTAAAACAGTCCTAGAAATGCATTAATGCAATGATTGTGTCTTTCACTGCTTGACCATGTCTAAATGAAGGTTTATTTTTCAAGTGCTGCAATATAGTAGAACAGTAAAGCATGGAGGCTCCAGCCCAGTGAGTAACCCAAGGCAAGCTGGTTATCTCTCAAAGTCTCATTTTCATCATCTGTAAAGTGGAGATAATAACAGTACCTCCTTTATGTGGTCATAGAGACGATTAAAGGACATAATCCACAGAAAGCATTAGTGAAGTGCCTGGCACACACCAAGTGCTCAGTTCTTACTAAGATGATGAATTTGAGAGCTCATACAGAAACATTACTGTCGCTGTTTAATTTACAGCCGAAATGTTCTAAGAACTGTATTAACTAGATGCTTGGCCTAAAGAGAACAGGAGCATGCAAAAGCATCATTCTCAGCTCAGCACAAGGACCCCCCTGGATCAGGTTTCTGGCTTCCCATGTAGCACATGCCCAGAGCAGACAGCTAGGATGAACAGTAATTGCAGTCATAGGCATGGGGAGGGTGAGCAGCTGGCAAGGCCCACGGGTTAGGCAAGGGCAGACTGGCCTCCAACTGAGGCTGTGTTAGAGGTTAGTAGAGGCTTAGAAGGAAACAGGCAGCTGATCAGCCTGGAGAAGACAGACAATGGTCTCGGCAGCAACAGTGACAGATGAAGAGGACTGCAGTTCAGCAAGCTGAGAGGATCCCGCAGGAGACAGGGGCCTGGGAAAGCCCCTAGGGAGACACCTCATTGACAGAATTTGACTTGGACCAAAGGCTTCTAACCCTGAAATTCCAAAGGACTTACTGATTATTTGAAAAAGTTCTTCTCTTTATGACAGGCTTAGCCAAGGTGAGCTGGGGGTCATCCTTATCCCGTCCGTAAACTTGAGGTCTACTCATCAGAGGGTGGTAAAACCAAGTCTTCCTATCTGGGGCTCCCCTGAGAATATATATGAACCCAGGGGGTGTGGCAGGTCAGTCAAGGTAGAGCAAAGTCACTTTCTTTTCATGGGACTGTCACCAACAAAAGATGTGCGAATGAATGAATCTTTTTGAATGAAGCCTCAGCAAAGGGGTAATCATGGAAGATAAAACAACCTTAGTTATACCAGTTCCAAATAATGAAGCATAAAGTTTTAAACAATTGTGGCCTTGGTATTTTACCTGCCTGACAAATGAGAGACTTGGGAATGTGCCAACGTCTTATATTTTCATGTTTTATTCTGTGTTTAGTGTCACACCATCGCCGTCATCAATACCAAAGTTGTTCTCATAGTCAGCATTAGAATTCTGGGCAGTATCTGCTTGCTTTCTGAAGCTAATTCCAGTAATAATTTTTGAAAGTCTGTTTTGATTTTCAGTGTTTGTAGGCAGTCAGGAGTGAGCCAGACTCCCACACAGGAAATAGAGTCATCTTTGTCCACGGGCACCGAGCTAAGGCATGATGACATGGTGGTGGAGCAGGGTGCCACTCTCAATTCAGTGTGACATACCTTATGGGAAACCAAATTGCTGGGCACACCAGAAAGGGAAAATCTCTGCCACTAAGAAACCTCAGGGCACCTGGAGTCTAGGCTACATTAAATAAGGCAAAACCATTAGCAAAGCTGTGCAAAGATAGACATAGACATAGACCAACGAGGGGGAAGAACATGCATTTTAGGCACAAAAACACTTGAGGTGCTAGAATCAAAGGAGTGCAGCAGCATAAATATAAAGCAAAGATAGATTCTTCCAGAATTTCAATAAGCCAAAAGGTTAACTATCCTAAAGCAACACCAAAACCATCAGGGATTTCTAGACAGTTGATATTGTCTGGAATTAGGGCTGAGAAAGCACAAAGGTGGTAGTAAACTCAAGCCTTTAACTCAGGCGCAGAGTGATTTCTCATACTCAGTTTCCATCACTCAAATCAAGGCTTCAAAGTCGTTTACTTTGTACTTTCTATTAACATTCACAGTGAAGGTATCCTAAACACTCAATTTTCACATTCTTTTTCACTGACAAATCAAGAATTAAATACAAACTTTGCTAAATGCAGACATTTTCCAAAGTGGTTCATGAGCACCCTCTAGTGACACTGAGGCCAGTTAAGACAACACATGCCCCCTACCAAAACTGTCTTTAAAAAGTGCAGATTCACCGTATTCCATCTCTAATGTCAGCTAAAAATAGATCTTCTGCCACCGTTATTTGCACAGCCATAAACTTAGCTTACTTCTGTCTTTAGAATCCATAACTAGATAAAGCCATTTATTAAAGAATACGCAATGCAATCATCTGAAAACATTTCAAAGTACCTTTGCTTGATCCCAATGTGAATGCATTATTTTGGCTGTTGGGAAGCATTTTTACAAACAAATAAACTTGATTACAAAGTAGTCAAGGATGATTTTTAAAAAATAACAATACACTTGTATAGTTCATTTCTCTTCCTAACTTATTTCAGTACTCCAGTGACTATTGAAACTGATCACAATGGCTAAATCCACACAACTCTGTTACATTTGCCTGATCATTTATTTCCTTATACATTTAGTGTTTGTTTTTTTTTAAACAGATGCTTCCCTCAAATTCTTCCATTCCTCAACCCTGTACTCCAGAGTTCTTAAACTAGTGGACCTTGGAAAATTGTGGAGTACAGGCATGGTCTATTTACATTTAAAATTTTCATACTGGTCACCAACATTTAAAAATCTTCTGAAGAAGGAAAATGATCTTTGGTAACACTTGGCAACACACTTCCAGGAACCAGGGGAAGTGTGTGTGTGTGTTGGGGGGGGGGGGTCCGTTTAGGTGAGCCAGTCACAACTCAGTCCCCATCAGTCACATGGGTTACTTACCTGGCCCTGAAAACCTTTAAGATGCAATCTCTGATTCGAAGACCCCTTTCAATTCTTCTCATGAAAGTTCTTTAAAATCCTAGTAACCAAGCTAATCTACCCTATTGGTGCCACAAAAGGCTACCAACCATGCAGATTAAAAGGAACACACTATCATCAAGAAAAGTAAAAAGATATTCTCAGTAACAGAGGAATGCCAACACACAAATAAATAGTTTAGACTGATTTCAAATGCAGTCAATTCCCTAAGCCTTGATAAAGTTCACTTTGCCTTCATGACCCATATCTTTGAGATGGCAAAACCCTCACCACAGCAAACAAGCAGCTTGCAGATCACAAGCCACCTGCGCACATCCCCAGATTCCTCTCTTGGAGCCAAAGCCCTGGAGACCAAAGCACCGGAGGCTAGCCAGGTCAGGAGAAGGGAATGTGCACTCACGGGTGTGCTGCCATCTGAGAAGGTGTTCATGCTGACAGAGCTGCTCAGCTTGTCCGAGGACACAGAGGGCGGCGACGGGCTCCGCTTCTCCAGGGGCTCCTGCCGCTGCAAGTATTCACGCCACGCTCGCTGAATGCTGCCGAAAACAAACAGAAAGCACAGGCCCCGTCACTCCAGTCACAGACTCAGCCTCTGACAAGCACGAGGAGTCCGAAGGAACTGACTTTGACCAGGAACCTGAAGCACAGAGAACGTGACATGGAAAGTCGGAAGGCCCGAGCTGTCTGTGTTACTGGTTTGACCTTCACAAGCTTACCTGAACTAAACCAGTCTACAAGAAACAACTTGGTCAGAAAAAGTCATCTGTCAAAGTGCAATCAGTTTGCACATGTAAATGTACATGCTTTGACTTATGGGACACAAAACCTTTCAGTTTCTCACCACGTTTTCAAGTGAGAATAATAAATTATTGTTGAAGAACTGTTCTGTGCCAGGGCCAGCACTTGGCTCTAGATAGAGGAGACAGCACAGCCCTAGGGGGCCATTCACATAGACTTCAAGGTGAAGGGTGTTCCATGATGTTAGATGGTATAGTCTATGTGACCAAATGCATTGGCTCTGCTCTGGGACAAGACAGGCAAGTGCCCTGCGTTCATGAATGTTACATACTGTGGAAGGAAACCAGTAATGTATGATGAATAAACAAAGACGTGGACAGAGAAGACAGAAATATTTGAAATTGTTATATTCAGAAAATTAACTCATGGTTAGGTGGCTGCTTGAGATTTTACCCAAGGAAGTTTTTTATGTCCTATGGTTAGTAACTCTCAAAAGAGTCATCTGATCCGAATAACAGAAACCTCTTCTTCATTTTTGCCTGGGAAATCCCCTGGAGGGAGGAGCCTGGTAGGCTACAGTCCATGGCATCGCAAAGACTAGGACACGACTGAGTGACTTCACTTCACTTCTTCATGAGAGCTAAGCGAATTTCTCCATTTGGACTAGCTTCTAATCTTTGAAGAGATTAATATCTAGATTTTCACATGTGACCAGGGAACTGAATCTATTTTCTCCTGGGAGTTGCTAGACATGAACACCAATTGTCAGGATTCAGCTTTTGAAAATAGTTTTAAATGGCTGCGCTGATTCGCTCATGATCTCTTCTCAACTCCTTCTCAACTCTTCTCAATCTTTTTCAATTCTTCCACATACAACCAAAGTCACTGAAGGTGTTTTTTGTATAAACAACATTTGTTTTCATTTGGCTAGAATGGTTCAGAGACTGTCCATTCTCAACAATCAGAGGACATACAGAACACATAAACATTGGTATGTGTTCCCTAATTTATTAAGGCTTTGTGAGTTATAATGTTCAAGGAAAAGTCCAGAAGCTACAGTGAAACAACCTTGGGATCAGAGGCCACTTTTCCCTGAAACTATGAAACTTCAGCTTCTGGGGCCCTTACTTGGAGGCCAGGAGCTTCTTGACTTGGGTCATAGATAGTCACTGTTTTCTTATTTAATGTTTTCTCAAAATGTACCCTTATTTATTTATTTTCCTTTGGTTTAAAATTTTAAACAGGATCTCAGAGAGACTCCTGTAAGATTAAGAGGGTCCTGTAAGGGTGGCTGAGTGTGGTAATCCCATTGTTTCTTCTGGATTTCATTTTACTAAGGGAGTATCAAACTTTTGGCAGCTAATTTCCATGTCTTCCAAAGTGCTTGAAGCGTTGGGCAAATGCCAGAGCGCTGCTGAGAAGTTCTGCCGCCTTAGGACACCTACAGCTTGTAAACCTGCCCATCAAGGACTTAAAAGCATGTGATTTTTAAAAAGTAACTTAAAAAATAGAGAATACTGACAACCCATAGGATACCCATACGTTTATAGGACTATGAAGTATTCCTCTCTCCAAGCTCCATTTTTTTAATTGCCTTGGTTATTCAGAAAATATAGAAAGAAAATATTGTAGCCTTTTGAGAAGTTGGGCTTCCCTTGTGGCTCAGCTGGTAAAGAATCCACCTGCAATGCGGGAGACCTGGGTTCAGTCCCTGGGTTGGGAAGACCCCCTGGAGAAGGCAAAGGCTACCCACTCCAGTATTCAGGCCTGGAGAATTCCATGGACTGTATAGTCTCCGGGGTCGCAAAGAGTCCGACAAGACTGAGCGACTTTCACTTTGAGAAGTTACATTTTAGCTTGATGAACAGCAGGGGGCAGCATGACACCTTCAAAAAACAAAAAACAAACCAACGCTGGACAAAAATCCAGGTGAGATCTGCAAAGAATTTAAAGCATTCTCTTCTCCCTTGTAGTTATGGGATCTGAAAAATGACATACCAGTTTTCCTTAAGTTGAAGATTAAGAAGAGAGTATTTTTCCCTTCCAAGTGGAAGAATATAATCTTCTTTTCTTAATTGATAAAATGTGACATTTGTTGTTTGTTGTTTATTCTCTAGTTAGTATCCGACTCTTTGTGACCCCATGGACTGCAGAGCACCAGGTTTTCCTGTCCTTCAATATTTCCCAGAGTTTGCTCAAACTAACGTCCAATGAATCGGGGATGCCATCCAACCATTTCATCCTCTGTTCAGTTCAGTTCAGTTCTGTTGCTCAGTCGAATCCCACTCTTTGTGACCCCATGAATGGCAGCACACCAGGCCTCCCTGTCCATCACCAACTCCCAGAGTTTACCCAGACTCATGTCCATCAAGTCTGTGAAGCGATCCAACCATCTCATCCTCTGTTGTCCCCTTCTCCTCCTGCCCCCAATCCCTCCCAGCATCAGAGTCTTTTCCAATGACTCAACTCTTCACATGAGGTGGCCAAAGTATTGGAGTTTCAGCTTCAACATCAGTCCTTCCAATGAACACCCAGGACTGATCTCCTTTAGGATGGACTGGTTGGATCTCCTTGCAGTCCAAGGGACTCTCAGAGTCTTCTCCAACACCACAGTTCAAAAGCATCAATTCTTCAGTGCTCAGCTTTCTTCACAGTCCAACTCTCACATCCATACATGACCACTGGAAAAACCATAGTCTTGACTAGATGGACCTTAGTCAGCAAAGTAATGTCTCTGCTTTTTAATATGCTATCTAGTTTGGTCATAACTTTTCTTCCAAGGAGTAAGCATCTTTTAATTTCATGGATGCAATCATCATCTGCAGTGATTCTGGAGCCCCCAAAATAAAGTCAGCTACTGTTTCCACTGTTTCCCCATCTATTTGCCATGAAATGATGGGACCAGATGCCATGATCTTAATTTTCTGAATGTTGAGCTTTAAGCCAACTTTTTTACTCTCCTCTTTCACTTTCATCAAGAGGTTCTTTAGTTCCTCTTCACTTTCTGCCATAAAGGTTGTATCATTTGCATATCTGAGGTTATTGATATTTCTCCCGGCAATCTTGATTCCAGCTTGTGTTTCTTCCAGCCCAGCGTTTCCCATGATGTACCCTGCATATAAGTTAAATAAGCAGGGTGACAATGTACAGCCTTGACGTACTCCTTTTCCTATTTGGAACCAGTCTGTTGTTCCATGTCCACTTCTAACTGTTGCTTCCTGACCTGCATACAGGTTTATCAAGAGGTAGGTCAGATGGTCTGGTATTCCCATCTCTCATAATTTTCCACAGTTTATTGGGATCCACACAGTCAAAGGCTTTGGCATAGTCAATAAAGCAGAAATTGATGTTTCTCTAAAACTCTCTTGCTTTTTCCATGATCTAGCAGATGTTGGCAATTTGATCTTTGGTCCCTCTGCCATTTCTAAAACCAGCTTGAACATCTGGAAGTTCACGGTTCAAGTACTGCCGAGGCCTGGCTTGGAGAATTATGAGCATTACTTTACTAGCATGTGAGATGAGTGCAATTGTGTGGTAGTGAGCATTCTTTGGCATTGCCTTTCTTTGGGATTGGAATGAAAACTGACCTTTTCCAGTCCTGTGGCCACTGCTGAGTTTTCCAAATTTGCTGGCATATTGAGTGCAACACTTTCACAGCATCATCTTTCAGGATTTGAAATAGCTCAACTGTAATTCCATCACCTCCACTAGCTTTGTTCATAGTGATGCTTTCTAAGGCCCGCTTGACTTCACATTCCAGGATGTCTGGCTCTAGGTGAGTGATCACACCATCGAGGTTATCTGAGTCATGAATATCTTTTTTGTATAGTTCTTCTGTGTATTCTTGCCACCTCTTCTTAATATCTTCTGCCTCTGTTAGGTCCATACCATTTCTGTCCTTTATCAAGCCCATCTTTGCATGAAATGTTCTCTCAGTATCTCTAATTTTCTTGAAGAAATCTCTAGTCTTTCCCATTCTGTTGTTTTCCTCTATTTCCTTGCATTGATCACTGAGGAAGACTTTCCTATCTCTCCTTGCTCTTCTTTGGAACTCTGTAGCCCCTTTCTATTCCTGCCCTCAATCTTTCCCAGCATCAGAATCACATATATACAAATACCTGTAAAATAGGCATTAAAATATCTATTGATATAAGTCCACTCACTTCCTTAATTAAAAAGCTATTTCAGTTTTTGAATATTTGCCTTATTATCCTTGTCTACGTATACGAAACCAGTTTTACTTAGTCGAAAGCATATTAGATTTTGTTCTTTTTTCTTTAAATTTAGGGGTCAAAAATGAAAGGCCAGTCACATTACTCTAGGCTACTATTCTAAATTGCTACACTATTTCTACACTATTTCTTTTGAATGGTAGAGCCTTGCTATTATTACTCTCTGAATCATAGAAAAGTATTTGCATCATACACTTAACCCTCTTTGCACTGATATGATGTTCATAGATTAAATTAGTCTAATATTAGCCCTCAGAATACCATCTCTAAATATTATTTTACTGTAGGAGAGAATTAAAACAAAATGCAGAGGCATTTGTCCCTCGGTCAAAGGGAATGACTTTCACTCTCTTATTCCAGCTTTATGACAATTCCTACTCACAAGTCTCCTTTACAGCTGCAGTAGAAACCCTGAACACCAACTACCTTGACATTTTTACTTCTGAAACTAAGCAATACCATCAATACAATGCTTTAAAAGCTGGTTGCAGAGAGGGAGTACTCTCTGTGTGTTCCCATATGTTGAATTATAAATAAAGTACAGAAATTTACTTCAAAAGAGATGATAAATACATGTTTCAATTTCTTTGCCAGCTCAACTCCAATTTATCTTCCCTTGTCTCAGGGACGGCATAATCATCTGCCTCTACCCTTTCTTTGTCAGTTTCACAGGGCGGGTGCTTCTCTCCCACACTCAGAGCTACTTGGGGACTCACAGTCTGGGCAGCTCTGGTCATCTCTGGATGTCCTTACAGAGAAGAGCAGAAGAGAACACTCTGAGAGTTGGGATGCTTAGAGGAGGTTTGAGGGTGTCCTGGTTTTCAATTAGTTTTCAAGGATGGATGGGATTTAGACTGCTAGGGAGGAAGAGGAAAAGACCTTGGACAAAGGCATGGAAGTGAAGGTACCAGGCAGGATGCAGGAGGATCCCAGAAAAGACGGCAGAGCATGAGGTTATGAATACAGGAAGAGGATCCCGATGTCGACAGGGTCAGGTGGGGGCAAGACTGGGCAATACCTGCCCCTTGTGAGGGGGAATCCCCCATCAAGGCACAGTCAGTAGTTACCAGACCTTCAGCTTTTCAAAGGCAGCCAGAAATCTGGATTCTTGTGTGAAACTTACTAAATAATTTTAAAAATACTTTATTACCCAAAGTAAGTGGAATTTGAGGATAAGAAAAGAGGACACCATCAAAGAAAACACAAGTCTAAGTATCTTCTGAAACAATTGATTTTCTACAGCTCCTTTTGCGTGCATTCTCCCACTCAGTCCTACCACATGTGGGCTGTGGGGAAGGCTTCACTAATATTATTATTATCTTAGTGGTAGGTTTTGCCTGCCCAACACTCTCCTTCTCTTGGTTCCAGCACCCATTTCTCTACGGGGACCCACCAACCTTCAACCAATGAGCTATGGATGAGGCAGACCCCACCCCTCCACTGTAGAGAGCAGCTTGTGTGCCAGACTGAACACCCAGAGGGCAGCGATTGGTTCATAGAAGCTCACATGGCTCAAGCCAGGCAACAAGAGGCTACAGAAAGAGAAGCCCCCTCTTGCACCTGGAGGTTTGCGATTGGTAACCTGGAGCTAGCCATGACCAGTTTGCTACAATGCTGGGAGAAAATGAAGAGAAAAGAGCTTACAGAAGACAGAGATGCCTGGTGACTGTGCCCCTTGGGTGTTTATATTAGGTAATATAATAAAAATCTCTTTTTTTATATACAACTTAGTTTGAGTTGAGTTTCCGTTACTTGCAACTACCAGTTTCTATGTATTGATGAAACAGCCCCCTCTCCCAGTCTTGAAGGGTTGGCCTTGTGTAGGAAATAAAACTTATCATTCAACCTTGCCCCCGCTCTTGATTGTCTCTCAAGCTTCTGCTTATCCAAACAACCTATTTCATTTTTAATAACTCCCAGTAGCTAAGGGTGTGCCCATGCAAGAGACGTGGGTTCAGTCCCTGGGTCAGGAAGATCCCCTTGAGGAGGAAATGGCAACCCACTCCAGTATTCTTGCCTGGAAACTCCTATGGACAGAGGAGCCTGGAGGACTACAGTCCGTGGGGTTGCAGAGAATCAGACATGCCCGAGCAATTGAGTACGCACACACAGACCAGTGAGTGCCACAAAGGGGAGGACCTCAGTCAGCACCTAGATTTGGACTCATTGGAAGCTAGACCTTCAGGAAGCAGCTTTCAAAAAAAGTATAAATATACACAGTCTTGGGGGACCATAAGCACAAGCCCTGCTGGCCTCCAGAGCCAGGAAGGGATCAAGGGGTAACATTCCCTGGGTGGCAGTCACAATAACCAGGGCATGCATACTCAATTGCTTCAGCTGTGTCCAACTATTTTGGGACCCCAAAGACTGTAGCACACCAGAATCCTCTGTCCATGGAATTCTCCAGGCAAGAATACTGGAGTGGGTTGCCATGCCCTCCTCCAGGGGATCTTCCTGACCCAGGGATCAAACCTGAGGCTCCTGAGTCTTCTGCATTGTGGGTAGATTCTTTATCCACTGAGTCACCAAGGAAGCCCAATATCCAGGGCACCAGATGTAAAAACTGGGGCCCCAGACACTCACAAGAGCTCCTCTGCAAGAGACGCTGAAGCTCTGGAGTATGGCTGAGGGACAGCTTGAAGATAGTGCCCACCCCCCAGTGTCTCAGGAAAGGTTTACAGTCAGCCCTTAGATGTGCACTTAATTAGAAGCCTCCTGTCTCACATCAAGACTGAGCTCCTGGGTCTGCTCCCTCTCGCTGTGCCCAGGGAGTGGTAACTGTTTGTAAGAACACTTTCTCCACTGGTTGTGGTCCATATCCTACTCCTCTGCTATAAAAGGGTGCCCATGTGCTGGGGCTGACCAGTTTTCAAATCAGCAAATGAGTTTCTTTGACGTGAAGTCTGGGCACTTTTTTAAAGGATGCTTCTGTGCTGAGCCCTAGAGTGGGTAAATCTGCATGCAGGCTCTTTAAGAGAGGTTCCTCAGTTCACCATAACCTCTAGGATCTCGTGAGCATGAGCTAAACAGTCTTCAAAGCCAAACGCTTTTGGGACTCATCTCTCAGGGGCCAGTCATGAAAGTTGGGGTGTTCAATGCAGAGTATAGCTCTTTGTCTCCTCAGAGAGAAGCGCAAGGCTTTGAGTGCACTCCCAAATAGGAGTCATCACACCAGCGTTTCATGGAGAGATTGTGTCTCAGCCTTTCCTATCCACTTTGATGTGGTTTTCCTCTTGTCTGTCCAATGTGAAGGGGTCACTCCACCAGTTTTTAATTCCCCACCCTCCCTCCCCCCGCCCAGAGGGAATTGTTCCATTCATAGTTGTAGATTCAGTGTGTCTGTGGGAGGACATAGTTCACGATCTTTGTGTGTTGATGTCTTGAAGCAGAACCTCCCGGAAACTAAACGTGTTTGCACATGCTTAGTCACTCAGTCATGTCTGACTCTTTGCGAGCCTTAGGGACTGTAGCCCTCCAGGCTCCTCTGTCCATGGGATTCTCTAGGCAAGAACACTGGAGTGGGTTGCCATGCCCTGCTCCAGGGGATCTTCTCAACTCAAGGATTGATCTTGGATCTCCTGCATTGCAGGCAGATTAGAGTGATGTAGGTTCTTGCTCAGTTTTACTTCTTATTAGCTGTGGCCTTGGGAAAAGTTCTAAACTTTCAGGCCTGCACTTTGCTGATGTGCAAAATGGGAACAACAGTAATGTCTTCATAATTCTTGCAAGGAGTCAAACATATGGTATTTATATTTAAGTCATTTAGCCCCAAATTTGACAAATAGAGGTTCTAGATAAATCACGATAATTACTTAAGAAAACCAGACACTTTCAAATATTTTTAAGTAATAGGTGCAAATCACAGGGGCTTCCCTGGTGGCTTAATGGTAAAGAAACTGCCTGCCAATTCAAGAGGTTCAAATTCTATCACTGGGACAGGAAATCCCGTAGAAGAGGAAATGACAACCTGCTCCAGTATTCTTGCTGGGAGAATCCTATGGACAGAGGAGTCTAGTGGGCTGCAGCATATGATATACTGGATTTCTGAGGATCTTTACAGGAAATATTTTATTAGCCCAATTTGATATAAAAATATGTTTAGAAAAGGTACAGTTGCATGGGGAAGACACACTAGAGTTAATGTTTTTCTTAGATTTTCTCATTGAAAGCTCACTACAATTCTTTAAGATATGGTTCGTGTTCTCATTTTATAGAAGAATGCAATGAAGGCCCAGAGAGATAAGCAATGCTCCCAAGGTCACTCAGCAGACAAGGAGCAGGGCTGGATTTGAACCTAGGGTGCTCTAGCTTCAAAGTCTGCTCTCTCAACCTCTCATCCCTCATGGCTTCTTTTAATGAATCTTTTGACAAAAATTGATAGGTAGTACTTTCAAACAAAGGCACTTCAGGTTTTACTGAGATTCGAGTTTGACTTTATTTGGGGAACTGTCTTCCTTCTCAAGACTATGTCTGTCTGTCTCTGTCTCTCTCCCTTTTAGAGTCGAAATGTTATTTCATCACTAAATAAAATATACTAATAACAAGTAAGGAGAGGAATTGAACATATTTAATGAGAAGACTTTTACA
The DNA here is from genome assembly GCF_032405125.1 of Capricornis sumatraensis. Taxonomy (NCBI): domain Eukaryota; kingdom Metazoa; phylum Chordata; class Mammalia; order Artiodactyla; family Bovidae; genus Capricornis; species Capricornis sumatraensis. Next base: position 214,300,324 of record NC_091069.1, read on the forward strand.
AGATGATTTGTATTTGATAGATCGTTATGTTATTCCATTACAAAATAAACATATTGTTAAAAACATAAAGAGACAGACCACACAGAGTTAATAAACAATTTTTAAATGATGGCCTGTGTTCAGAAGATGCACTTTAGGTCTCGTTGCAACATGCAAGGAGTGACCCTGATGTGAAGGGCAGGGATTTGAAGGGGTTTGGAGGGTCCATTTCCTTCCTCTGCAGCCAGGCCTCCCTGCTAAAACCTGCACTTCTCTGCTGTGTGCACTCATTCCCAGACCCTTGGGCAGCCTTGGCCCTATCTCAAACCTTGTGCTCTGTGACAACCTAGAGGGATGGGATGGGGTGGGAGGTGGGAGGGGACATATGTATACCTATGGCTGATTCATGTTGATGTATGGCAGAAACCAACATAATATTGCAAAGCAAATATACTTCAATTAAAACAAAATTGTTTAAAGAATACTTTCTGTCTTAGGGCTGCATGGGAGCATTTGTCATGGTGCTTTCACTATTACTTTTGCTTTTACTAAGTTTTCAGACTTAAGAGGCTTTCCTGTGCTTGATCTTCCTGCCTTTCACCTCCCCAAAGTGACTTTTTATTAATAGCTGTGCAATCCTGATTGCTTTCGCCCTTTTGATGCAGTTCTTTGATCCTCTGAGTCTAAAACACAAAATTACCTCTTAGCGGCAGCATTCTTGAGCCAGGGGATTTGCTCTTCCTGATATTTCCTCTAAATTCCACTCTTAACACACTTGTTCTTTCCCCCACAGGCCTCTAATTCCTTCCAGGTGGCAAATACTTTGCATTGCCACCTTCTGGTTGTGGTGGTTTAGTCTCTAAGTGAAGTGAAGTCGTTCAGTCGTGTCCAACTCTTTGCGACCCCATGGACTGTAGCCCACCAGGGTCCTCCAGCCATGGAGGTCCTCCATCCATTTTCTAGGCAAGGGTACTGGAGTGGGTTGCCATTTCCTTCTCCAGGGGATCTTCCCGACCTGGGGAGCGGACCCGGGTCCCCCACATTGCAGGCAGATTCTTTACCATCTGAGCCACCAGGGAATCATTTCACTAAACTTCCTAGCAAAGCAAGGCTCCCCCAAAGTACTATTAATTAAATGAACAAGAGTCTAGACTTTTCTCATTTTCTTCAAGGCCCCTGATGAGATCTGTGGTGTACTTTCATGACTAAGGACTAAGTCTCTAAGTCATATCTAATTCTTTGTTACCCCATGGACTGCAGCTTGCCAGGTTCCTCTGTCCATGGGATTCTCCAGGCAAGAATACTGGAGTGTGTTGCCATTTCCTTCTCCAGGGGATCTTCCCCATTCAGGGATTGAACCTGGGTCTCCTGCGTTGCTGGCAGATTCTTTACCAAGTGGACCACCAGGGAGGTGCTGTTATCAAACTGCCTCCTTTTAATGTTGTCCTGAGTGTGAGGGAATGGCTGAGATCCTTTCCTGCTCCTGCTGACCCCCAGAGATTGGCCTGCCAGAGTACATCCCATCTCGGGGCTTGCAGGAGCTGGACTGTCCAGAAATCCTTCACTGGAACCTACTCTCTCGCCTCATCAGGGAGGGGATTGAAGAGTCTACAGGAAAGCAAATGTTATGATGTAGTAACCCCAGCTTCTCCTTCTCCCCATACCCCTTCTACCTGGGAAAGATAGGTTTCCAGCTGGTTCCCACCAAGAGAAGACAGAAGACCATAACAGAAAGCCTGTGAAGTTTGACAGTAACTCTGGAACATGGAATAAAACCCCACCTTTCATATCCAAGGCTCTGTAGGTCTAAAGGTCCCTTGAGAAGCAGGAATGGGTGTATGCCAAGATATTCCTTGTTGAGAATGCCAAGGTCAGCCTGGGGAAGACCATCAGCAAAGCAAGAGACACAATGAGGGGTGCAACCCACACCACTGGTGGGGGCTCAGGGGAGAGCCAGCAACCCTTCCCACAGAGTCCCAACTCTTTTAAGGAAGGAACTGCCTAGGGTGTGAAAGCTCACCATCAACAGGAAACCTGGAGCAGCCTTGGTGCTTAGCACTCAGAAGGTGGGAGAGGTGACACCAGGAGGGGAGGGGAGGAGGAAGGAGGGGAGACAGAAAGTGAAAGAGGAGAGGGAAGGGAAGGGAGCTGGCTGCACAGCTGTAGGGAGGTGTTCAAACTGTCACGAGAGTTAAGAATTTAATAACCAGATTAGACAAGAGTCACTGAACTGGAGTCAATTCTCCGATGGGACTCAAATTCCATTATTGGGTAAGATTAAGTTTTCTCTCCCTCATCCCCCTCCACTGAGTGGAAATGGGGTTCAGAGTTATTAGAAGAGATAAAACCATTCTGTTTGCACCTCACTGAGCTGAGACTCCTCCATCATGCCAGCTACACATAAAATCCCAGATTCTCGGAGCTACTAGGCTCTTAGGCATGGAGATTCTTTTTTTTCTTTGCCTGCTCCTCTCTCTGGCACCTGCCCCTCTGTCTCTACAGATTGGAGAAGATGAAAACTAAAAAAGACCAGGGAGGTTTCTTAACTTCATTTCAGCATACAAATTAATCACTTTAATTTTTCACACAGCCAAACTTCCTTTCCAGTGCTTTTTCAGTTAAGAGGACGTTATCTTAATAAGAAAATTCCTAGCAATAAAGCAACCTATGTTTGGAAACTAACATCTTGTGGAATGAGGCTGACATACAGCTTACACAAAATGATTTGGTAGCCTGATTCATTATTTGCTTAGTAAGTGTGACACACAGCTCCTTAGCAGGGGGCCTGACTGGTTGAGAAGCCACATCTGAACTTTACCTTGAGAGGCAGCCCTGTGTGCTCACCCAGAGGCAAGCTTTTTACTGATAACCAAGGTTAATGTAGATTTATAGGGGTGTGTATACATATTTGCTTTTATCCAGCAGGATATTATATATCTGCATCATTTCTGTTTCAATTCCTACATTCAGCAATGGCTTACTTTTTCAAAGTTGTACACCTCAATGCTCCCCTCTTCAAGGTGACTTCTTTCCTAAAAGATTCCTCTTTGGGCTTTTTGCAAATGATCAGTGTTCCTGACCAAGAACAGACGTGTTCAGATTCTCCAGATACATGCTTTTCAGAGTGTTAAGCTGTGTGTGTGTGTGTGTGTGTGTGTGTGTGTGTGTGTGTGTGTGAGACAGAGAGAGAGGGAGAGAAGGAGAGAGAGAGAGAGAGAGGGGGAAGGAGGGAGGGAAGGTGAGGGAGGGGGGGAGAGAGAGAGAAAGACTATATACACTCACGATAAGGCTCATAACTTATCCCCAAAGAAAAAATCTGAATGGGAAAGGATCGCAGAGTACAAACATAAACAGTTTAAAATTGCTTCTAAAGTGACTATTTGGAGAAGGAAATGGCAACCCATTCCAGTATTCTTGCTTAGAGAGTCCCGTGGACAGAGCAGCCTGGCAGGCTACAGTCCATGGGGTCACAAGAGTCGGACACGACTTAGTGACTAAACCAACCAGCCAACCAAAGTGACTCTGATAGGTCCTTTCTTAATAGTTTTCAGTTCAGTTCAGTCACTCAGTCATGTCTGACTCTGCGACCCCATGAATCGCAGCACGCCAGGCCTCCCTGTCCATCACCAACTCCTGGAGTTCACTCAGACTCACGTCCATCGAGTCCGTGATGCCATCCAGCCATCTCATCCTCTGTCGTCCTCTTTTCCTCCTGCCCCCAATCCCTCCCAGCATCAGAGTGGACTGGTTGAATCTCTTTGCAGTCCAAGGAACTCTCAAGAGTCTTCTCCAACACAACAGTTCAAAAGCATCAATTCGACGCTCATTTAGAAGGCTGTTATTTTGTTTTAGAATACAGCCTGTCTGTCTTTGGATCTCGTTAGTTTTATTTTTGTTAATACTGAGGTGTATATAGCAGTATGTTTATGCTTTAGTCATTTGCAGTAGGAGAAGGAGAATCTCGTTAAGCCATATTAAGAGAGAGTAAGAAAGGAAAGGACAAGAAGTGAGAAAGAAAAGGAAAGGATTTTTTTCTCAAAATAACTGGACAAGAGCTGGACTGGAAACAGAAGGAAGAGGGTGGAAAGAGTGTGCATGTGTGTGTGTAAAAGACATGGTCTAAGGTGGAATAAATCAAGTTACTGAGAAGAAAGGCAGTGAAAAATACTAGTGAGATTTGAAGAATGTTCAAAGGGAACATTCTGAAAGGGAAAAACCAAGAAACAAAGTGATGATCATCAAATACTTCCCTACATTATCCATCAATGGTACTGTGTGCTCAAAACAGCTTTGTTGCTACTTACAACTGGGAAAAAATACTGTGTAATATATAAATATACATGTGAATAAATGTGTGATTCTTATACCCATGAACTCCAGAATAGTTCAGAGATTAATAGAGTAAGAACTGTAAAAACCCAAAAATTTTAATGTGAACTTTAAAATAACTTACATTTTCACCTTTGAGTCCAAGGGCTGTAGATTGAGGTGACACTTTTGAATGTTATTCTCCACATCCATGGCCAGTTGGTGACTACAAACAGAAATAATGCCTCAATATAAATGAATCCATAAAGCTGTCATTTACATCAATAAAAGTGCCAAATTGACACTGTAATTGACATATGTAATTGACAAAGCAAGTACATATACACTTTTGTTCATTTTATTAATACAGTCCTAAAAATTCTTATTGATGGATAGTAGATAAATAACCATACCATAGAAAGAATACGTGGTTTTGCCTTTTAACATTGCTTTTCTTTTTATTTCTACCACTTAACTCAACATTCATATCTAAGGCATGTAAATCATTTACTTTACACAAAGACAAAGGCAGAATATTAAACTGTTTCAGAGGAATAAAAGCCATGAGTAGAATGTTACAAATCCCATGGTATTGTCTAACTAGTAAGTTATAGAGAGAGTCTCATTTGTTCCCAATGGTGTCACCACCACTGAACCTTTTCTCCTTTCATTCTGTAAGCTTTTTCAGGGCTCCCACTATGAACAAAGCATCAGTCAGCCCTGTATAAAGATGGAGGAACTGTGAATATATGCCATTGCTCCTATGAATCTAAGACAACAACTGGGTGCTACAATGGTCAAGGAAGACTATAGCAGCTATGCTGGGTCTTGAAGAATGGACAGGGATTAGTAAGTTAACATGTAAAGGTAATACCTATGAGGAAGATCCTAAAAGATGATGCTGTTAAAGTGTTGCACTCAACAGGCCAGCAAATTTGGAAAACTCAGCAGTGGCCACAGGACTGGAAAAGGTCAGTTTTCATTCCAATCCCAAAGAAAGGCAATGCCAAAGAATGCTCAAACTACCAAACAATTGTACTCATCTCACACGCTAGCAAAGTAATGCTGAAAATTCTCCAAGTGAGGCTTCAACAGTACATGAATGGAGAACATCCAAATGTTCAAATTGGATTTAGAAAAAGCAGAGGAATAAGAGATCAAATTGCCAACATTCACTGGGTCATAGAAAAGGCAAGAAAATTTAAAAAAAAAATCTACTTTGCTTCATTGACCACACTAAAGCCTTTGCTATGTGGATCATAACAAACTGTGGAAAATTCTTCAAGAGATGGGAATACCACCTTATCTGCCTCCTGAGAAATCTATATGCAGGTCAAGAAGCAACAGTTACAAGTGGACATGGTTCCAATCGGGAAAGGAGCAACTCAAGGCTGTATATTGTCAACCTGCTTATTTAACTTATATGCAGAGTACATCGTGCAAAATGCTGGGCTGGATAAAACACACACTGGAATCAAGATTGCTGGGAGAAACACCAATAACCTCAGATACACAGATTACATCAACCTTATGGCAGAAAGTGAAGAGGAACTAAAGAACCTCTCAATGAAAGTGAAAGAGAATAAAAAAGCTGGCTTAAAACTCAACATTCAAAAAACTAAGATCATGGCATCTGGTCCCATCCCTTCATGGCAGATAGATGGGGAGACAATGGAAACAGTGACAGACTTTATTTTGTTAGATTCCAAAATCACTGCAGATAGTGACTTCAGCCATGAAATTAAAAGATGCTAGCTCCTTGGAATGAAAGCTATGACAAACCTAGACAGCATATTGAAAAGCAGAGACATTACTTTACTGATGAAGTTTGAATAGTCAAAGCTATGGTTTTTCCCATAGTTATGTATGGATGTGAGAGTTAGACCATAAAGAAAGTTGAGTGTCAAAGAATCGATGCTTTTGAACTGTGATGCTGGAGAAGACTCTTGAGAGTCCCTTGATCTACAAAGAGATCCAACCAGGCAATCCTAAAGGAAATCATTCCTGAATATTCATTGGAAGGACTGATGCTAAAGTTGAAGCTCCAATACTTTGGCCACCTGATGCGAAGAACTGACTCATTGGAAAAGACTCTGATGCTGGGAAAGACTGAAGGCAGGAGGAGCAGGGGACGACAGAGGATGAGATGGTTGGGTGGCATCACCAACTCAATGGACGTGAATTTGAGCAAGCACTGGGAATTGGCGAAGAACAGGGAAACCTGGTGTGCTGCAGTCCATGGGGTCACAAATAGACACGACTGAGCAACTGAACTCAGCTGATGAGGAAGATATTAAAATAAAGGAGTAAAACCCAAAGAAAACAAAAACACTAATTTAAAAAGATACTGCTGCACATGCCCCAACGTTCATGACAGCATTATTTACAATAGCCAAGATAGAGAAGCAACCGAAGTGTCCACCAAAAGATGAATGGATAAAGAAGATGTGGTATAGACATACCATGAAATACTATTCTGCTATAAAAAGAATGACATTTTGTCCTTTGCAGCAACATGGATGGATCTGGAGGGTATTATGCTTAATGAATAAGTCAGACAAAGACACACTGTATGTTATCACTTAGATGCTGAATCTAAAACATAAAGCACATGAGTGGATATAACAAAGCAGAAGCAGAGTATTACAAGGTACAAACTACTCTTAATATGTATGAAGTAAATAAGCTACAAGAATATATTGTACAGCACAAGGAATATAGACAATATTTTATAATAACTTTCAGTTCAATTCAGTTCAGTCGCTCAGTCATGTCCGACTCTTTGAGACCCCATGAATCACAGCACGCCAGGCCTCTCTGTCCAACACCAACTCCTGGAGTTCACTCAGATTCACGTCCATTGAGTCAGTGATGCCATCCAGCCATCTCATCCTCTGTCGTCCCCTTCTCCTCCTGCCCCCAATCCCTCCCAGCACCAGAGTCTTTTCCAATGAGTCAACTCTTCGCATGAGGTGGCCAAAGTACTGGAGTTTCAGCTTCAACATCAGTCCTTCCAAAGAAATCCCAGGGCTGATCTCCTTCAGAATGGACTGGTTGGATCTCCTTGCAGTCCAAGGGACTCTCAGAGTCTTCTCCAACACCACAGTTCAAAAGCATCAGTTCTTCAGTGCTCAGCCTTCTTCACAGTCCAACTCTCACATCCATACATGACTACAGGAAAAACCATAGCCTTGACTAGATGGACCTTTGTTGGCAAAGTAATGTCTCTGCTTTTGAATATGCTATCTAGGTTGGTCCTAACTTTCCTTCCAAGGAGTAAGCGTCTTTTAAATTCATGGCTGCAGTCACCATCTGCAGTGATTTTGGAGCCCCCAAAAATAAAGTCTGACACTGTTTCCACTGATTCCCCATCTATTTCCCATGAAGTGATGGGACCGGATGCTATAATCTATAGAATTGTAAATCATTATGTTGCACACCTGAAATTCATATAATATTGTGAATTAACTAAGTATCAATTAAAAAATTAGGTCATTGATTTCAGAAACACAACCTAGGCAGGCCCAGGCAGGACTAAATCCCACTGAGGTCCCATTCTGAAGGTGTGAGAAAAGGGAGAGGAGGGCAGGAAGCTATTTACCTGGCCTGGCCACTCAGGTAAGGGGATCTGGGATGCAGCTATTGGTTGGACCCAACTAGATCCAGTATCTTTCTACACCACCTAAAGGATCTTGTTCACCTGTGACTTTATTGGGACAGCAAAATGATTCATTGAAAGTGACTCTACCAACATTATTGGGACCTCTGATGGCAATTTATTTCCATGACTGTGAGCATCAAACTAAACAAAGGAATGTATTCTTTCATTGAAATGATTTGAAGTGCCATTGTTAAATGATTATAAAAGTGACCTATGTTCTTTGGAAAAAAAGAGTAGAAGTGAAATGTTCAGGCTATTTTTGAACAACAAAAAAATATTGTGGAAGGGGACAATACAAGTTGGAATATAAAAGGAAATAAGTTTGTATAAGCAGAAAACTAATAGTCACTGGTCACACAATGTGTACAAAACACTGTTGTGACATTTTGCATGTATTATCTCAATTAGTTCTCCAAGTGGCCTCTATTAGTCAAGCATTATTTTCCATAGCATAGAGGTGAGAAATCTGGAGCTCAGAGAGGTTATGTGCAAGTCAACAGAAATCCCATTAAAACTCAAGTCTCACCACTACAAAGTACCATTTGGAAGATTTTAATATCAGACTTTACTAAACTTCTACTGACTGTGGTTACCATAAAATATTTGACATCTAATCATGTGGTAATGGGTGTATCGGTATGTGTCTGTGTGTTTAAAACTGAAATGAAAGTTTCAGGAATTATGAATTCTCCAACTACATAAAATGTACTCTGATATTTTTAAATTATATTTCAGATTTTTTAAAAGGTCAATGGTGACCAACAAATCAGTTTAACAAATCATCAGCGGATTGTGATCTACAGTTTGAAAAATGTTGCTACAGGGAAACAAAGCACTTGAAGCAGGAAAATGAGATGAATGGGATGTTTTAGAATGGCTTGTGGTGGGAGTGAGCAAGGAGAATGAAGGCAATCATTTAGTTGGGTATTCAAATTGGCCAGATAATAAAGACCAGGATTATAGTTACAGTAAAGAAGAGAAAAGGATAAGAAAAAAATTTGTGCTAGAGACATCATTAGAATAACGAATGTATTTTCTCCTCTCGAGAAAGGAATACCCAAGTGATGGGGAAAACATGGTAGATTAGATATGGCCACTGCATGCTGCCAACAGACCAACATAGTGCTGTGGTTGCTCAAGTGGGATGCTCAGGGGCAAAGGAAAAAAACACCCTTGTCTGGTCTGTGCCACTGGTATTCGGGGTCCATTATTAATTTTATTTGCTCATTTAAAGATATAATAAATGTCTCCTCTGTGCCACGAATGATGTAAATTGTGGAGACACAATGATGAAAAGCTTAGACATGGCTAGTGTTCTTACAGTTTAGGAGATATATATTGAAAAAGTAACTAAAAATGTGACAGATGTTATTAAAGGGCACCACAGAGACCTAAGCCAGCGGTGGTAGGCATGAAAAGCCTTATTTTTATAATTCTATGGTCTTGTGGGAACAACGGCCCTATAAAAAGGATACTTTAAAATATTGTATTATTACAATAAGAAATTAACAATTTGGGCAATAAAGATATACATGAAGTATTGTGGGACCTGTTGCTATACACAGCAACCAAAGACAAGGCTGAAGTCCATAATGAGAACATTTTTTATAATATTAGCAAATTTGTTAATGTTTGTTAATTTATACATCCTCAGGAAGTGATACACTACAAACACCAATAGGTTTAAACTAGATAACTTTAGTTCATTCAATCAATAATTGCCAGTGGGTAATAAAGTGATTGGGGATTCCCAGGTAGCTCAGCTGGTAAAGAATCCTCCTGCAATGCAGAATACCCTGGTTCGATTTTTGGGTCAGGAAGTTCCCCTGGAGATGAGATACGCTAGCTACTCCAGTATTCTTGGACTTTACTGCTGGCTCAGACAGTAAAGAATCCGCCTGCAATGTGGAAGACCTGGGTTCGATCTTTGGGTTGGGAAGATCCCCTGGAGGAGGGCATGGAATCCACTCCAGTACTCTTGCCTGGAGAATCTCATGGACAGAGGAGCCTGGCGGGCTACAGTCTATGGATGGAGTCACAAAGAGTCAGACACGACTGAGTGACTAAGAACAGTACAATAAAATGATTATATTAGTATGCCAGAAGACTGTGTGACTTGCAATCATGAATTTCCTACTCTCGCACCCAGCCTGGTTCAATATTTACAAAAAATAGCACTCAAACTAAGGTCTTAAGTTAATAAATGATTTTCAAAAACAACAGAGTCACAAGCAGCCTTCTTCCTGATTAATGGCCTTAGTAGCTGCTCTTCTCTGTTTAAGGGAATATGCCAAACTTCACTGAGAGAAAGACAGACAGACAGACAGACAGACAGAAAAATGCACCCAAAGCTCCTGCATATGGTCTCAAGTAGAATAGAATTGCTTGGAGAAGGAAATGGCAACCTACTCCAGCGTTCTTGCCTGGAGAATCCCAGGGACAGGGGAGCCTGGTGGGCTGCCGTCTATGGGGTCACACAGAGTCAGACATGACTGAAGTGACTTAGCAGCAGCAGCAGCAGCAGCAACAGCAGAATAGAGTTGCAGCCTCCCCTCCCTTCCTACCAACTGTCTACCACAAAATCCTGTTGAGCATTTAGAATAAATGTAATGTTCCAAGGGGGAATAACAGATCAACTGCCATGACACCACTATCGCTTAACTTATGGTCATTTCAAGTAGCTGAGATGATTTACATCAGCACCCAAGTCAGCTACAGCCATAATGAAATGCCTAATCTGCTCGCTCAAAGTACCCCAATTTCTCAATCAAATTTGACAGCTTTCAAGGACACAGTGTGGCCCTGAAATGGACCAGAATTCCAGGCAAATGGACAGAGTGGTTAGGACAAGCATGAAAGAGAAGCTTGCCCCGCAGGCCTATGTGTTTTGAGAGAAGACTCTGAATCCCATCCCTCGAATTCCTCAATCATGACTGGGGAATACAAGCGTACAAAACAGATTGGCCATTTTCAGAAGCTTTTAGCTTTCTTGGATTTCTAGATAATTCGAGAGAAAAACAGAGGGAGGGCAAGGAGGCAGAAGTCCACATATTGACCACTAGTCTTTGCATATCTTCCTGAGATATATGCTGGGAAAGATACATGCTGGTGTTAGCCAGGGGTTTGATACAGAGTTGTGGTCAATTAGCAGAAAAAAACTAACTGCTAGAGTTCACTTCCCACATTAAAATCAATAACGACAAAACAGTATAGTCAGATTTTAAAAGTAAACGAGCTGAGCTGAACATCACAGAGAAAGTGTGTCCTCAGAGAATTAAGCTAAATGAGATTATTGAATAACTAAAAAAAAAAATTCTAAAATATATGTAGACCACTGGTTCTCAACCCCAGATCCTCATTAGTATCACACCAAGGAAACTTTCAAAAAATACTGATTCTTGGACCTCAGCCCCAGGGATTCATATTTGACTTGTCTGGGCTGGTATTTCTATTAAACTCCCTGGTGATTCGAAGTGTAGCCAGGATGAAGAACCACTGATATAATGTCATTATGATACTAATTAATCTCCATAGAAGAAAAATCTTTCTAGTTTCAGCCAAAAAGTCTTCAGTTATTATTGTTTACAAATAAGTAGTGATGATGGTGATGAGGGAGAAGAGGAAAATCAAACTATTTTATTCTTATTTACCCAAATTAATGAGAACCTGCATAACAAAGATAAATCAAATCCATAGATAAGTCAGCATCTTTATTTGATCAAATGAACTGTTCTTCAAGTGGTATCATGGAGAATTCTTAGAATTGCCATGGGATGGCTATGAACCTGAGAGGCTGGCTAATTCAAACAGCCCCCAGATGGCTGGGGAAGGAGCTGATACTGAAGGCACCATGATATCATGGGTGCCACATTTCATGTGCTCAATAAGACTGTCAAGCCAGCATTCTTAGCTTCATTTTCAAAGATGGGGAAATGGGCTCAGGATGATTAAGTAATTTGTGCAGACTCATAAAGCCAGGAAAAAGCAGAAAGAGGAATCAAATCAAGGTTTTCCAATGTGCAGAAATGTTTTCAACAGCATCTCAGATGGCCATGTGCACTCTTCTTAGGCACTTCCAGTGTCTATTACCTCACTGCTTAACAAAAAAAGTGCTCTCTGTTGAGCAGGCTGAATTTTTACTAAATTCATTCTTTTTTCTGTGTCACCACCTATTGCTCCATATATCCTGCTCATTAATCCTTGTTCTGTGTTCTAAAACAAGAAAAACAATGTAGTCCCTCTTTTATAGGAAAATTTCTTCAAATGTTTAAGTATAGGTATATGTCCCCTAGGAGAAGGCAATGGCAATCCACTCCAGTACTCATGCCTGGCAAATTCCGTAGACGGAGGAGCCTGGTAGGCTGCAGTCTATGGGGTCATTAAGAGTCGGACACAACTGAGCGACTTCACTTTCACTTTTCACTTTCATGCACTGGAGAAGGAAATGGCAACCCACTCCAGTGTTCTTGCCTGGAGAATCCCAGGGACGGGGGAGCCTAGTGGGCTGCCTTCTCTGGGGTCGCACAGAGTCAGACACGACTGAAGCGACTTAGCAGCAGCATATGTCCCCTCCAAGATCTCTTTTCTCCAAGCTACACATCCTCAACTCTTTGCAGTAGTCTTACGTGGTTCCAGAACCCTCACAGTTTTAACTCTTTGATGCTCTTGGGGATGTCAATATGTTTTTTAAATGTGGTGCCCAGAGAAAAATGTGGTGACCCCCACATGGACCTGGCCATGGGACTCCCTTTGAAGACAAAAGGAGAACGGAGCAGCAGAGGATGAGACAGTTAGGTATCAATAGCATCACTGACCCAATGGACATGAATTTGAGCAAAATCCAGGATATAGTGGAGGACAGAGGAGCCTGGTGTGCTATAGTCCATGAGTCCGTGAGGTTGCAGAGTCAGACAGGATTTAGTGACTGAATAACAACAATGACATGGGACTTACTGGTTACCAGCATGGGCTCTGGTGGCACTGAACCTGACTTTCATTCTCATCCTCACCACTCTCAGCTGAGTGTCCTTAGACAAGTGCTGAAAGTTCCCTGGGTCTCTTTTCTTATGGGTAAAATGGAAATAATAATATTGAAAGGTCATCATCAGAGTTTGCTGAGGAAACATCCGTAAGCATCCACTTGTACCAAGTACACTGTAAATGCTCAATTAATGATAGCTCATTTTTTTCTTCTTTTATCTTGATAGTATATACCTACTACTCAGACTATTATGGTGATATTTTTGGAAGCCATATAAAATAATGGTCTCGTGTTAATGTCAGATAAAACCTCTAAGCATTCACTGACACAGAAGTCAGAATATGTCTTTTACAAGCTCTAATTGTACAATTTTCTTTAAAATCTAAATAAAAGACTGTACTTTTAATCTCTGTTCAATTTCATCTCTTTCATTCCGCTTTTAATTCCAGCTCAATTTTGTGCCACTCTGCAGTATTATTTTGAATGGTCATTCTATCAGTCTTGGTGTTACCCTTGTGTTTTTACAAATTTTATGACTTCCTTCTCTACACATCCCTGATTAAAAGCCAAAGATAGAGTAGGGTTAAGTTTCAAGCCCTCAGACATACCATCAGATACATCTCCAGGAATCATGTCACTCTGTTAATCAGTACAGTCTGTGTACTGTAGCTCAAGTAGCCATAAGTCTGTTTGACTGTATCTCAAATGAGCCACATTTCTGGATCCTGATCAAATAATATCCTAATTTTTGCCTTGTGAATAGTTTTTTTTTTTAATGCCAGCATTTCAACTTTAGTATTTTTACTTACTTTTCAAGTACATACTTTCCATCATTAACTTGTTTCAAGGGGTTCTGCAATCTTTTCAATTCTTCCTGTAAAAAAGAAAAAAAAAATGTCTTACAAATTGACTCCATGTACTTTTGGGTAATATTTCAGGAACATTGCTACCAAAATTGATATAATCACTGTTATGAGTTCTGGGCTTTGCAATGGATGAGTGTTTCACATACAATTTTATCCTTGATCAGATTAAAATACAGTTCTTCCACTTACATTGTATGATATTTTTTTAACCACTAAAGATAATGCCTCCTGTTATTTTTCCAGAGTGGCAATATGTTTATACAGATCCACCCACACACCTCCCAAATTTACTCTTATCAACAGTATTATGTTTGCTGGTTGCTGGGTGAGGGGCTCTAAGGAAGGTGGAATGGGTTTGACCATTTAGCAAACAGTTACCTCAGCCCCAGTGCTCAGACACACACACACACACACACACACACACACACACACACACACACACACACACAAGGAAACACATGCACACACTCCTTCCCTGAATTTCAGGCATCCAGTCTCAGTAATCCCATTCCCTCAGCCACAGCGATTGCTTCAGGGATGAGACAGAAGTCAGCCCAGGTTCCTGGTGAGACTGCCTGTCTCCAGACTTGTTTTCAGTCACAGCAGGATTTAAGGAAGGCCCACAGAGAGCTACAGTTCATAGGGTCACAAAGAGCCAGACATGACCGAGGAGACTTAGCACGTAGGCATGCACAGAAGTCTGGACCTGGGAAGACCACAGTTCCTTGAGATCAACCTGCTTGTCTCATCACCACAAATAGCTGAAATGCCAAGAGGAAGCCCCAATATGCACTAACTACTCATTCACCTCTGAAAGACCATCAAGACTAGTCCCAACATGTTTCCAACCCATCAGCCATCTGAGTCTCCTCAGTTACCCATTTTCTTTCTTTCTTTTTTATTTTTTGTTGTCGTTTCTCTAGCTTTATTTTTTTTCTTTTTACTTTATTTTACTTTACAATACTGTATTGGTTTTGCCATACATTGACATGAATCCACCATGGGTGTACATCCGTTTCCAAATATGAGCACCCCCTCCCACCTCCCACCCCATAACATCTCTCTGGGTCATCCCTGTGCACCAGCCCCAAGCATCCTGTATCCTGCATTGCACATAAATTGGTGATTCATTTCCTACATGATAGTATACATGTTTCAATGCCATTCTCCCAGATCATCTCACCCTCTCCCTCTCCCTCAGAGTCCAAAAGTCCATTCTATACATCTGTGTCTCTTTTGCTGTCTCACATACAGGGTCATCATTACCATCTTTATAAATTCCATATATGTGTGTCAGTATACTGTATTGGTGTTTTTCTTTCTGGCTTACTTCACTCTGTATAATCGGCTCCAGTTTCATCCATCTCATTAGAACTGATTCAAATGTATTCTTTTTAATAGCTGAGTAATACTCCATTGTGTATATGTATCACCACTTTCTTATCCATTCATCTGCTGATGGACATCTAGGTTGTTTCCATATCCTGGCTATTATAAACAGTGCTGCAATGAACATTGGGGTACATGTGTCTCTTTAAATTCTGGTGTCCTCGGTGTGTATGCCCAGCTGTGGGATTGCTGGGTCATAAGGCAGTTCTATTTGCAATTTTTTAAGGAATCTCCACACTGTTCTCCATAGTGGCTGTACTAGTTTGCATTCCCACCAACAGTGTAGGAGGGTTCCCTTTTCTCCACACCCTCTCCAGCATTTATTGCTTGCAGATTTTTGGATCACAGCCGTTCTGACTGGTGTGAAGTGGTACCTCATTGTGATTTTGATTTGCATTTCTCTAATAATGAGTGATGTTGAGCATCTTTTCATGTGTTTGTTAGCCATCCATATGTCTTCTTTGGAGAAATGTCTATTTAGTTCTTTGGCCCATTTTTTGATTGGGTCGTTTGTTTTTCTGGAATTGAGCTGCAGGAGTTGCTTGTATATTTTTGAGATTAGTTGTTTGTCAGTTGCTTCATTTGCTATTATTTTCTCCCATTCAGAAGGCTGTCTTTTCACCTTGCTTATATTTTCCTTTGTTGTGCAGAAGCTTTTAATTTTAATTAGATCCCATTTGTTTATTTTTGCTTTTATTTCCAGTGTTCTGGGAGGTGGATCATAGAGGATCCTGCTGTGATTTATGTCGGAGAGTGTTTTGCCTACGTTCTCCTCTAGGAGTTTTATAGTTTCTGGTCTTACATTTAGATCTTTAATCCATTTTGAGTTTATTTTTGTGTGTGGTGTTAGAAAGTGATCTAGTTTCATTCTTTTACAAGTGGTTGACCAGTTTTCCCAGCACCACTTGTTAAAGAGATTGTCTTTACTCCATTGTATATTCTTGGCTCCTTTGTCAAAGATAAGGTGTCCATAGGTGTGTGGATTTATCTCTGGGCTTTCTATTTTGTTCCATTGATCTATATTTCTGTCTTTGTGCCAGTACCATACTGTCTTGATGACTGTGGCTTTGTAGTAGAGCCTGAAGTCAGGCAAGTTGATTCCTCCAGTTCCATTCTTCTTTCTCAAGATTGCTTTGGCTATTCGAGGATTTTTGTATTTCCATACAGATCTTGAAATTATTTGTTCTAGCTCTGTGAAAAATACTGCTGGTAGCTTGATAGGGATTGCATTGAATCTGTAGATTGCTTTGGGTAGTATACTCATTTTCACTATATTCATTCTTTCGATCCATGAACATGGTATATTTCTCCATCTGTTAGGGTCCTCTTCTATTTCTTTCATTAGTGTTTTATAGTTTTCTATATATAGGTCTTTAGTTTCTTTAGGTAGATATATTCCTAAGTATTTTATTCTTTTCTTTGCAATGGTGAATGGAATTGTTTCCTTAATTTCTTTTTCTACTTTCTCCTTATTAGTGTATAGGAATGTAAGGGATTTCTGTGTGTTGATTTTATATCCTGCAACTTTACTATATTCATTGATTAGCTCTAGTAATTTTCTGGTGGAGTCTCTAGGGTTTTCTATGTAGAGGATCATGTCATCTGCAAACAGTGAGAGTTTTACTTCTTCTTTTCTGATTTGGATTCCTTTTATTTCTTTTTCTGCTCTGATTGCTGTGGCCAAAACTTCCAGAACTATGCTGAATAGTAGTGGTGAAAGTGGGCACCCTTGTCTTGTTCCTGACTTTAGGGGAAATGCTTTCAGTTTTTCACCATTGAGGATAATGTTTGCTGTGGGTTTGTCATATATAGCTTTTATTATGTTGAGGTATGTTCCTTCTATTTCTGCTTTCTGGAGAGTTTCTATCATAAATGGATGTTGAATTTTGTCAAAGGCCTTCTCTGCATCTATTGAGATAATCATATGGCTTTTATTTTTCAATTTGTTAATGTGGTGAATTACCCATTTTCTTTAACTTCTTACCCTACTGTACAACCCCACATTTGACCCAGTCACCTAACTCTCCCCAGTCCCTCCAGTCTTTCCACTGAACCCTTTGCAACTCATAGTCCATCATCATTAAAATACTCTATCTCCTCAGTTTTTTTGAACATTCCCTTAATTATCTCATTCTAACTGAACCCTTGCTGTTCTGGGGAGAGCTAAGTCTTTGCTAGAGATAGAAGATCAAAGAACAGTTTCAAAAAGAGTTTTGGGATATAAAGGAGTCTGCTGATGACAAACCTGGCTGATCCTGAGCACCCTGTCTCCTCTGCAGTCCTCTGTAGAGATGGCCATCTCCTCCCCATGTGCTATATACAATACACTCTGGAGGAGGGATGGGGCCATTTTTGCTCCTCCCTGCTGTTCCCAGATCCTCTTCATCCTATAAAACCTCACTCTTCTGGAAACACACCAGCAGCCTATCCGAGGGCTCTGGTCCTTCTCATCTATCTTCTCTCCTCAGGAGGTCTTATCCGGTCCTCAGCTTTTAAATCTATGCTTGCACCTGACCTCTCCTCTAAATGCCATCTGATACATCCACTTGTCTTCTTGGGAGTTCTGTGTGCCTGGCTGACAGGCATCTCAAGTTCAAAGCAAAGTCTTGCTTTCACTGTCTAGACCCTCCCACCCAAACCTCCTGCTTCACCACTTCTCCCTCATTTTAACAAATGACATCAATATTCACCCAGACATGCAGCGATATGACTCCTAAAACCTAGAAGTCAGCCTCTACTCCTTCCTTCCTCTCTCAATCCACGGTCAATCAATCAGCTAATTATGTGGGTCCCAAGTTCAAAATATATCCAGAAATTGACCACTACTCCTCAGTCTGGTCTAAGGCAACTGTGAGAATCTCCTATCTCCCTGCTTCCCAAGTTATCCGTCTTCATTCACTTCCCCTTATATCAACCAGCACGACCATTGAGCATTTGGGTTTGCTTTTTTAAGTGAGCGAAAAGCACACATCATAAGTGTACAGCACAACGAGTTTTGACAAATGCATACGTTGGTAGAATTACCACCCCAAATGAAATACAGAACATTTACTTCACTCCTGAAGGTTTCCTCATGTCCCTGTTCAATCAATTCCCCTCTCCCAAAGGCACTCCTGTTCTGATTTTTATCACCATAAATTAATTTTTTAATTAATTTTTATTAGGGCATAGGTGCTCACCATAAGTTAATTTTGCCTGTACTAGAATTTCACATATATTTGTCTATTCTTTTGTATCTTAATTCCCTCAGCATCATATTGATACATAGGCAGCTATATATGGTGAATGGCTATGAAGATAGAGATGACTAAAGGGTAGACAAAGAGAGACACAGCATCCTTTTCACTCTTACACATTTTATTTTCAAGGTAAAACTTACCCTTCAACCCTACAGACTCTGGTTTCTAGACTCTGGTTCCTAAGAGTAAGTCTCCACCTCTACTCTCTCACTGTCAGTCACTCAGTTTTATCCGACTCATTGTGACCCCATGGAATGTAGCCTGACAGACTCCTCTGTCCATAAAATTGTCCAGGCAAAAATAATGGAGTGGGTTGCCATTTCCTATTCTGGGGGCTCTTCCTGACTCAGGGATCGAAGCCATGGCTCCTGCAGCTCCTGCACTGGCAGGCAGATTCTTTATCCCTAGCACTACCTGGGAAGCCCCCTCTATTCTCTATTTTCTCCCAACCCTCCACTCCTCCCAACTAATCCTTCAACATATCCCACCCCACCTCCGGTGACCAGAGCAATAAATCCAGGTCATAGAAAAGGTCAGGCTTAAAGCCACTGTTATACAGAGAGGAAATAGGTTGGATAAGGATCCTTAGTTCTTGGAAACCAGAGGTGGATTTTTAGGCCCTGAACTTTTCCTTGTTTCCCACCTGTTTCAGGATTAGAAAAGAGACTGTGTTGTGGTGGTCCTGGCACTTTCTTTTCCTGCATGTGCCTGTGGGTTTCTTTTCTTTTTCCCTGGGCATCTGTGGGGCAGGAAGGAACAGGTTTCTGCACTTGGGGCCTGCCACTCTCTTTCCTTTGTTTTTTTCATTGCAGGGAGTTTTGGGAGGGAGAAGGAAGGCTTTGGTGCAGCACTTTATTCAATCTGACTGTCCACGTTCTAGGAAATCATATTAAACATAAGGTCAATGACTAACAAGAGCTTTCTGAACAGCTGCTCTGCTGACAATTTGGAGGATTGATTTCATCATTTGGTCATTTAAGCTAACTATACAAAAACACTTCAGCTCAATTGGCCTGCAAGTTCCACACCGTATCCTTGTTTTCTGGGAGATGGACAAAGAAACTGGCTTATTCCATGGATCTTTGCTTGGAGTTTCACTCTGATAGTTTTCCATCGATTTACCATTAAAAATATATACATGTTGGTCTTTCCCACCCCTGGTTTCTCTCACTAGTCTTTGTTGCCTCAGTCTCACATCCAAGCATGCTATTTCATATTAGAAACCAGCATGGCTCCCAGGTGCTTTCAGATGGATTCCAGGATCTCAGCCAGAGCTTGTTTGTCTTACCAGGGAGGGCCCTGCCTCATGCCCTCCCTCACCAAGTCTGGTCCTGTGAAACTTCACCCAACCCTGAACTCACATGCTCTCTTACACTGGGGGACACTGGGGCCCCAACTCTTCTATTGGCCCACTCTCATTCTTCCTTCAGAAAGCCCCCCCCCCCACTTTCCCCTCCTCCATAGAGCATTCCCTAACTCAACAAGAAGATCTGGTACCTCACCCTGCCTCCTCAGCATCCTGTGGTGATGGTGATCCCTGGTTTAGCCTTACCTCTTTACCTGACCCACCCCACCAATGGGTTTTTCAAAATCAGGAGTGGTGATTTATTCACCTTGAGGTTCCTACTCCCCAAATGATGCATTTAGGTTGTGCCTACTGAATATATGCTGAATAAATGAATTGAGCTGAATGAGATGAAAAGAAACCTTAGTGGCTTAACGTTCCCTCCAAATCTCAAGATGTTCCATGTCCTTCGGTGATTTTTCCCTGCCTCTCCACCTCTTTTGTTTGTTTGTTTTTTAATCGTTCTTTAGCTTTCTTTTTTATTTAACATCATACCTTTTCCAGCTTTACTTGGGCATACCTGAGAGTTACAAATTGTATATATTTAAGGTACATACTTGATATATGTATACATTGTACAGTAATGATCACAATGAAGCTAATTAACATATCTATCACCTCCTATCCCTGCCAATTCCTTTCTTTTTTCTTTTTTCTTTTTTTGGTGGTGGTGAGCATACCTAAGATCTGCCTTATTAGCACCTTTCAGATTTACACTGAAGTATTGTTAAGTACAGTACTCTGCTGTGCATTAGATCTTCAGAGTCTGCTTGTCTTGCATAACTGCACATGGGACCTTGACCAGCATCTTCCCATTTACACACTTACTCATCATCTCCATTCTCTTCTATGCTCTCGGAGGCTCAAAATTAGACTTTATCGTGCAGGTCCCTTGGTTCTGTGGCTTTGAATAGGCTTTGAGCAGTGGGAGGCACTGGCAGCAGATCAGAAGAGAACAGAAGAGAGAAGCTGGAGTATTTCTCCTCTGTGCTTCCTTCTTTTACTGCCTTCCATACAGGCTCGAGTCACTGCAGGCCATAGTGCCTATGGGGTCGTGGCCTCTCTCACACGGTCATTCTTGTCACATTCCCTTAACTGCTCCATTTTCTTGTCCCTCCAAAACATTTCTTTCCCTCTCTTCCCTCCTTCTCCTTCCTTCTTCTGGCCCTTCCAGCTGTTGATAGCCCCAGATGCTTCACCATTCTCTGTGGTTCTCCCTACATCCTGCCCAAATCTATAGTCACTCAATTCAGCTCTTCAAATCATCCTTCTAAGTGAGTCATCTGCCATCCCCCTGGACTCTGGCTCACATGTCTCAAGGATACTAAGATTACTTTTGTTTGTCTTATCCATGCAATTCTTTTCCCATTAATATAATCCAACAAATTAAATTAACATTAATTAATCACATTCATTAACATAAGAACATGTCTGTTTGATGGCTGATCTCTTTTAGAGAAGTTGTCCTAACTCAAGGGCCCAGCTCAATTTTATGACTCAGTTTGACTCACCAGATCAGGGGACAATTTCTGCCATGCTCAATTTAATTTCTGTCTTTTTGACATTTGGGCTAAGCCCCTCCACAAAGTGCGAGTTGAGCTATTCAAGTACAACCTGGACATAGAGCATTCCGTATTCCTTAATATCATTTCTCCAAATGAAATCTGTGTTATAAGGGGCTGGGAGATGTAGGCTGCCCTAAGGGGGAATAGTTTACTGACTACTTGCCAAACAAAGCCCATGCTTCCCTCTGTCATCAGAGTCCTTCTGAAGTCGCTTTGGTGTGAAATGCTAGACTGGATGATGGATTCTGGATTTTGTTCTTTGGTATCTGGCTTCCCCCTCCCACCTTAATCCTGTAGGTTTTCTCCTGTCACAATCAGGAAAATACAGCAAAGAGGTTAGACAAATGCGTCTCTGTGGCCACTTGGTCAGCCCCTTAACCTGACCAATAATAAACACTCTACTTGTTTTTTCCTGTCTCTGCCACTTTCACTGTCTAAACAAGCAGGGGATGTTCTTTGGACAAGTTTAAAATCAGAAATTCACTCAAAATTGCTTTCTCTCTAAAGTGCACTTGTGTCTAAGCGGCAACCTTTTAACTTTTCTGAATTATGCCCTTGCCATTTTATTCTCAGCATATCCCAGAGCATTTAAGGTAACTTAAAACCCATAGCAACAATCTACAATTTACTTCATTGTGTAGCTATGGGTGACAAAACCAATACCACTTTCATTCATCATTTTTGAGTTGGGAATAATTTCATATTAACCTAAGGGTAGCTATTTAACAAAAGTTAAATGCCAAAATTACTTTTGACTATTCAATCATTCAATTAAACACCACCAGGCTTCCTCAATCCCCTCCACCACCCGCCCATTGCCCTTTTTTTAATGGAAGTGTAATAAGGGCACTAAAAAAGGGGTTACTAATGTTTGCATAATTTGGAAAAGTAGAAGACATAAAATCTATACTAATTTTAGCTCTGCATCATTAAACATGAAATATTGATTATTACTCTTTGCCACAGGATTTATGAAGCTAGTAGCTAGGCTGCTGTGTCCACATAAAGTGAGTCTGATGCTCTGCCCTCGGACCTCAGTGGCTGTAAATGATGCTCCTTGGTGACAGCTGGGAGGCTGGCATTCTGATCCACAGCCTTAAGAGATACATTTCCCAGATTAGACCAGGAATGACCCAGCTGCACAGCCCAACTTCAGAAAATTAAATTGGAGGGAGTCCAAACCTCTGTTGAAATAACTGTGTGAATTACAATGCTTCCATGGGTCTTGTTATAATGTAAATGTGCTTTACAATTTACTGCACTTCCCTCCTACCCCTGCTGTGAATATGAGCATTAACAGTCATCTCATATATTTAAAGGCAAAAAGGCATCAAAAATAAAAATGCAAGATTCATGTTTTCTCCCTTTGGAAAGCAGAGGCTAAACTCCTTTCTTTTTTTCTTTGGCTTTTTTTTTTTTTTTGCAAAAAGCACATACATTTTGTTTATGTATTATGCATTAATGTTTTTTATGGCTGACAGACCTGTAAATTTTACACGGGGAAGTTACCTTGCAGCTGAATGTGAATTTCTTTGGGAGGAAAAAAATGGCTAATAGGACATCAACAGCTCATTTAAAAGATTCATTCAGGTAAGCTATAGGCACATGAAGCATATATGAGGTAGCAGACTTCGAAAGAGATTTGACTTGCCTGTTTCTAGCACTTAAAGAACATTCTGAATGTCCAGTGAGATGCATCGGGGGCTGTGGTTTTATGGTGACAATCACTTAGTGAGGTGATCTTGGTTTCACTATGCAAGGTCTCAGTAGCATGATTATTCATCACCTCATACATAGTGAAACCTACAGACTTAAGAACATACAGTATGATGCTAGGCATCATTGTGATAGCTCATTCTTTAATCTAGTTTGACCAATCAGGCTCTCATCATAGGCATTAGGACATAAAAGCCTTCAACTGCCAATGCTGAGCATGCCAAACACCTGAGCTCATTTGAACAGATGCCAAAGAGAAACATCTTAAGTAAAAATCCAGTTATAACTGTTTCAATCATTGGTCACCTTGAATCTGATATGATATCAGCTCCTAAGATTCTCCTGGAGTGATGGATGGGAGGGTACACCTATAACCAGATCACCGAAGTCAACCCTATGCCCTAATCTGAACAAGCATCTACAACTCCATCTGCTTTCACTATTTGGCACCAGTGGATCCAGTACTGTCAGACAGGGTAGCCAGCCCAAAGTCATGTGGAAAAGCATCCTCTAGGCTTAAATGTCCCCCGTGTCCTTTTCCTAAGATTGTGCATGATGTTCTCAAGGACCTTTGCTAGCTTTTAGAATCACTGACATTCTAAAGTTACTGTTAAGGAACGAAGCCCCAGCACATTACAAAGAGTCTAACCACTTCGACTAAATCTAGGATATGAGGAATTAAAACACTATTAGTAGTAATCTTGGTTACTCTACTCAACCAATCCGGGCTTCCTGGATGGCTCCTGCAATGCAGGAGACACAGGAGATGCAGGTTTTTATCCCAACTTGGGAAGATCGCCTGGAATAGGAAATGGAAACACACTCTTGTATTCTTGCCTGGAAAATCCCATGGAGAGAGGAGCCTAGAGGGCTACAGCCCATAGGGTTGCAAGAGTTGGACACGACTGATCATGCACATTCCTGTTCACTCTACTCAAAGTTCAGCTTAATTTCAGCAGGACAACCATGAAGACTCAACTGAGGCTGAAATACTAAGTTACAATCACTCAGTCAGTTCAGTTGCTCAGTTGTGTCTGACTCTTTGCAACCCCATGAATCGCAGCATGCCAGGCCTCCCTCATCACCAACTCCCAGAGTTCACCTAAAGTCATGGTGCATCAAGTCGGTGATGTCATCCAGCCATCTCATCCTCTGTTGTCCCCTTTTCTTCCTGCCACCAATCCCTCCCAGCATCAGGGTCTTTTCCAATGAGTCAACTCTTCGCATGAGGTGGCCAAAGTATTGGAGTTTCAGCCTCAGTATCAGTCCTTCCAATGAATACCCAGGACTGGTCTCCTTTAGGATGGACTGATTGGATCTCCTTGCAATCCAAGGGACTCTCAAGAGTCTTCTCCAATACCACGGTTCAAAAGCATCAATTCTTCAGTGCTCAGACTTCTTAACAGTCCAACTCTCACATCCATACATGACCACTGGAAAAACCATAACCTTGACTAAATAGACCTTTGTTGGCAAAATAATGTCTCTGCTTTTGAATATGCTATCTAGGTTGGTCACAACTTTCCTTCCAAGGAGTAAGCATAGATATTTTTGGATCTTATATATTTATGCATTTTGAGGGGAAAAAATCTAGATACCATGATTCAAGCAGAAAATTCTAATACACATAAGCACACAAGCCAGCAAATAAACCCCTCTGAGAATGCAGACAGAACAGCAAAGGTGGATGAGTGAATCTGCCCACACCAAGTCCAGGTTTCCTGTGCCAAAGGTCAAAAGAAAGTGCAGGTAATCAGAACAACATGTGACTCCTGAAGCAAAGGTTCTGGAATGCATTTCACTACAGTGCAGCAAATGCTGTCCAGATTAGATTTTTGGCTTAGTCCAATCAGAAAATGAGTTTGGGTTTCTTGGGTACTCATCAAGTGATACTGCAGGAAAGCAGCCCAAGTGCCTGCTGGGAAGAGCTCTCCTAACACGCCTGCAGCACCTCAGACCTGTTCACCACTCCCTCTGTTCTCTCCACTCCCAGTGGATTCAGGATCTTTCCTGACTCTCACCAGGAATGGGTTGCACTGGCTTGCCTAAACGCTTTTTTTTAAGTACATTTCTAATAATTTAACACTCCTGCTCATAAACCCTACTGCAAGCCTAAACAAAAATCATCTTCAGGATTAAAAATAACTGTTAATTTCATAACCCCAGCATCACTCCTTCGATTCCTTCTGAAATCCTTTCAAGTTCATTGCAAATGCCATTTTGTATATTTTAATATTTCCTTCCACAGCTAATTGCATGTCATTTATTTGAACTACTGTTATTACCACTAACATTTATTGAATTTTACCAGGTGCCAAGCATTTTGCATAAATTATCTTTTGAAAATTATGACTTCAGCCCCATAAAAATAGCAAAAGATGTGATTATTATTCCCATTACCTGGACAAGAAAACAGACTCTGAGAGATTAAGTAACTCGACCAAGGTCTTACAGGAGAAATGGCATGTTAACCCAAGCAGTCTGATTTCAGATTCTTTCCTTTTCACTCTTTCCTGATGAATGACATGGACAGTGTGAGCAGCAGCAGTCTCTCACCAGTGGTGCTTGTAAAGCAGAAGTCATACAGGTTGCAAAGTACTCAGACTTCTTACTTGAGTCAGACGTGTCATCTACCTACTGTGTGAACTTAGACAGCTGACTCACACCTCTCACCTCACTTCCGTCATTTGTAAAATGATGACAAGCTCTAGTACAAAGTGTTTCATGATGAGCAACTAAAATGACATATTTTAAAGTGTTTTGTGTACAATAAAGTGCTGGCCACTCATAAAGAAATTCCTTAAGTGCCTGTGTTCCTAAGGGCAGCAATGACATCTCTCTTGTCATTCCTGTGGTGCCATCTCTCTCAGTTCTAGTTGTGAGCTCTTGGCCTGGGTGTCCCCTCAGTTTCATCATCTTCAAAATGAGGACACTAATTGTACCAAATTCCAAGGATTGCTGTGAGGCGTGATGATTCAAAATTCATGTAAGTCATTCAGCCTTGCACTAGGCACAGAGTGGGTGCTCAGTATGTTTGTTATTTTCATGGTTTTTATTAGTATACTTCTGTAGCCCCTTCAAACATGGGTCTATACCTCGACACCTTCCCCTGCTGCTGCTGCTGCTGCTGCCGCTAAGTCGCTGCAGTCGTGTGCGACTCTGTGATCCCACAGACGGCAGCCCACCAGGCTCCCCCATCCCTGGGATTCTCCAGGCAAGAACACTGGAGTGGGTTGCCATTTCCTTCTCCAATGCATGAAAGTGAAAAGTGAAAGTGAAGTTGCTCAGTCGAGTCTGACTCTTAGTGACCCCATGGACTGCAGCCTACCAGGCTCCTCCATCCATGGGAGTTTCCAGGCAAGAGTGCTGGAGTGGGATGCCATTGCCTTCTCCGACACCTTCCCCTGGCCCACTCTAAACCCATTGCCCATTAGTCACCCTATTCTGCCAAACAGAATTGCTAACTGTGTCTAGAGCACACCTTCTCTGTTTCCACTGTCC